>NC_140935.1:108840579-109147996 GCF_014529385.1 Adiantum capillus-veneris
CTTGCCGACATTCAGTCTGCCCTTTGCACCAAAAAGAATGCAAACTCATTCAGGAAGCCTTTGGCTTTATGATTTACCTCAACAGCCTGTTTGGATTCCTCATGCAGAATCCTGATGAGGTGTTAGAGGAGCAGGATGCAGCACCAGATGAGGAATGCGAGGAGACAACTCATATGCAAGAAGTCGAGGAGGTTGAAGACACAGTCGACCTTGAGGTTGAGGCAATTGAAGTACAAAGAAGTAAGATGCTCTCTGTGAAAACCACAGAAATCAAACTTCCATTGGATGTCAGTAACTTCACTGAGAAGCATGCTTAGATGATGTTGCCAGCTGTGCCTGACTTCAGGATTGGAGACAGGACCTATATCTTCTTACATGATGTGCAAAGTGTGTTTTATTTAAGGGAGGATTTCTCCCTAGCTATTATTTCCAGAGTCCAAGAGGAGAGGAGTGGATTTGTTTCAGAGGATAGTAGTGATGATGAGGCAATGGAAACATCCAGCAATCCAATGGAATGCCTTCGAAGATGCTTTGAGAAAGCTGAAAAATACAAGGAGACACTACCTGATGAATCCACCTTCCAAGAAATAAGACAAAGCCTAAGACCATCGAAAAGTAACAAAGAAGTGGAGGATTGGTTTAACCATTCAGGTTAGGGGTCAACTACATCTGTAGACCTGTGGCAAGAAAACCTCTTTCTGCAGGATGAGAGCTTCATGGTAACTCTCTCTCTCTCTCTCTCTCTCTCTCTCTCTCTCTCTCTCTCTCTCTCTCTCTCTCTCTCTCTCTCTCTCTCTCTCTCTCTCTCTCTCTCTCTCTCTCTTGTTTGTGTCATTTCTGACATTGTATGTGCAGTCTTGGATTGCTGACAAGGATGACTTCCTTCGGCGCCGGACAAGAGAGTATCGAGGAAGGGATGCGGCCCTAGCACAGTACCTTTCAAAGCTCTGCGAGTCGCCGATAGTAGTTTTTCACAATTCCATGTCACAAGAGGGTTCAATAGCAACTTACACATTCAAGACACTATCACGCTTCTTGGGTGGACCGGTGCTGCCCAAAAGTGCAGATAAAGTCATTCTTGTGGACAAAGTGTTTGCTAGAGATTGTTTTGGTTACTGCCCAGGCTATACAGGTGGTCGGGCAGCGTATTACTACACCTACACAGCAATGGCACTAGCTCTTGGTAAACAAAACCCAGATGAACTTTTAGAGTATGGCAAACATCTCATGATTCGTTACAAGGGTGACGTGCCAAAAAACAAAATTGAACCTGCAAAATCTTGATACACTTCAAGTACCAATTGTATAAGATCATGTATTACATAAATTTTGTACAATGTCATCCACTCAGAGTATCTTTCTCCACTTGTGATTCACATACACCATTGTCTCTCTCCACCTTCGTTGACTTTCACGAGCTCCGGAGTTGTTGTATGCCATTGATCTTTTAGCTTTTTGTTGTTGTAAATGTCTGATGGCTTGTGCTGTTGCTGAATTTGCCAAGAATTCTTTTGCCTGCATTCGATGAATGATTCTATGATAGAACCATTCAAATAGTTCTCTCAAACTGTTAGCCTTGATTCGAGAGCCACCATGTCGTGTGTGCCTGAAATAAGCATTTCTCGCCATGTAATGAGACTTTTCCATTCCTTGGGTATTCCATATTGCCGGGTTCCCATACTTCTGTATAAAATATGGCAAATGATTGAAGATGATGTGCTGGATATGAAAACAGATTAGTTAGAATGTTTTACAGTCACATATTTGCACATAAGAGAGAAAGAATACATTATAATACCATGTAGTGAGTAATCTGGGTGTCTGTCCATGCTGTCTTGAATGATTTTTTCAGAAGGTTGAGATTTTCCTTGAACTTGTTCATATCACCTTGTGACCAGTCATCTTTGTCGCACATCAAAAATAGGATGTCTATTGATCGCCAAACCTCAGCCTTCGCGTTACGAGTAGTTGGTTCGTGGTCTTTGACTGCAATATGTAGCTTTTTCCAGCTCTGATACTCTACCTTGCTAACATAAGATGTGTTATATATTTTTCCATGTTTTGTTAGCTTTGGATCTCTTGTACCTTGGGGCTTAGATAAAAACCTCCGTGCCTTCACCCCACCGATGGATGGTTTGCATGGGACATCCTTCTCAGCAGTTGATCTCTTTTCATCCCGCTGGATTTTCACATTGCCACCATGAAGCCCCATATCCGACAGTACCATTTCTAAGCACTGCAAGGCTACTTGTCATTCTGCGGAGTTCTTAATCTTCCAAGAAAACCCGATGTATAAGTAGACCAATTTCTCTACAATTCTACAAAGGGCATGCATTGTACAAATGTGGACATTCACAAGTGGTATTTTCAAAACTGGTCGAAAAGCAGGATCCTCAATGTGACGTGTTGGAGCTTTTCTCCACCACTTTGGGTCCATGACCTTTGCAGGCTCCATGCAGAACAAACACGGTGACTTTGCCATTGCACCCATTCCACAATTATACATGCACTTTAATGTTTTAAGGTCACCTGCAAGATGCCACTGAACTTGAAAGTCTCCCCTTCCATCTAGACGTAGTACCTCTCCCTGGTTAGTCTGTCGATCAATCAGCTCCGGAATATTAGTTCGATGGAACACCCAATATAGAATCTCATGATCTTCTTTCTTTACCTGCAACACAAAATAAATGAGACTTAAGTAGATCTGGACATTTGAGCTTACTTGAGAATATCGCTTACCTCAAACGCACCAAGCCACCATATGTTAGATTCTGATTGAACACTAAAATATAAAGGATCATCACTGGGACACTTTGAGAGGGCTCTATTCATTAAAGTAATAGTAGCACGCTCTAGCTTTTTCTCTTTAACAAGCTCACACTCATCCAGTTTTAACACAAAATGTAATAGTCCACGTGACTCTTCAAATGTGATGTTGTAAAACTCCACCATTCTCTTCTGTAGTATCCGCAGGTCCATAAAAATATTGTTGAACTCATCATATGCCATGTTCGCTCCATGGCCACTGTAAGTTGCTTTAATATGAAAGGGTTGTCCAAGATAGTCTCCCTGTGCCTCGTTAAGCTGAAGCCTCTCTTTCCAAACACTTGAGGCTGATGGTAGAAGTTTGGATTTTATACCCTTCCTAACAAAGATGGATGAGACAGCTTTTGGATAGCCGAATATCCTCTTTTGCTTACACCAAGTGAATCAAGTGTGCCTTGTATCTCTTTAGCAGGCACTGAGTTCTCTGAAATAAAGCGGTCCACTACATTTCTTTGTAGAACCTTAAACTTCTTGTCATGTACTATATCTGCTGCCAGGCTTCTACTTATAAGTGGCTTCAATCTCTTTCCTATATTGGCTTTGGGGTCAATGTTTTCCTTGTCAGGATAGATTGAATCTCTACATGAAGACAATGCATAAGTAAATAACAGAAAATTTGCTTCACTAACACTATTTAGGCACATGAAAACAATGCATAACAAGAAAAAACAAAAGAGATTACTTAACTAAGACAATGTAGCCAACCAAGAAGCATCACCTTAATGCTCGGATTCTTTTCTTGAGACCTCCTAATGCAACCTGCAATGTTTCAAGATTGCGCAATTTCTTCTTTCGGATACGACCACCCAAGATGGTGTCCTTCATTTGACAACTTCGCACCTTTCCTTTCAGTTCTTGTACCTCTGTTTTATGTTGCAAAATGGTAACCTGATCTGTAGAATGTAAATGTGAAAGGCGAACAATCTCACATTGTTGAGCTTGGAGAATGCTCTTGTAAGTTTCAGCTTCTCTTGTAAGTGATTTACAATAACCCAGAAGGCCGTTTTCTCCATCACCAGCAAAGGTCAATAAGCTTGTAGGATTGACAAACAGTGGAGACGCATTAGTTATTGGATTCTTAGGGTAGAGAGAGCCTCTCGTCCAGATATCTATGTGTTTAGCTCCTTGAGCTCTGAGCGTGTCTATGGAGGTGGGAGGTATATGTGTGTTTGTTTTACTGCGCTTAATCAAAGGTTGGTACTCATTGTCCAAATCAATGTGAAGGTGATATTTGGCTCGTTTATGGGTAACATTTGTGCCATTTGAGGAGTGCGCCATTAGCCAAATGTGCAGGTTTAATGGAAAGTGAATAGCAGCTGCGGATTCGTCCCTCCATGTTAGCCTCATTCCCTCCGTATTGACGTTGTTCATTCAATGCAACTAAAAAGAGGATTATCCCTCAATCACTACGAACGAATGTTCAGAGGAGTAAGGAATCTACTTAAAGTACACTTTTTGAAGTTTTACTATGAAAGACCTGTTAGGAAATAAGACGTAGCTAAATAGATAATTGAGTAGATTACTTAATGGAGAGAGACAGATTTACATACACGAGATTATAGAGTAGAGAGAGAGAGAGAGAGAGAGAGAGAGAGAGTACACACGATATACGTGGTTCACCCAATGTGGGCTACGTCCACGGGAAAGCAGCCACTCAATGGCTTTAGTACTTCAAAACAAGAAGTAATTTACAAAGGGATTATACCCTTAATGGAGCTCCCGCTTTGCATCACTCTCACCACCTCACACTCACCTTGTTGCATCAACTTCACACTATAAAATGTGTGTAGAAATGGCCTCCTTTTATAGGCCAAAAGGGCTGCCCTCTCTTATGAGAGACAGCCATGTGTAGCCGCCCTTGTGCGAATAAGTCCAAATCGGACCCTCCAATCCGCCCATGTGTGGCCGCCCTTGAGAAGACAAGTCCGCTTTTGAATTCGGCCACCGGCCACCGGCCATTGACTTCCGACCACCAGCCACCGGCCATTGACTTCCGACCACCGGCCATTGGCCATTGACTACCGGCCACCGGCCAACCGACCGATTGTTTTCCGACCACTTTTCGACCGCCGTCCGGCCATAATATTCCGGCGAAAAGGAATATTCCGGCGAAAAAAAAAAGTCTCAGGGGCCTCCGTCCCCGAGGCCTTTAAAGTTGCCCCTGATTCTTGTCCGTGAAAATTTTGGTTTCCGGTGAGTGATTTTCCTTCACACACAATGGCTTCTCCTCATAGTGGGGGCCTTACAAATGTGCGCTTTTACCACAAAAAATTACAAGGGTAAATCAGGCTCCATACTTAACAATCTCCCACTTGGAGACTGATCTCCAAACCAAACCTGTGACTGCTTTCCATTCTGGCTTTTTATCCTTGAATGCCGATTGAAGATGAGCAAAAGCTCAACTTCTCCTTGTTGACCACCTTTGTAAACATGTCTGCAGGATTTTCACTTGTATGCACCTTTCCTAGCTTTAGTTGTCCCTCTTCCAAAAGAGTGCGTATGAAGTGATATCTCACCTCAATGTGCTTTGTCCTTGAATGAAAGGCTGAGTTCTTCGCAAGATGGATAGCGCTTTGGCTATCACTGTATAAGACACAATTGTCTTGTTTGAATCCAAGCTCTTCTAAGAATCTGTGAAGCCACATAATTTCTTTGCTTGCCTCCGTCATTGCTACATACTCTGCTTCCGTGGTAGAAAGTGAAACCACTTTCTGCAGCTTTGAAGCCCAGCTTACTGCTGTGCCTCCAACCGTGAACACATAGCCAGTAGTGCTCCTTCGAGTATCTTTGTCACCTGCCATATCTGCATCAGCATACCCTTCTAGAAAAATATCAGTTCCTCCAAAATACAAAGCATTTGTTGTTGTCCCTTTTAGATACCTAAGTATCCACTTCACAGCTTGCCAATGCTCTTTACCTGGGTTGTCCATGAACCTACTCACAACTCCCACTGCATGTGCAATGTCTGGCCTTGTCCAGACCATAGCATACATTAGAGAACCTACCGCTGCAGCATATGGAACTTTAGACATATAGGCTATCTCCTCTTGTGTCTTTGGACACATATCCTTCGTTAGTTTAAAATGACCAGCCAAAGGTGTAGAAACTGGTTTTGCATTTTGCATTGCAAACCTTTCTAGTACCTTCTTGATGTAATCTTCTTGAGATAGCTTTATTGTTTTCTTCGTCCTGTCCCTTGATATTTTCATACCAAGTATCCTCTTTGCAGCACCTAAATCTTTCATTGAAAAAGATTTGGACAGCTCCTCTTTTAGGTCTTTGATGTCCTGCATGTTAGCACTTGCAATCAACATGTCATCAACATACAACATTAGGATGATGAATTTCCCATCTCCCAAATTCTTCGTGTAGACGCAGTGATCCGAGTTGCATCTTGTGAATCCATGATCCAACATCCATCGATCAAACTTCAAGTACCATTGTCTTGATGCTTGCTTTAAACCATACAAGCTCTTCTTTAATCTGCAAACCATTTTCTCCTTACCTTTTACTTCATACCCCTTTGGTTGAAGCATGTAGATTTCCTCCTCTAAGTCACCGTGAGGGAATGCCGTATTTACATCCATTTGCTCGAGATTTAGATCATGAGCAGCCACAAGGCTTAAGACAAGCCTAATTGAGTTCATTTTTACAACAGGAGAAAATATTTCATTGAAGTCAATACCTTTCTTTTGAGAAAAACCTTTTACCACAAGCCTAGACTTGTACCTTTTCTTCCCACCTTCTTCTTCCTTTATCTTGTACACCCATTTGTTTTGAAGTGCCCGCTTACCTTTAGGCAACTCAACCAACTCCCATGTTTGGTTTTGATGTAGTGAGTCCATCTCCACTTGCATGCTCTTCGTCCATTCTTCTTTGGATTCATGTTGCATAGCTTCTTCATATGATTCCGGCTCTTCAGAATCTGAGATCAAGAGATGGTTGAAGGAAGGAACAAACCTTTCTGGAGGTCTACTTGCTCTTGTAGATCTTCGGGGAATAGGTTGAGGCTCCTCATTTGGTTGATGTTGTTGCACATTGTCACCGTTTGCAGTCCTTGAGTCTTCACCGTCCTCAAGCTCCATGTACTCATCACCTGTTTCTTTTGTTTGTTTTCTTTCCAAGTAATCTTTGTACATATTTTGTTCGTTAAAAATTACATCCCTACTCCTTAAGATTTTACCATCTTCAGGATTCCATAGGCGATACCCAAAGTCTCCTTCTCCATATCCAATGAAGAAACACTTTTTGGACTTTGCATCTAACTTTGATCTTAGGCTTCTATCTATGTGCATGAAAGCCTCACACCCAAACACTTTGAGAAATGCATAATTCACCGGTTTACCTGTCCATGCCTCTTCTGGAACTCCCCCATCCAATGCCGTTGAGGGTGACCGATTGATTAAGTACACAGACGTACTTACAGCTTCTGCCCCAAGCTCAAGCGGTAGGCCTGCATGTAGCCGCATGCTTCGTGCTCGTTCCATGATTGTCCTGTTCATCCTTTCCGAAATCCCATTTTGTTGAGGTGTCCTTGGGGTTGTCCTTTGCCTCCGAATGCCATTGCTAGCACAAAAGCTTTCAAAAGCTTGGCTGCAATATTCGCCTCTATTGTCGGATCTGAGGCATTTAACCTTGGTACCTGTTTCATTCTCCACAAAGGCTTTCCACCTTTGAAATATGGAAAATACATCGGATTTATTCTTCATGACATAAACCCATGTTTTTCTAGTCGCATCGTCTATGAATGTTACATAGTACAATGAGCCACCAAGTGATGGTGTACTTGCAGGACCCCAAACATCAGAATGAACCAACTCAAGTTTTTTATTTTTTCTTTCATTTCCTGATTTTTGAAATTTTACCCTCTTTTGTTTACCATAAACACAATCTTCACAGAACTCTAAGTCCACTTCTTTCAAACCTGGTAGAAGCTTCTTTGTTTGAAGGATTTGCATTCCTTTGGCACTCATATGCCCAAGTCGGTAGTGCCACACCGCACTGTCAACTTCTGTAGTTGCTGCACAAGCTGAAGGTTGCGTGCTAACAGCACACAAGTAAAGTGTACTGACTTTTTCACCCTTGGCAACCACCAAAGATCCCTTTGAGATCTTCCACCGTTTGTTTCCGAATGCAATGTTGTGACCTTCATCGTCCAATTGTCCTGTAGAGATCAAATTTTTGCGAAGAGAAGGAACATGCCTAACATCTTTAAGCTTCCATTCATTTCCGTTAGCAGTTTTGATAGAAACTGTACCTTTGCCGACAATCTCACAAGCTTCATCATCTCCCAAGTATACATACCCAAAATTACCTTTAGTGTAGTCTTGGAAATGTTGCTTGTGTGGTGTCGCATGGAATGAAGCCCCGGAATCTACTATCCAGGAATTAGACACATTGTCTAATGAGAGAATTAGAGCATCTTGCTCTACTTTACCTGCCACATTGGCCTCCGATGTTGGCTTGTTGTCTTGAGACTCTGTCTCCTTCTTCTTCTTGGACCAGCAATCCTTCTTGACGTGGCCCTTCTTGCCGCAGTTCCAACATTCAAGAACTGACTTTGTTCGTGATTTGCTCCGTCTTGAGCGATCACGACCCTTTTGGTTTTTGAACCTCTCCTTAGGCCTTCCTCTTGTTTCCACTGATAGTGCAACACTTGATGATTCTCCTGTGCTTCTCCTTTGCATTTCCTCGCTTAGAAGAACACCCACAACATCATCAAACTTAAGAGTATTTGTGCTAGAGATAGAATTACTTACAGCCATCACAAGGCTGTCCCAACTATCCGGTAGAGATGATAGTATAAGGAGAGCTCGCACTTCGTCATCAAAATTGATTTTCACTGATCGAAGTTGACTTATGTTTGTGTTAAAGTCATTTAGGTGTTCTGCAACTGAACCATTCTCTGCCATCTTTAGATTGAACAAGCGCTTCATAAGAAATACCTTATTGGATGCCGATGGTTTCTCATAGAAGTCGTCAAGTGACTTCATCAAGTCCTCCGTGGTCTTCATCTCCGAAACATTGAAGGCCACCGTTGACGCCAAGCTTAACCGGATTGTTCCTAGTGCCTTTCGATCAAGGACAATCCATGCTTCATCTGCCATTGTTGCGGGCTTCTTCGCAAGACCGCCTAGTGGCAAATAGAGGTCCTTCTGGTAGAGATAGTCTTCAATCTGCATCTTCCAATGTTGGTAGTTTTTGCCGTTGAACTTCTCAATCTTGAGCTTCCCCTCCTCCGCCATAACTCCCACTCAATTCAAGGAATCCTTTCCTTGAGATAATTTAGCTACAAGCAAACCTTGCTCTGATACCAGTTGTTAGGAAATAAGACGTAGCTAAATAGATAATTGAGTAGATTACTTAATGGAGAGAGACAGATTTACATACACGAGATTATAGAGTAGAGAGAGAGAGAGAGAGAGAGAGAGAGAGAGTACACACGATATACGTGGTTCACCCAATGTGGGCTACGTCCACGGGAAAGCAGCCACTCAATGGCTTTAGTACTTCAAAACAAGAAGTAATTTACAAAGGGATTATACCCTTAATGGAGCTCCCGCCTTGCTTCACTCTCACCACCTCACACTCACCTTGTTGCATCAACTTCACACTATAAAATGTGTGTAGAAATGGCCTCCTTTTATAGGCCAAAAGGGCTGCCCTCTCTTATGAGAGACAGCCATGTGTAGCCGCCCTTGTGCGAATAAGTCCAAATCGGACCCTCCAATCCGCCCATGTGTGGCCGCCCTTGAGAAGACAAGTCCGCTTTTGAATTCGGCCACCGGCCATTGAATTCGGCCACCGGCCACCGGCCATTGACTTCCGACCACCGGCCACCGGCCATTGACTTCCGACCACCGGCCATTGGCCATTGACTACCGGCCACCGGCCAACCGACCAGTTGTTTTCCGACCACTTTCCGACCGCCGTCCGGCCATAATATTCCGGCGAAAAGGAATATTCCGGGCCTTACAAATGTGCGCTTTTACCACAAAAAATTACAAGGGTAAATCAGGCTCCATACTTAACAAGACCCAGCTCTTTTATTTGCCATTTTTTTGTAGAGAGAGAGTGCAAAAAATACATTTTCTTAGAAGGCCCTCCAAATGACCTCCGAAATTTCCTAATGCTACTCAGAAATGGAACTGCCATTGTGTCTTATATCACAACATTTCAAGGTGCAGAAGCCGCCTAGATATACCAAACCTTTGTTGCATATGGAAGTGGTAACGACGATGGGCTTGGCTGAACGCAGGGTGGTCAGTTGCGACTTTGGCAACTATCTTCTTGACATGATTGTGGAAGCAAACTTGAAGGGAAGTCAAAGAAGTAAAGCTTACATAAACGGGATACCAATGCTTACATGGATAGCCTATCAAGCACTGGGAATGATCGTCGATCTACCACTTGCCGAAGCGCAGATAGATCTAATCCACAAATCCAAAAGAGTTGTAAGACCAGTGGCAGGACCTTCTATAAGGCCGAACGGAGGAGTCAAACAGACAAGGAAAAGTGCACCTCTAAGGGATTCTGATAGCAAGAAAACCAAGTCAGATGCTCAGAGTAGCCAGGAAGAGGGGTCCCACCCACGAGATACTTCTTTTGAGTACCAATCATCGAAGGAGAAGAAGGATAGCACATGTACACTGGGATATACCCGGTTGAAGAAAAAGGATGCACATTTGGCAGAAGCTATCCCCATTACTCGTGCCAGGAGGAAAATGGAAGAGGCTCAGGCATTGAGGGAAAAGCTCCGCCAACAAAAGAAAGATCAGCATCAAACCCAAGAAACAGAAGCGGATGATGAGAAAGAAGACGATGAAGTCGAGAATGCTCCACTAATACGCAGGCAAATAGAGGCTTTGGAAAGGATCAAGCAACAAAAGAGAAAGGAAGCTAAAGAAAAATGGGAAATTGCCAGCACCATGCGGCAGTGCATTCATAATGAGCTCAAGCAAAAGATGGAGCAGAGGCAGCAAGAAGAATCAAAGAAGCCATGTGTCGCTGATCTAGAATCATTTGACGAATCTGGTAAGAGTAAAAAAGAGGAAAGTCACTTGTAAGGAGAGGAACAACACGACACAGAGGACCAACAAGGTCAAAACCTTGGTTCTCCCAAGGATGTTGAGACACTTTTAGAGACGTCAAAAAAAGAGAAAGGAGAAAGTGTAGGACGATCGGAGCAAGGGGTCGAAGGAAAGCAAACGGAAAAGCAAATGGATAAAAAAACAAAGTCACAAACAAAGCCTGCCACAACCTCTAATGCCTTAAAAGATTTGAAACAAAAGGAAAAGCAAGCTGAGGTGGCTGAGCAATCATATCAGAGCTGAAAAGACCAGCATGGGACAAGATCGCCACGCACACAAGTGGCCATGAAAGAAGGAGTGTAGAGAGTTAGGACATTTGACATTGACGATCACTTAGAGAATATCAAACTGTAGTTCCAATGTCAAAGAGCTCTTTACAACTTAAAGGAGCTAGAGTTAGAAGACAACAAAAAAGAGGCATCTAGAGAAGCAGCAGAATCCTTGCAGTTAAAGCAACAAATCGAAGCACTAAAGAATGCACAAGTCCAGGCACAATCAGAGTTGCAGAGAGAACAAGAGAATGCAACATACTATTACAAAGAAGTGCAACAATTCAACGAGGTGAACTCCGCATTGCAGATCGAACAGCAACGCCTCAAGGAGGAGCTAGCCAGAGAAAAGGAACAAAATGAGAAGCTACAAGGCTCGTATGTAGTGGTTAGCAGGTCTCTAACTCATCTCGTGGCCATACAAGAGACACCCTCCTCTTCAATGATGACTGCAGGATCTACTTCCTTGATCCAAGAAATCAAAGAGTTGAAAGAGGCTCTGAAACAAGAGAAATATGACACACAGATCATGACGGCAGGTCATAGGGCCCTACAATAGGCCAAGGATGAGGAAATTGACGAATTAAAGAGGAAAGTGGCTGAGGCAAGAGGGGAATTAGTAGCTCTGAAAGCCAATCAAAAAAAGTATCAGCAGGATCCAGGGGAATTTGAGCAAGGAGAAGGATTCAAACAATCAGCATTTGAAACTCATCAAAGAGAGATTCCCACTATGAGCACTGAAAAAGGCACGCAGGAATCTGCAGATCCAGCCATGACATCCACCTCGAAGTGGGCAAAAGATGAAATTCAGTGCTGGATCTCAGAAGTAAAGGACCCTTCACACAAGGCGTATATGCAATATGAACTAAAACTGCTGGAATTGGCTGCCCTCCTCATGATCACTCCAGATGAGGTAGAAAAAAATCATGGGCACGAGATGATCGCACTACCATTGATGTGGCAAGAAGTTTGATTATGGCAGCAAAAGATGCTCCCCAAACTTGAACCAAACAACAAAGGGGACTATAGAGAGGTTCCGATTACGGCCCTTTAGATTCAAGCCATCCTCGACAATCAACCACTCTAGCGGAAAAAATGGTTCGATCAGCGACCAACTGATGAAACATATTACAGGAATGCCCCCCAGCATCTCAGGATCGACCCCACTTACTATGCCATCAACATACGACGATCCTGGGATAGTTTTTATAGTTGGCAAAGCAAAAGACGGCAGTGTTGAACTACCCAATAATCACAAAACCGCTTAATAACAACCCCCATCCAAGCATTACATGGTGCAAACTCTAAAAGGAGTAATCAACATGATGAAAGAGTCTCAGATCTTGCTTGTCAGATGCTTGTAAAGATTGCCAAAATGCACATCACGTGCATTATAGCTTTCAGAGACATTGAAGCAGTAGAGCATCCATGGCAAGTTTTTGTCAAGGGTACGCGTGGTATTTGCTGGAATATGGAGACAGAAATTCCCAGTAGAAATGTTATCATGGGATTATATGCAAGAGTCATGTTTTTTCCCTCTCACTACATGCAGACCTTTGAGTAAGCTTTCATGACAGGTTTCTTTGAAGTGGACTCTTCCATATTCAATCCAATGACGAAAGATCTACCAGCCCGCCACATCACCTACCAAAGTACCATAAGCAATAATCCCTTCAGAGAGCTGGCAACCAAAGTCAAGATTGAAGCAAGAGCTCAAAAATTCAAAAATCTCACTACAACGCTCAAAAGTAGATAGTAAAGTAAACTCACTCAGAGAAAGCTTGGACGAGGACGTGCAATTAATAAGAAGGGGGGAATGTTTGGTGGATACAGGCGCATACAGGCGTATGCACACCAAACCCTGTGGACACTCTAGTTTTAAAAAAAAAAACCATGTAATTCAGCCTAAGATGAGTTGTAATCATGATGAGATTAAACCACACCCGCTTTATTTCGTTGGGTCTACACCCTTGTAAGAGGCCGGATGGCCATGGGAAAGCCCCCTAACTTTTAAAGTCAAAACCCTTAGTTTTGAGAAAAGAAGTATCATTAGCGGTGTGAGCGGGATGGAAACACACAGAACGCCTCTATAACAACCCAACACACACTCTTGGAAGGATACACACACACACACACTATGGGGCACCACTCGGCTTACACAACCCGCCTGGCCGAGACAGGGAACACACTGATGGAATGGGAGGAGAGAGACTATCCACTTGCCCACTCCACACAGAGACACACACACACACACACAAAAATCAGCTCAAAAGAGGAGAACTTATGATAATTAGATACAAATGAGCTTGGGCCAACACCAATGGGGAAAACAGCTCACACAATATGGGTAAAATGTGCCAGATACAATCACAAATTGGAGCAGAAGCTTCGCTCATAGGAGAAACTTACACAGCCAAAACAGCAGAAAAAGAGTGAGGAATTTGGCAAAATGGACAGTGCCATCGCGTCCGGAATGGCCCAAAACCCCAGTCTACAATGTCAAAGTGCTCAAATCCGACCTCGGATGAGCAGTTTACGGCCAAAACAGGCTCCAAAATGAGCGAAAACACACCTGCGGCTGTTCCTCCTCTCTTCTCCACATTTTTTCTAGTCTTCTCTCTCTTTTTTCAGTTCCCACACTTAGCTTTATTACTTGGGCACCCTTGGCCTTTTAGATAACCTCAAACGGACCCCGAACAGGCCAAAAACTGACCTCGCAGTGCATAGTTGTCACCTTTTTGCATCATCCGCACACCTGGCACTCATTTTTTTTCAAATAATGCATCCCGCAACCACGTGAAGTGGCCCCAAAAATTGGTCCTCATGATGACCTTTTTGCATAAGTATCACAAGAAAACACCCACATCGTGTCCATACTTCTCCGCGTGTAAGTATTGACCCCGTTCGACCTCCTGACGCCACTCGATGTCATCTGACGCACCTGCTTACCTCATGTCGTCAGCCCGCGGATAGCTTCCTCGAGAAGTTTTACGCGCTACCAATGCCTCCTTATTGTAGAAAAAACACACTGGTACTGATAATAGGGAAAATCGATGCACTATGTACACCCTGTCCTACCTGTATACACGTGGGCCCCACGTAACCACCTGGCTATGGAAAATGGGCAATTATTTATTTGATGCACCATGCATGTATATGTACATATGCACAATCCCTTGCTCCAAAAAACTCATGACATAATTTGCCCATCCCCTAGCCTGCTAGATCATTCATGATCAGCAGCAGCAAATAGAGATATGAGACTCACCGCAACACAGGTCTCCTCATTCCTCACCAACACTGCTTGATCCACAGATAGCTCATCTTGTTGCACCATCATCAATCTAGGATGATACAATTTAAGACGCAATCCATTTACCCTTGACTTATGTAGAACACCATCCAGGTTAGCTAGCTGATATGTGCCATTTGGAAAACACTCCACTACCTTGAAAGGGCCTTCCCACTTAATTTGAAACTTCTTCTGGAAGGTGTTGTCCAGCTTACTGTTGTAGCGCAAAACCTAGTCATGTTTCTTGATACACTTACTTTTGACCTTTTCATTTATCTTTGCCAAAGCCTTATCCTGCATCTGCCCATAATGCTCCAATGCGCTCATCCTATCCAACTGGACCCTGTGTAACTGCAAGAGCCTCTTTTTGAATGCATCACTAGGCGGCCCAAACAACTCTCTAACATCTTGACCGCAGGCAACTCTACCTCCACAGGAAATAGTGCTTCCTTTCCATACACCAAATGAAATGGAGTAAACCCTGTACCTGTCTTCACCGAAGTACGGTAAGCCCATAATGCACTAGGCAATTCCAAATCCCAATTCTTTCCTTGGTGCTCTATCACTTTAGAAAGAATTTGTACCAACTCACCATTGAATCTTTCATTTAAGCCATTACATTGCGGGTAATAAGGAGTGGTATGCTGGTGCCTAATCTTCATCTTTGTGCATAAGAAGTCTAGCAGTTTAGCTCTAAATCCTGGCCCCTTATCTGAAAGTAGCTCTAATGGCACCCCAAACTTGCAACATATTTCATCATACACAAATTTTGCCACATCCTTTGCAGTGATCTGTTTTACTGCTATAGCCTTTGCCCATCTAGAGAGATAGTCCACTGCCGTCAAAATATAGCTTTTGCCCCTGCTTGTGATAGGTAACGGGCCTATTGCATCAATCCCCCACTTTTCAAACACATCAAACTCCATAATGGTTTTTCGTAGCTCTGGCTTCACCACTCTCTTCCCAAATGCTTGACACCTATTGCAAGACCTACACCAATGGTGAACATACTTGTGCAAACTAGGCCATACATACCCCTCTAGCAAAATCTTATGCAAGGTGATCTTTAGAGCAAAATGGCCACCACATGCGCCTTCATGATTCTCTTCCAACACTCTATAAAGCTCCTCTCGCCAAGGTACACGTCTCAACACGAGATCAGCCCCTTTCATGTATAAGACATCACCAATCAATTTGTACCTATATTCTCTACGCACAAAGCCATACTTCTTAGACTTCTGAATCTCCTTTGGAATGATTCCTGTTAGCAAAAACTCCTCTTCTTGAGCCAAACTTTCCCGGCCATGATAAAGAGGTAAAGTGGTCCTCAACACAAATAGCTCCCCAATCATGCTTTGAGCTGCTTCATGTGCCTCTCCATTTAGAGAACATTCAATGTGTCTGATGCTCCATGCTTCAAACTTTTTTAATAGGCCTTTAATTCCGAAGCACATTTCCTTCAATGAGGTGTTCTTGCTCTTCCACACACTCAAAAATTGCTTCACAACTAACAAGGCATCACCTTTTATGCTCAACCTTCTAACCCCATGCTTCAAACAAATGTGTAAACCGGCTTCCAGAGTAGCATATTCAGCCTCATTGTTACTATGAGCATCCAATTTGAACCCTCTCTTGCATACTAGCTTCCCCTTTGGATCATAAAGTGCTATACCCCCTGAAGCCACATCATGGCTCCTTCTGTATGAGCCATCGAAGAACAACACATGAGCATTGCTGATCTGTGGCACTTCTTCAACCAGCTTTCTCACCACCTCTTCCTTAACAATAAGGGGATTCTCCTTGTAGGTCAACAAATCGGCTAGGGTAGCCCTTGTACTATCTTCCACTAGAAAAGAGAACTCAAACTCTTGGAGCTCAATTACCCATTTCTTCACCACATTTGACATGTTAGTACCATTAATTAACTGTGGCAAAAAGGCATAACTCGTCAAGAAAACAAAAGGTCGTGGTAGCAAGTAATGACGAAATCGTCGACAAGCAAATATTACACTGCCATCACTAGCTTACTTCCGAGAACTTTCTCTCCGCTACCAACTTCACTCGGCTTGCACAATACTGGCCTCATATAATGGCTGCTCCCCTTTTGCAATAGCATGGCTCCAATGGCATCATCCCTACTGATGGATTTACATAAAACACTTTCTCCCAATCTGGAGCCTGCATGGCTGACAACCCCCCCTAACACACTCTTCACCTCTTGAAACACTTCTTCACACTTGTGATGGATTTACATAAAACACTTTCTCCCAATCTGGAGCCTGCATGGCTGACAACCCCCCTAACACCTCTTCACCTCTTGAAACACTTCTTCACACTTGTTACTGGCCTCATATAATGGCTGCCCTTCCCCTTTTGCAATAGCATGGCTCCAATGGCATCATCCCCTATTGATGGATTTACATAAAACACTTTCTCCCAATCTGGAGCCTGCATGGCTGACAACCCCCCTAACACCTCTTTCACCTCTTGAAACACTTCTTCACACTTGTTATCCCATTGCAATGGATCATGCTTTGCCACTTGCTGTAATGGATAAAGAAGTTGTGAAGGCAATGGAATAAACCGTGCCATGTACTTCACTTTGTGTATAAAGGTTGCCAATTGCTTTGTATTCGTAGGTGATGGAAGAAGAATAATAGACTTAACCTTATCAAGATCAGCCTCAATGCCATTTTCTGACACCATATGGCCCAATAGTTTCACCCTTGGCTGTGCTAGATGAAATTTCTTTGGATTAAGTTGTCCTCCACATTCATCATATCGAGCCAATACCATCTGCAACTTCTCATGGTGTTCAACCCTATTGTTGTAGACACAGAAGTCATCCATGAAAGCTTTAACACAACTACCAATTAATGGTTCCAATACCCAATTTTCTCTCTCTTGATATAAAGATGGTCCATTTGACAACCGAAATGGCAATACTGTGTAGCAATAGCAGCCCCATGGCGTAATAAAAGTTGTCTTTGTGCGGTCTTTAAGAGCAATCTTCAATTGAAAATAGCCTGAAAAACCGTCACACACATTGTACCTCTCATAACCTGCCACTGAATCCAAGATCTGATCGATGAATGGAAGAGGATATGGGTTCTTCTTAGTGTCTGCGTTTAAGGGTTTAAAATCTACACAAATTCTCCACTTCCCATCCTTCTTTGGACTGACTACAAGTGTACTCACCCATTATGTGGTCTCCACAGGGACTATGAACCATGCCTTCAACAACATGTCCACCTCTTCTCGCAAGGCTTCCATTTGCTCTTGACCCATCCTTCTTAGCCTTTGCCACACTAGCTTAGCACCTTCTTTCAACTCTATATGCATCTCTTCACCCTTGAACCCTCTGATCTCTTCATATGAAGTAATGAACAAATCCGAAAAACTAGCCAGCATGTGCAAATATATATCCTTCTCCATAGCTGAGAGGTGTCCACTGATCATTTGTGTCATCAATTCCTGCTTCTTTGACAACTCAACCTTGGTTTGCATCAGCCCTTCAATCACTTCATAAGGCCCTTCACTTTCATCTTCAACCTCATTCGCAAATGCAACTAAACCAAACTCCTGGATTTCTTTGTCCATCAAAAGAAATGCAACATCAGCATCCTTATCACTGCTGGTAGTGCTATCATTGTCCTCATCTGTCACCGTGGAAGAGTCTTCATCACTAGACTCATCCTCATCTTCATAAAGCTCCTGTAATCGTTTCCTTGTGTCCATATTATAAAACTTCTTGGTACCTGTCTTTCCATAGGGGCTAATCGTACCATGTTGCCAATCTTGAACAGCTCCCACTGCACGTAACCATGGTCTGCCCAGTATAATAGGATATGCTCCCAACCCTGCTGGCATCACATGAAAATCAACCACTGCTTTTGCATCATATGCCTCCACTTCTAAGCTCTTTACAACACCCAAGCATTTTACTTTTTGATGGTTTGCCAATCTGATCCGAAAACCTGACACCCCAGCCACTGTGAGACCCATCTTCTCAAAGCATGAGTGTGTTATGACGCATATTTGGGCTCCGCCATCCACATAACCTTGTCCCAAATTTTTCCTTTTATGCCACACATCTACTATTGGACAAATGTCTGGTAGCTCATCCATTGCCAACACCTTCACTGAACCTCTCTCTCGCTCTTTCTCCATTGGGTTAACCATCCTCTTCCACTGTCGCTTTAGCTTAGGCACCATCTCTATAAGCTGCCCAAAAGTAACATCTGCCTTCCTCCTCGTCAGATCCTCCTTCAAGTCATAGCTTAATTGCCCATCCCCTAGTGGAAAATCTGAAACATGAAACTTTCGACGAGATCTCCTTTTCTTCTTGGCCTTGACATCCTCACCTTCATGGCTCTTTCCTTTCTTCTTACTAGGACCTGGGGCACTTATTCCTTCCTTATCCTCTCTGTTCCTCTTCCCAATAGGCATCACTAATGTATCCTCTAGCTTTGATGCCTTCTCCAAGGTGACTACACTTAGAACTTTTGTCTTTCCCTTTTCCTCTTGGGTCAGTCCACTGGCTCCTTCGTCTCCCTTAATTTCGATGCCATAATCATTTGACCTAGTTAGCACCTATCTTGGCAATGGATACATGTCTCCCCCCATACTTGGTGGCTTATCACATTGCGGGCTGATGTGACCCAACTCTCCACAATTATAACATGTGGGTGTTTGCCTCCAAAACCTACCATTGCTTTGTCCAACACCATTCCTAGGCCTTTCTTCACCTCCTGGCTGATTTGCAAACCTCCCTCGACCTCGATTATTTCCCACTTGACCTAGCGTGTTTAGGCTAAGATTCTTCATCAAATCTACCACTTGCCTCATGTCTTGCCTTAGCCCATCATCTTGCACCGATGTAGTGACCACTGCTGGCATAACCTGAGTAGTAACCGGAACCACTGGTTCATGATGAACCCCTGGCATGCGACCTTGTAAAGAGTCCATAGGCTGAAATTCAGACCTCATTGGCAAAGACTCCACCCCTAACTACCTCATTTTCTTCATATTCCACTCTTTGTTCCTTGCTACCTCTAGTGCATCTTCATATGTCCTAGGATTTTTTAGCTCCACTCTCCAACCTATATTCTCCCAAAGACCAGCCAAGAACCTGTCCTTCTTCATCATGTCAGGCGGGGGTACCTGTGGTGCTAAGGACTTGCACATTCGCTCCCATGCCAATGAAAACTTACGTATATACGCATCTACTGGCTCACCTTCCTTTTGCACCAAAGCCTGTACTTCTTGCCCCACTTTGTCAGGATCTTCTATCTTCACAAACTCCACTTCCAACCCATGTTGTAGATTGTCCCAACTCAACCTTATAGGTGGATCAGCCACATGCAACTCCTCTTTAAATGCTTTAGACCAAACTCTTGCATCACTCTTCAAACAAATTTGGAGAAGGCGTAACATCTGCGTAGGGTCATGAATCTGGTTGCTAATGCAGGCAACCTCCATCTTTTCCAAAAATTCTTCCACATCTTCATCACTTCTTCCATGAAACTCCGGATAAGAGAAATCCATGGCTACCCAAGTTATAATGCTTTGAGAACCCCTTCGAACACACGTGCAAGAACCCAAAACTTTTCACTACCCAATCCTCAGAAACTTCTATGGAGCTCAACTTTAGATAAGGACAAACACATGCACATCAAATGAGTTTTCATAGTTGATCATCAGAATTACAACAGGCAAAGGACATTCCAAGATCTCTCTCAATCTTCTTGGCACAAACATAAAGACTATGCGCTACTGGAAAAAGATCTTCCTGGACACATGAACATTAATCCGGATTCTTTGAGTTAAATGAAAAGGAGT
Organism: Adiantum capillus-veneris; assembly: GCF_014529385.1. Lineage (NCBI taxonomy): Eukaryota > Viridiplantae > Streptophyta > Polypodiopsida > Polypodiales > Pteridaceae > Adiantum > Adiantum capillus-veneris. Next base: position 108,860,898 of record NC_140935.1, read on the forward strand.
GAACGGAGGGCCATTTTGATCATCCATTAAAGCCAACCATGAAGCTCCCAAGAAGGCACACCTGACTTATCCTCTGATTTTTGCCCAAATTTCAGCAGCATGACAACATAAATGGCTCAAAATACCAAAAAAACAGCCATCATAACTTGGAAAAATTTTGGCAGAGTTTCCCCAGAAGTAGAGCAATGTGAACCCAAAATATAGACTGTCTATGTATGCATAAACTGCCAACAATAGAACCCGAGCATCAATTAGGAATCACTAGTACATAGCCTATGGCGAGGTCACAAAAAGGGTGCTCCAGCTACCTGTATCACCGAAAGGATCTCCACATTTGAGAATCCCTCAGCTCAATAAAAACCTCACGCTATCGACCCTCACACGAAGGCTAATGCAAATCGCGTATAGTCAAGTCTCAGAAATGAGTATCTTCCAGACCAAGTCTCAAAAATGGTTGGGACTGCCAAATACAACCAAGTATGGCTCCACAAATGCGTATAATGGCAGTTTCCACAAGTAACGTACAATCCAGCAGACAATGCACTCAAATAGGCGCCAAGTCATGCATACCCACAACAACTGCAAGTGACATCACTGCTAGTATATCACTGTACTCCAGCTACCTGTACCTGTGTGAATCACCTGTACCTGTACCTGTCCCTATAAACTGTAACCTGTAGCCCTGAATCTCGAAGCTTCAAGCTCGAAGCAGAAGGTACTCGAAGAAGATCCTTCGTGGGGGCACCAAAAGAATGTGAGCGGGATGGAAACACACAGAACACCTCTATAACGACCCAACACACACTCTTGGAAGGATACACACACACACACACACTATGGGGCACCACTCAGCTTACACAACCCGCCTGGCCGAGACAGGGAACACACTGATGGAATGGGAGGAGAGAGACTATCCACTTGCCCACTCCACACAGAGACACACACACACACACACACACAAAAATCAGCTCAAAAGAGGAGAACTTATGATAGTTAGATACAAATGAGCTTGGGCCAACACCAATGGGGCAAACAGCTCACACAATATGGGTAAAATGTGCCAGATACAATCACAAATTGGAGCAGAAGCTTTGCTCATAGGAGAAACTTACACAACCAAAATAGCAAAAAAAGAGTGAGGAATTTGGCAAAATGGACAGCGCCATCGCGTCCGGAATGGCCCAGAATCCCAGTCTACAATGTCAAAGTGCTCAAATCCGACCTCAGATGAGCAGTTTACGGCCAAAACAGGCTCCAAAATGAGCAAAAACACACCTACGGCTGTTCCTCCTCTCTTCTCCACGTTTTTTCTGGTCTTCTCTCTTTTTTCAGTTCCCACACTTAGCTTTATTACTTGGGCACCCTTGGCCTTTTAGATAACCTCAAACGGACCCCGAACACGCCAAAAACTGACCTCGCAGTGCATAGTTGTCACCTTTTTGCATCATCCGCACAACTGGCACTCAGTTTTTTCCCAATAATGCATCCCGCAACCACGTGAAGTGGCCCCAAAAAGTGGTCCTCATGATTACCTTTCTGCATAAGTATCACAAGAAAACACCCACGTTGTGTCCATACTTCTCCGCTTGCAAGTATTGACCTCGTTCGACCTCTTGACGCCACTCGATGCCATCTGACGCACCTGCTTACCTCATGTCGTCGTCCCGCGGATAGCTTTCTCGAGAAGTTTTACGCGCTAGCAACTCCTCCTTATTGTAGAAAAAACACACTGGTACTGATAATAGTGAAAATCGTTGCACTATGTACACCCTGTCCTACTTGTACACACGTGGGCCCCACGTAACCACCTGGCTATGGAAAATGGGCAATTCTTTATTTGATGCACCATGCATGTATATGTACATATGCGCAATCTCTTGCTCCAAAAAACTCCTGACAGCGGAAGGAAGTAAAAAACGTGCAATGTGGAGGCTTTTTGTGACTACAACTTGTAATCTTCTTTTCTCCTGAGCTAGTAATCAGAATTCTATTCCAACTAGCACATTGCATTCCTTGTCTCTTGCTCTACAATCTAAGTGTAATCATTTCTAGTTCTGTTGTGGTTTGTGATGTATTATTTGTGAGCTAAATGCATTGATTTGAGGGTTGAAATGGTTGTTTTTTGATGTTTTGACCATGGATAAGTGTTTCTATGCTTAAGGAAGATCTTTCCAAGTACTTCTGTTTCAGTTTTCTGCACATTCTTTGTGGTGGATCGTGATTTATGTACCTTCCCAGATGGTGACAGAACTTGGTAGGATTCAACCCATAAGTGTTGTGATACCTCTCCTTAAGTTTCATGGAATTTCGGATTTGTTTGGATACCGAAAAGGCGTGATAACGTTAAGTGGTGAGATTGGATGCATACTGATTGTCTTACTAGGAAGTGGTTGATTTGCTTTTGTCGTAGAACAAGTAGCCCTTGAGTTCACTTTTGTGAGATTGTCTCTCATTAAGTCTCCGTGCCCCATCCCGAGTCGCTTCCTTTTATATTTACATTATGCTAGTACAAAAGAGCTATCCTGCAGATGTCCGTCTCGCGGCGACCCGCTAACACCTGCAAAAGATATTTGTGGCACATGCCGGAGGATGTGAAGGTTTAGAGGGGATGGATGTCGTGTTGTGGCACGTTCATAATGTGAAATTACAATATCTAGCTCACTCTCAATGCTTTTGTTATGTGGGACCAAATGCTATAATGTACATAGTGTGATATATGCAAAAATAGATGCCATGGCTGCAGTCGTGTACATACCTTTTCAGGCGGGTGAGGCCCTAGACGTGGCACTATGGAATGCTTTTTCACATAAATATATGCCTATTTTCTTTAGAAATGTACAAATGTCAAGTGTATCAAAGTGGCACACTTGTTTTTCCTAGAAAGTTCAATGTGAGCAATCTCGGCATAAAATATCGAACGTAAAAGACGTGTCCAAAGTGCTTACCAAGTCGGAAAATGAGATTCAACATGAAATTTTAACCGAATAATATTTTTCCACAAATTTAGGGATTTTTCCTAGCTCTATTGGGCTTTTTACGGACAAAAAGGGACATTTTTGACTAAAAATGACTAAAAATGGTCAAAAATAGCTTAAAAATAGCTCAAAATGCCACATCAACAATGGTGCCGTCATTGCCTAAGTTGTGTGGGAAATTTTAAATCCAAGAATGAGCTCATTTGGGGATATGAGCAAGGAGATACAACCATTCCTTTACAGGGTGCTAGTGCAGTCTCGTGCTGCTTCCACTACATGATGGTTGAGGCTGTGAGGCCACCAAATCGGGTTTCCACTCCTCAAATAACTACTTGGGCTTCTCCAATGAAGTACTTAAGCTTCAATTAAATGGTTACAACGAAGAATCAAAGCGTAAATTTAGGGTTTTTAACAGGTAGAATGAGCACTGCATCTGTGCAATTGGCAGCGAGGCTACACCTAAGCGTCACACACACAAGAATTTTGAGTTGATCTTGGTTCATTTTCAAAGTGGACCATTCATGGCTGGAGTTTTGTTATTTTTTAGTGTGTTTTTGGACTCAAATCATCTACCCCTTGCTTGAATTTTCTATGAATCCTCACAGTCAGAGGCCCAATGCTTTCCTAGTTGCACTGCGCACTTATTGACAACGTGCTTACTATAGTCTGCCTTGAGCTTAAATTAAATAGTAACATGGAAGATCGTGGTGGTCACCTCACATTTTCTTAGGCCTTGAAGAATGGGTTGAACTGATTGTATAGATTGTGTGGGGGTCTTCCAAAATTTGTATACCTTGATGCCTCCACCTCCTCAAACTTCTATATAAAGAGGTGAGGGTTGCTTTGGCCCCTGACTTAGCCTTGATTTTTCATTTTTTATGCGTATGTGAAAGTGATAGAGAGAGATTTTTGTCTGCTTATCGTGTTACTATGGAGGTGATTGAACATGGTGTGGCTTCTCAAGTCGGTAAAACTCCCGTACTGGCTCTATTTTGCAAAATTACATTTTATTTTTTTAACTATGCATTGGCCCAAAATAAGGGGGTCTCATTTTAAAGAATGGTGTACCATTGTTAAAATACGCATGGTACGAATGTTTCTCAACACTTATATGATTTGTGCATTATATTGACCGACAATTTTTTTACACAAATAGTAAAGAGGTGTTTTATGTGGGACTTGAGGAATGAGATTATCTCATGGGAGTACTTAGTTTTCTTCCCCGTGCTTCCATTCGGTTGCAACACCTCCTCGGAATATCATACGCTGATAAACTATCTTTCACTATTTTGCTACGTATAGATGGTTGTTATTTTGATGTTTTTGTACCTCTAGCTTTTGATGTACCCTTCTTTTGACCTAGAAAAGTTATTCTATTTTCTTTGGCCTGGCACAATATGGACCATGGGTACAATGACATGTGGGGTTCATAGCTAAACATTAGTTTTTTTTTGCTCTTGGATGTACTACACTCTATCGTGGTGCCTTACTTGTGTTAATCGTGTAGTTTGTCAGGTTTTTATGAAATGGATTATTCTTGTGTAGATCTGCATTGTGGGCATGTATTTGGTCCGATACCTCTACCTAGGACCTTCACCCTAGTCGATAAGGCCCCCCAAAGCTCTTTCCAAATAAATACCTTCATCCTTAGCGGCAATCTTGGGCACCAGATATTCTCAAATATTGTCACCCATCTTACCTATGGCCATTGCTTGCCCCATTGTTTGTTCAGGGGGTAGAACGAATCAAGTGAAGCCATGAGGGTGTTGTACACTAACTTGGTGTGCGGTTTAAGAAAGTTTCTATCTAAAGGCCACCTCCAAGACTTCCAATAAAACCTAGATTCAAAAGATGGTACCCAACAACTGTTCAGACGTTCAAAAGATGGTACGCAACAACTGTTCAGCCGTTCTAATACTCTATTTAACATCAATCTCTCCATCGCATTGAGCAAGAACTCGAAGGCTGTTTGGTCCTATCCTTTCTAGCCACTACTACTGAAGTCCCAAAATTGACCCAGTTGAAGGATTCCTTTGTTTGTGCATCTTTCTGGCCACCTCCCTCTAGGCAAGGTTTAGCAATACGCTTCCCACCTTAGACAGCCAAGGGGACCAGTGAGACATCGAGTTGTGGAAGTATCTAATTACCTCTCCCCATTCCAAGGCCTCTACCGCTTTGTTACACTTCAAGCCAGCTCACCAATTAAGCCCCCAAGATTTAGGCTAGACCACCAAGGTGCAAGTTACTTGTCGTGTAGATCTAGCCCTTTCCATTGGCCCCCTTGTGAGTACAGTTTGGCATTGTCCATCATGGCCTTAGTCATCACCGCCCAAGCTTGATCTTGCTTCGTGATTGCAGCCACAAACTTTCCATATTGGGCCTCCGCGTGAGTACTAGGGTTAAGAATTCTGAGACCCCCTTGCCCTACTAGCCTTTCTATGGCCTCTCAACTTGCCCATGGCGAAGGAAATGAGTCTTTATTGTTGCTTTTCCATAGGAATCTCTTTATTGGTTTAAGGAACTCCTTCCAGTTGCATTTGGATATCTTGAGCAGCAGGCCATTGAACGATAAGTATGGAATCATGTTCAAGTTGATCACTTTCAATCTGCTCTCAAAAGGGAGGAGTACATACTCCCACCTTCACAACTTTCTCCTTATCTTAGCCAACACCCATGAGAATCTTTGCTTGTGGGTTATATCCACCCCTAGAGGGGCTCCAAGGTGTCTAAACACCACCCCTTTGGACACAATCTCCCTAGACCACATCGCCGGATCCAATGAGTCATCTTTTGAGAGGGAGATCAATCTTGATTTTTCAATATCGCACTTCGACCCTAATGGTGTTGCAAACGTTTGCACAATCTCTAGAACCTTTCTGATCACCTGAGGACATGCTTGGAGGAAGAGAAGAAAATCATCCACAAACAACTTCAGCAAAATTTGGTCATTATTAGGAAGGGATAGACCTTGAATCTCCCCTCTTTCAGCACTGTCTTCAAGCATCGTCACCATGGGATGGGATCCAACGGAAAATAGAAGCGGAGCTAGTGGGGCGGCCTTCCTTAATAAATCTTTTTATCTCAAAATCCCCAACAATCCGCTCATTAAATAAAAGCCAGATTGGTTACCAGCATCCAAAGTGCTAGCCAACCGACACATCCTCTCTCCAAATCCCTATGCTTTCATGACCTTTTCGATAAAAGACCATGTGATCTTATCATAGGATTTATCCAAATCCAATTGAAGTAATATACACTTTTGCTTAGTGAAAGATGCATACTTAGTGTCGATCCAATCCATGTTGGTGTGGGGTGATGACCTTGTCCAAAAGAGGAGCGAGCCTAAGAGTAACAATTTTGGTGATTATTTTATAGGCCAATGACATAATAGTTATTGGGCACTAGTGCTTCACTTGGGAGAAACATACTTGTTTAGGAACTCATTTGATAAGGCCTCTTTTGATGCTCAAGTCAAGTGCACCATTGACCAGAGCTTCGTTAGCCATTTGCATGATTGGGGACTTAATCTTTTGCCAAAATTCTACAAAGAACCATGTAGTCATGTGGTCCCACCCTAGAGACTTCTCTTTGTCCTTAGTCTCCTTCCCTTCCCTGATACCATGATTTCTCTTTACTTTGAGGGCCCTAAAAAAGTGAGAGTGACTAGCCTCTGCCAACTAGAGGAAAGTCTCTGTGGAAAAAATTATGGCCTTCTTCACCACCTTGAGTTGTTGCTCCATCAGGTTGCCTTTTGCTTCAAGACACCTTTTGTGCTTGGCTTTAGACACCAACCCATCTTGTTTTTTGATGGTTAATAGCTCTACTTTGTATGCAAGTTTCCTTATAGATTTTATTACTAGTCTTCTAAAGAGAGGGTCTCTAAACAGATGAGCTCATGTTGTCAATAGCTTCTTTGAGCCTTGAAGGCAATGACCTTCTATCTTGGTTTGCTGCAACTTCATGTTTAAGGGCAGGTGATCCGACAAAAATTGTAATGTTACCACATTCAAATCAACCAATGGCCGTAGCCAATCGACTTGATGATAACAATAGCATCTATCCATACGAGATGCCAAGCGAGCATACTGCAGGCTGGTATACATGAATCTTGGTGGTCTATTCCATGGACCCACCTCCCATAAGTCCATTAAAGCCCACTTCTCACACAATCTTCACCATTTGGCACTCTCTCAACCCAGAAGAATGCTCAAGGAGCCTATTTTATCCTTTCTCCTCTCCACCATATTGAAGTCTCCCACCATAAGCCATTCCCCTTCCACCTAAACTTCCTTCAAGCCATCCTAGAGCCTTTCTCTTTCCTTCACTGTGTAGGGACCATAGATGTTGATAACTATGAAAATTTTGTCCCCCTACTTGATCTTGACTCCCAAAGCTCTCCCAAATGGATGATTTAGCACCACCTTAGGTTCCAAGTCCCTGTCCATAGCCGTCTTTACACCACTGTACCCATCCCCACCCTCTCCATAAAAAATAAGATTTTTTCCCAGTGCTTGTTTTCTTTTACTTGCGACATCGAGATGATGTTCTTGCACAACCTAGAAGTTAACTTCCTTTCCTTTTTTAACTTCCGCCCAAAAGAGGAATCTCTTCTTCTAGGTCTTGATCCCCTTAACATTCCATGTCTATATGATCAGCTCCTCCATTACTAAGAAAGGGGAACAAACTCCTCCTCATCCTGAGACTCTCCCATGGAGATCTCTTTCTTGATTTCCTCCTCCACTGGTCCTTATTCGTTCCCCGCAGAAAAAATGAATTTTCTCAGGGGATTCGGATCACTGCCTTTCTTCTCTTGCAAAACTGCAAAAGGATTGTGAAGAGGGACATCAGAATTTGATCCTTTTGGCTGGGTGGGAGGTTCACTTTCCTAGCATTAGTATTATCAAATGTCTTGGAATCCCTTGCAGCTTCCTTCAGTCCTTTGGCCCTTTTAAGGCCTAGGACTTGCATCATTGACTTAGTTGTCACTATCGTAAACTTAGGTGGCATGATAATCTCACTGCTGGTCCGTTAGGGATGTGCATAACGATGCACTACTTGTCCACCACCTTCTCTTGTTGTTTGATTACTTCTTTGTTATAGATCATAGCCTCTTTTCCTTCACCTTCTCCTGACTGTTTGCTATCCTTTACCTATTTCTCATGCACTTCTATAGTTTCTTCCATCCTGGATTCTTGCATTGCCAGACCATCATTTCCTTTAACTTTCATGGGGTAGTCCATGTCAAAGTGATCAAACTTGTTGCACTCAAAGCATGCCCCAGAGTATGTCCCAAAGTTAAGTATAATCATGATTAGCACTACTCCAACATTGATGACCATGCTCTTAGGTGCTTTCTTAGCAATGTTCTAGCCTATGCACACCTGATTGGAGGCCTTGACAAATCCTCTTTTGTTAGGAACAAATAAAGGGGTTCCTAGTTGACTTTCTCGCATCTTAATGTTATCCCATAGCTAACTTGGTAGCCTCGCAAACTCGACTTAAAGTGGATGTAACCCTTGGAGGGAATCTTCCAAATCAGACAAAGACTCCCATGGTACCACATAGATTGTTGTCCTGTTAAATACGATGGGACTCTTATCCAGAAGCTCAATACACTTGTATATTTAAGGAGTGATGAAATTTTTTATTACACTTTTAAAAAGAACCTTAAAAGGAATTCAGACCTCAAAAATAAATGACTCACTTTGGACAATAGTTTTTAAGTTAAAAAAGTTGTAAGATGGACATGGATAACAATTGATAAAGTCCAGTGACACCTGTAAAATGCATTCAAGGATAATATATATTTTGTTTTGTTTGAAGGGATGCAGATGAGGACTCTATCATTTCTTGGAATTTTTTTGGCTTAGCTGTTGTCAGCCCTTGATGTACCGGACTCTTGCCACTTTATGGAACAATCTATACAGAACAACCTTTGTACTTAAACACTAGACTAAGACCTCATTCTTATAGATTTATACAAAAATAATTCTAAGACTGAACTGTTTTTGTGCTACCCTTGGTCACGTGTCTAAAGCCAGCTGTCTTTTGAACTTTTATGCTCATTTATGTTTATTTATTAAAATAAAACAGCTACACACACACGCACGCGAAGGGAAAGGCCTTGATTTTTTATCCAATTAAACCAGCACAAAACTTTGTGTGTGTGTGTGTGTGTGTGTGTGTGTGTGTGTGTGTGTGTGTGTGTGTGTGTGTATGTGTGTGTGTGTGTGTGTGTGTGTGTAAGTGTGTATACACACACACACACAAAGGGAGAGAGAGAGAGAGAGAGAGAGAGAGAGAGAGAGAGAGAGAGAGAGAGAGGTATGCAAGTGTGGACCAAGGGTGAATTTGATAGAGAACTTCATTGTATGGAGAAAGGGAGAGAGGGACTAGGGGATCTCTGTGGCCAAGTGCATACACATCGGGAGAGCTGTGTAGGCAAAGGGTGTACATGTCTAGAGAGCCATGCACAACTATAAGGCTCTATTTCTTTTTAAAAAGTTGTACAAAGTACTTTGCGACCTACTACCTTGCGGAAATTTCCAAAGTAGCCCTCTAGGCCTGTAGTTTACACACCACCATATGGGCGCTCGTCAATGCTAAGGGTGTCTTTAGATGAGCTAGCTGACAATCACTCCACTTTTTACTTCCTTTGCAAAAATTGTTCAAATAGAACAGAGGCACAAGTTGATAGAAGAAAGATGCAAGATTTTGACAACCAAGGGGTTTCAACAAAACGGTAAAGCCATGGGCCTCATGGGGGTTTGAGGTGATTCAAGCCTTGCTATCCACATTTTACGACGATAAAGTGCACGTTATTTGTCTCTTCTAGAGGAGCATAGAGTGGGGGAGGTGGGTGGAGGGCGGGCATCGTGTTAGAAATAGGATTGCAAGGAGACAAATGCATCTTGTTGGAGAACAGAAGAAGCTCAAGGCACACAACAGAGAGTGTATTGCTTAGTGCACAATGCATTAGCGAAAATTTGGACTCTCAAAGGGTCCCTATAAAGATATTTGACTTTGTCTCTCTTGTCCAAAGTGGGCAACCGGGTGAAGTGTGGGAAGGAAACTCAATCGACGGTTGCTTAATAAAAGAGACTTTCCTGAATATTGACTAGAATTAAGTTGTAGAATGTAAGAAAAGTCAAGCCATGTGAGGCTGTGAAATGAAATGTGAAATTAAAAAAACTCGTTAATATATGTGTCTGTGTGTGTATCCATAGAATTTACTAGAATTATGGAAGTGAAGTTTCACTTTAACATTCTAAAACAATAGAATGTAAAAAAAGTAAAGACTTGTCAGGATACAAAATGAAAGTGAAATAAACATTTAAAGTAAGTCTCCATGGTGCACCGAAAACCATGAAAATCTCCTTGGGTCAACACAACACTAAAGTTTCTTTTAGAAAGCAAAAAAGGGCCTTTTTCTCAACTAGCAAAAAAGTCAAAAACTTGTAGTGCAAGTCCCGTGAGTCCCTCCTCCTCTCTCTCAAGTCGCGACCCTATCGCTATCCTTATGGGCTCCACGGTCAACCATATGCAATAACTGTAGCCGTTGAAAAGCATGGAATTTATCAGATCATGTCTTAAAGTTGGAACTTGGAAATCTACAACCTCCCACCCACCATTTGGTGCATCTCAAAAGCATGGAATTTATCAGATCATGTCTTAAAGTTGGAACTTGGAAATCTACAACCTCCCACCCACCATTTGGTGCATCTCTCTCTCTCTCTCTCTCTCTCTCACACACACACACACACACACACACACACACACACACACGCACGCACGCATCTCCAATTGGTGAAAATCCTGATCCTTCTCCCACCCATTGTATTTGACACAGTGATTAAAGGTTGGAGTCTCTCTCTCTCCCTCCCAATTGGCACCAAAGTAGTATTACACATTCTAGTTTAGTAAGTATTAAAGTATATTATATAATATACATCTATGCTTGTGTACTATACATATGTTGTTTGCATCGATGTATTATACTTGCTACATATTTAAGAAAAGCAAAAAAATCTACACTATCTATAATAGAGGGAGAGATTTCAAACCCCCTCCCTATCATGTGTCACCAAAGGATTATTTCGGAAATGTCCTAGCAATGCTCAAAAAACACACTAGTGACAAGGAGCAAAACTGAGTGAGAGAGAGAGAGAGAGAGAGAGAGAGAGAGAGAAAGAGAGAGAGGCAAATAGGCATGTACACCAATTGTGGCGTCCTTCAGAAGCACAAAAAGTGCTTAGAGAGATTTCTATCTAGAAGGTTGTCTACTGGAATGCGCTTACTACAGGATATGTCAACAACTTGCACTTGAGGGTCTATGTGCATTGATTGTGGAGATATGCCCAAGAGCCATAGGGTGAGGAATTTGTGGGTTCTTTTGTGAAGTGAGGGTGTCTCTCCACATGAAATCACCTATGGTTGAATCTTCAAGGCATACGGGACTACACAAGATGCTAATATGGGCAAGGAATTCATGATGATAGTTTTAGTCGGTGGTTGTTGAGAAACTATCACACTTGGGAATACCTTGGTCAATACTTACACAAAATTTTGGTGCACCTAAGAAGCTTCCTCTTTGGAATGTCATCTCTTGGAGTACTGCATTCATTGCGGCATATACGGAGGAGGGGTAGGGCGACAAACCTATGGGTTGTTTTCAACCGATGAAAAATGAGGGCATCTCTCCATAAACAATTTACTATGCTTGAGGGGCTCCCTATTTGGGACATAATTTCTTACAATGCATTTGTTGCTGGATATTCCCAAGAGGGGCATGGCCAAAAATCTATGGGCTATTTTCAATGGGTGCAAAGCGAGGGTGTCTCTCCAAATGCAATCATCAATGCTTGCATCTCCCCAGGCATGTGGGAAAAAGGGTTATTGAAAAAAGACATCCCACTTGGGAACTTATTTATTGATATGCTCACAAAATGTGGTGTACTTAAGGAGCTTCTTGTCCAGGTTCTTCTCTCTTGGAGTGCATTTAATATGACCTATGCCTTGAAGGAGTAGGGCAAGGAAGTTCTGGGCTATTTTCAGCGGATGTGAAGTGAGGGCATGCCTCCAAATGAAATCACCTATGCTTGAGGAGCTCCATTCAAAACTATCTTTGAATGCAGTGATTGTGGGGTATGCCCAAGAGAGGTAGAGCCAGGAAGATCCAGGTTGTTTTCAAGGTTGTTTGTAGAAAATGCAAAGCAAGGGGATCTCTCCACATGCAGTCATCTACGTTTGGATCTTGACAGCATGTGACACTGATCTTGGCAAAAGAATTCACAATGAGATTGTTAGTTAGGGGCTCTTGAAAAAAGAGGTGGTGCTTGGAGGTGTGCACATCGACATGTATGTAAGGTGTAGTGTCCTTCAAAAAGCAAATAAAGTGCTTGAGGAGGTTTCTATCTGGGAGATCCTCTTGGGAATGCACTGATTGTGGCATTTTCCCATTTGAGGCACATGCTTGGGAGTGTCGGGATTTGCATGCATACCAATTGTGGTGTACTTTAAAATGAAAAAATGTTCTTAGAGAGATTCTGATTTGGGAGGCTGCCTACTAAATTGCACTAACTGTAGGATATGTCAACAAGGGCATAGCCAAGAAGATCTGACTTGTTTTAAGCAGATGCAAAGCGGGGGAATTTCTCCATATGCAATTACCGATGCTTGATTCTTGAAGGAATGTGGCACTAATTTGGCAAAATAATTGACAATGAGATTGTTAGTCAGTCGATGTTGAGAAAAGAGCGATGCTTGAGAGTGTTGGGATCGACATACATGTCAAGTGTGATGTCCTTTAGAAAGCAAAGAAACTACTTGAGAAGCTTTCTATTTGGGAGGTCATCTCTTGGGAATGTAGTGACTCTGAAATTTGCCCAACTGATGCAGATGCAATCACATATGATTGAGGAGCTTCATGTCCAAAATGCCATCCCTTCGAACACATTGATTGAGGCATATGCACAAAAGGGGAAGGCAAGGAAGCTAGGGGTTTTTTTTGTGAATGTAAAGCAAGCTTGTATCTCCAAATGCAAGCATCTATGCTTGAAGCTTCAAGGCATGGGGGACTATGCAAGATGCTAACATCGGGAAAAGAATTCATGATATTGTTAGTCAGGGCCTGTTGAAAAAGGCCGTCATGCTTGGGAATGCCTTGGTCGACATGCATACAAAATGTGGTTCTTAAAGGAGCTTCTTGTATGGAATGTCTTCTATTGGAGTGCATTCATTGTGGCATATGCCTAAAAGAGGGAGGGATGTCCACACACGGCCATTGCATGTGTTTAGGAGTGAGGTGGCAAAATATGGTTGGCCTAAAAATGTTTTCGTTGCTCAATGGATTCAATCAATTTAAACCGCTTGCCCATATTCCATGCTCAATGGTGGACACCCTTAAAAGAAGTGGTGCAAATATTCACTAAGCAGCTTGAACCATCAACGGTTTCTATTAAGGATGGAAAATCGGCAACGCCAATTTAACAACAATAAATGCAAAACTTGAAGTTTGCATTGTGTCCACCATGTGTGATAGGAAAGGTGGTCAAATGGGTAACCCTACGTAAACCACCATGAAATCATATATTATAATGCAGAAAAAAGAGGGGGAAAAAAAAAACAAATGAATCCATAGCTGTCCGAGGAATACCTGCCATGTTTTGACAAGCAAGGCACCCATATGGGTATTTTTGGCTTGTCATCTATGTGTGTTAGGATTAATGAGAATGAAAAATCCCAATACGATGCTGCTAGGAAATAGTGTAAATATGGCAAAAAATTAGTTCAAGTAGTACAACGTGGCGACCTACAGCGGTGCTGTGCTATGTGGATTTTCTTAGCTTAGGCATGCCAGAGCAAGGAGCTGCCACCATGGTATAAAGGATATTACTATAGCTTTCTAAGTACATTTTACTAGCACTTAAATCTTTTCTTGGTACTCAGATATTGTATCAAATTCACCATTTTGGAAGCTTTTGGTTTGAAGGCATTAATATATCAGCTCATTTCTCTCTCCCTCTCTCTCTCATTACATTTAGAGCACGTCTCTCTCTCTCTCTCTCTCTCTCTCTCTCTCTCTCTCTCTCTCTCTCTCTCTCTCTCTCTCTCTCTCTCTCTCTCTCTCTCTCTCTATGCTAAAAAAAACCTGGGTTTAGTGTAATCCTGCCTAGAAATTTTGAGATTTAACTCTTCAAATTTTAATGTGAAAGTGAGAAAACCTACAAAATTTAAAGAAATTAGTACAAAAATTTTCAATTGCGTCAATTTACCTATACTATATCATATGCAGGTTTCCCAAATTTTTGGAGAATTTTTTTATTATAACACTACTCTCTCTCTCTTATGCCCGTCAGGTCATCTGACAATTGCACTTCTCTCTCTCTCTCTCTCTCTCTCTCTCTCTCTCTCTCTCTCTCTCTCTCTCTCTCTCTCTCTCTCTCTCTCTCTCTTTGGGTGTGTGTGTGTGTGTGTGTGTGTGTGTGTGTGTGTGTGTGTGTGTTCTGTTAAGTATGGAGACTGATTTACCCCTTGTAATTTTTATAGTTAAAATGCACATTTGTAAGGCCCCCATTATGAGGAGAAGCCATTGTGTGTAAGAAAAATCACACGCCGGAAATCAAAAGATTCTCAAGATTGGATCTACCGGAATAATCTCTTTCACCAAAATATTATGGCCAAACAGTGGCCAGAAAGTGGTCAAAAAATGGATGGCCGATGGCTAGTGGTTGGAAGCCAATGTCTTGTGGCCAAATTCAGTGGCCGATGGTCGATGTCAAGACGAACTTTTCTTCTCAAGGGAAGCCACACATGGGCGCATTGGAGAGTCCAAGTCGGACTTGTCAACACAAGGGTGGCTACACACTGTTGTCTCTCATGAGAGAGGGCATCCCTTTTGGCCTATAAAAGGAGGCCTCCTCTACACACAAAAATGCATTGTAGGTAGCATTGTGGTGCATTGTGAATTCGATGCAACAAGGTGTGTGTGAGGTGGTGAGAGTGAAGCAAGGTGAGAGCTCCATTAAGGGTATAATTCCTTTGTAACCTACTTCTTGTTTGAAGTACTAAAGCCATTGAGTGGCTACTTTTTCGTGGATGTAGCCCACATTGGGTGAACCATGTAGATCATGTGCTCTCTCTCTCTCTCTCTCTCTCTCTCTCTCTCTCTCTCTCTCTCTCTCTCTCTCTCTCTCTCGCTCTCTCTCTCTCTCTCTCTCTCTCTGTCTCTCTCTCTCTAATCTCTCATGTGTGAAAAACTATTTCTCTCCATTAGCTAAAGTACTCTATTATATACTTAGCTACATCCCATTTCCCAACACATGGTATCAGAGAAAGGTTTGCTTGTAGCTACAATATCCCAAGGAACAGATTTCTTGAATTGAGTGGGAGTAATGGTGGAGGAAGGGAAGTTCAAGACTAAGAAGTTAAATGACAAGAACTACCAACATTTAATGATGGAGATTGAAGACTATCTCTACCAAAAGAACCTTTATTTTCCACTAGGCAGTCTTGCAAAGAAACCTGCAACAATGGCAGATGAAGCATGGATTGTCCTTGATCAAAAGTCATTAGGAACAACCCGGCTTATCTTGGAGTCAGTAGTGGTGTTCAACGTTTTGGAGATGAAGACCACAGAGGACTTGATAAAGTCACTTGACAGGCTCTACAAGAAACCATCAGTATCCAATAAGGTATTTTTCATGAACCGCTTGTTCAATCTAAAGATAACAGAAAATGGTTCAATTGCAGCGCACATAAATGACTTTAACACCAATATGAGTCAACTTCGATTGATGAAAGTCAATTTTGATGACGAAGTGCAAGCTCTCCTTATACTATCATCTCTACCAAATAGTTGGGACAACCTTGTGATGGCAATAAATAACTCTATCTCTAGCACAAATACTCTTAAGTTTGATGATGTTGTGGGTGTTCTCCCAAGAGAAAAAATTCAAAGGAGAAGCATAGGTGAATCATCAAGTGATGCACTCTCAGTGGAAACAAGAAGAAGGCATAAGGAGAGGTTCAAAAACCAAAAGGGGTCTGATTGCTCAAGGCAGAGCAAGTCACACACAAAGTCAGTTCTTGAATGTCGGAATTGCGGCAAGAAGGGCCACATTAAGAAGGATTGCTAGTCCAAGAAGAAGAAGGAGTCGGAGTTCTAAGAGAACAAGACAACATTGGAGGCCAAAGTGTCTGGTAAAGTAGAGAAAGATGCTCTAATTCTCTCACTAGACAACGTGGCTAATTCCTAGATAGTAGATTATGGGGCTTCATTTTATGCAACACCACACAAGAAACAATTCCAAGATTATACCAAAGGTAATTTTGGGTCTGTAAACTTGGGAGATGATGAAACTTGTGAAATTGTCGGCAAAGGTATAGTTTGTGTCAAAACTGCTAACGAAAATGAATG
This sequence comes from Adiantum capillus-veneris, assembly GCF_014529385.1. Classification (NCBI taxonomy): domain Eukaryota; kingdom Viridiplantae; phylum Streptophyta; class Polypodiopsida; order Polypodiales; family Pteridaceae; genus Adiantum; species Adiantum capillus-veneris. Next base: position 108,877,290 of record NC_140935.1, read on the forward strand.
GAAGCTTAAAGATGTTAGGCATGTTCCTTCTCTTCGCAAAAATTTGATCTTTGTAGGACAATTGGATGATGAAGGTCACAACATTTCATTCGCAAACATGGGATTTTTGGTGGTTTCCAAAGGAGAAAAGGCCAGTACACTTTACTTGTGTACTGTCAGCACACAATCTTCAACTTGTGCAACAGCTATAGGCATCGACAAATCAATATGACACTACCGGCTTGGGTATATGAGTGTCAAGGGAATGCAAATCCTTCCATCAAATAAGCTTCTACTAGGTTTGAAAGAAGTGGACTTAAAGTTTTCTGAAGATTGTGTTTATGGTAAACAGAAGAGGGTAAAATTTCAAAAATTAGAAAATAAAAGAAAAAATAAAAAACTTGAATTGGTTCATTCTGATGTTTGGGGTCCTACAAGTACACCATCCCTTGGTGGCTTGTTGTACTATGTAACATTCATAGATGATGCAACTAGGAAAACATGGGTTTATGTAATGAAGAATAAATCTGACGTGTTTTCCATATTTCAAAGGTGGAAAGCCTTTCTGGAGAATGAAGCAGGTACCAAGCTTAAATGGCTTAGATCCAACAATGGAGGTGAATATTTTAGCCAAGCTTTTAACAATGGCAACCCCAAGGACACCTCAACAAATGGCATTTAAAAAGGGATGAATAGGACAATCATGGAGCAAGCACAAAGCATATAGCTACATGCAGGCCTACCGTTTGAGTTTTGGGCGAAAGTAGTAAGTACGTTTGTGTACTTATTTAACCGATCACCCTCAACGACATTGCATGGGGGAGTTCGAGGAGAAACATGGATAGGTAGATCAATGAGCTATGCATTTCTCAATGTGTTTGGGTGCAAGGATTTTATGTACATGGATAGAATTTTAAGGTCAAAGCTAGATGCAAAGTGTAAAAAGTGTTTCTACATTGGCTATGGAGAAGCTGACTTTGGGTATCGCCTATGAAATCCTGAAGATGGTAAAATCTTTAGAAGTAGGGATGTAATTTTCAACAAACAAAATATGTACAAAGATTACTAGTGAAAAGAAAACAAACAAAAGATACATGTGATGAGTGGTGAAGACTTAAGGAGTGCAAACGGTGACAACATGCAACAGCGTCAACCAAATGACGAGCCTCAACCTATGTCTCAAAGATCTACAAGATCAAGTAGACCCCCAGAAAGATTTGTTCCTTCCTTCAACCATCTCTTGGTCTTGGATTCTAGAGATCCGGAATCATACAAAGAAGCTATGCAGCACAAATCCAAAGAAGAATGGATGAAGAGCATGCAAGTGGAGATGGACTCATCACATTGCAATGAAACATGGAAGTTGGTTGAGCTTCCTAAAGGTAAGCGGGCACTACAGACCATATGGGTGTATAAGTTAAAGGAAGAAGAAGGTGGGAAGCAAAGGTACAAGTCTAAGCTTGTGGTAAAAGGGTTTTCTCAAAAGAAAGATATTGATATTTTCTCCTGTCATAAAAATGAACTCAATTAGTCTTGTCCTAAGCCTTGTGGCTGCTCATGACTTAAATGTTGAGCAAATGGATGTGAATACTGCATTTCTTCACAGTGACTTAGAGGAGGGAATTTACATGCTTTACCAAAGGGACATGCTTCAACCAAAGGGGTATGAAGTAAAGGGTAAGTAGAAAATGGTTTTCAGATTAAATAAGAGCTTGTATGGTCTAAAGAAAGCATCAAGACAGAGGTACTTGAAGTTCGATCGATGGATGCTGGATGATGGATTCAAAAGATGCAACTCAGATCATTCTGATTACACGAAGAATTTGGGAGGTGGAAAGTTCATCATCCTAATGTTGTATGTTAATGACATGCTGATTGCAAGTGCTAACATGCAAATTATCAAAGAACTAAAAGAGAAGATGTCTAATGAAATATTTAGGTGTTTCAAAGAGGATACTTGGTATGAAGATATCAAGGGACAAGACGAAGAAGACAATAAAGCCATCTCAAGAAGGTACTAGAAAGGTTTGCAATTCAAGATGCAAAATCCATTTCTACACCTTTGACTGGTCACTTTGAACTAACCAAGGATATGTGTCCAAAGACACAAGAGGAGATAGCCTATATGTCTAAATTACGTTCCATATGCTGCAACAGTAGGTTCTCTAATATATGCTATGGTCTAGACAAGGCTAGTCATTGCACATGAAGTGGGAGTTGTTAGTAGGTTCATGGACAACCCATGTAAAGAGCACTAGCGAGCTATGAAGTGGATACTTAAGTATCTAAAAGGGACAACAACAAATGCTTTGTATTTTGGAGGAACTAATATTTTCTTGCAAGGAGTACCGAATATTTTCTTACAAGGATATGATGGTGCAGATATGGCAAGGACAAAGATACTCAAAGGAGCACTACTAGCTATATCTTCACAATTGGAGTCTCAACAGTAAGTTGGGCTTCAAAGCTACAAAAAGTGGTCTCACTTTCTACAACGGAAGCAGCATATGTAGCAATGACGAAGGCAAGCAAAGAAATTATGTGTCTGCACAGATTCTTGGAGGAGCTTGGATACAATCAAGACAATTGTGTTTTGTATAGTGACGTGTTTCAGCTCGATGCGTGTCAGCTCAAGGAACCCTAATTTTTTTCCACTGGAACAGATCTACGAACCATAATCTCCAACCGTCCATCCCTTGACTTCACCCGTGGTCTTTATGGGGGGGGGGGCAGAATCCCTCCCCCTTTTATAGTACTATAGATTGAGAAAAAATTCTCATCACCATGCATCAATGGGGTTAACTTTGCATCATAAAGTTAAAAGCCTATGCATGGGAGATTATTTCGGTCCGTCTCATTTGAGCCATGCAAGATACACGTGCAGGCATGCATGATTGCTCTTGAGTCATGGAGTTGGAAATACTAGACTCTAACCAAACTACTACCAGTCTTGATTCCCCGTGACTCCCTCCCCTCTCTCTCGAGTCACGGCTATCGCTATCCTCATGGGATCCATGGTCAACCATGTGCTATGGTTGTAGCCGCTTAAAAGCGTGGAATTTATCAGTTGGTTGCCAATGAGTGCAGGTATATGCACTCGTTAGATCATGCCTTGAAGTTGGAACTTGGATATCTGTAGCCTTCCATCCACCATTTGGCACATCTCTCTCTCTCTCTCTCTCTCTCTCTCTCTCTCTCTCTCTCACACACACACACACACACACACACACACACACACACACACACACACACACACATACACACACAAACACTAAACTAAACAAGGTGAAGAGGTACGAAGGCCTACTAAGTTAAAGGGGGAATGAGATTTTTTTGGAAAGTAATTTTAAATGAGTGTGTGCAATCACATGAAATTTTTATTGTGTTTTAAAATAAAATTATATTATCCATTAAAAATATATAATCACAAATGGTCTATATATTAAAAAAGATCCCAATTAAATAATAAGGTGAAAGATGCACAATGTACATTATCATTTGAAAACAAAATAACTTAAAAATAAAAACAAAAATATATATTATATTATTCATTATACATACACAAGTTAGATTCACAAGAGTCGACGGCAAAAACCTAGGACTCTTTCTTCCACCTCTCTCTTCTTTCACAAGGGACGGAGTTAGTTCTATAAGACTTATTCTGTACAATTTTGGCATATAATGAGCTGTAGTGTAGTGGTAGTGTTGTTCATCACGTAGCTACTAGATTCAATTCAATCACACCGATACACGTTTCGTGCTGAAAAGTGGATGGTAGAACTACTCTTCCGAGGGGGGGAAGGGTTGCTAATTTTTTTGTGGGTCCAAAGGTGTAAATTTTTTTTGTGCCAATGGACGATCATTCCTTTTTGAATGTCTTTCATTGGCTCTTGTGAACCCAACCATAATCTCAAATGGTTTATATATTAAAAAAAACTCCACTTAAATACTAAGGGAAATGGTGCACATTACACATTACTCCTTGAAAACAAAATGATATAAAAAAGAAATAAAATAAAAAACACACTAAAAACTTTTTAAAAAAATATACTAATGCTTTCATTAAAAAAGATAGATTTAATAAGACTAGAGAATAATAAATCAATTAAATCATTTAATAAAATGAATCTTTGTAGAGCCTTTAAATAAAAGGAGTCTTTACAAATGAAAGTATATAAAAACAAGTGAAAGGGTCACGGTGGCTTTCTAAAACGATAAGAAATTGATAAAATCATTAGGTTGAGTTTAGCTAGAATTATATAAGGTAAAGCATTGTTCATGACTATCTCTTTTATTAAGAGAAGAAGCAAACCAGAAATAATAGTTGAATTTTTGAATTTCCAAGATGTTTGAACTAAGTTCTCACGTATTTCACCATTTTTTCTTGCCTTTAACATGGTTTGCTCATTTAGTGTGTATATATATATATATGTGTGTGCGTGTGTGTGCGCATGTATGTGTAAAATAAATAAATAAATTTATGTGTGTATGTATGTATGTATATGTATAGAATTTACTAGAATTATGCAAGGTGAAGGTTCACTTTAGCATTCTAAAAGAATAGAATGCAAGTGAAGTCAAGCCCTATAAGGATGTGAAATAAAAAGATTCATTTAATATTTTAAAATGGAAATAACATTTAAGGTAAGTCTCCATCATGGAACTGAAAACAATGAAAGTATGCCTAACCCAACTCAACACTAGAAGAAGCCAAAAAAATTATTGAAACAATACTTCACATGATGGATCAAATTCTTATAAATATTCTTCAATCCTTTGTTCTAAAAAAAAATACGGTAAAACCCCTAGTTTAAGAACCTTTAAGCCAATGTCGGGTGCATTTTTTGATTGTTGCATTTTGACTCCTCTCTAGTGAGGAACGTAGATGGCGTTAAGGTCGAGTTGTAGAAAAAATTTGAGGAGCTATCGTGTCTCTGGCAATGCATGTGGTAGTGGAAAAAAGTTTCCCTTTGTTTAAAAAAGGGTTTCCAACAACAAGATTGATAAGGGTGGTATCACGAACAAGAGCGCCACATGAGATCCAGCCCATGCATTAGCCAGTGAGAAAGTGAAATGCAACCATATAACCATCCCACCACACCCACTTTCTTGTAAAAGAATTGACACTCTCTAAATTTATTATTTAGCCCACATCTGTCTCTTCATGGAGTAGCCTTATTACTGATCCTATATTCTATGGATCAAACTCCTATGAGCACTAGTTAATCCTTTGTTCTTTAAAGTCTTTTTAAGCATGTCAAAAAACAATGAATGCAACATTGGGAAATAGTGTTTGAAATTGAAAGGAAATGCTTTATTTCTTTTCAATCCTTAAAGGGACACATGCCAAGCAAACAAATTTGAACGACCTTCACCCATATGGATACTAAGGCCTTTACTAGGCCAAAAAGATCTCATAAATGAAAATGCATTACGCACATGCACATATAAAGAGTGAGTTAGACTTGAGGTTAGACCATCACCTTTATTTTTTACTATTATTTTATGAAATTATATCAATAAATTTTAAACTTGTACCAATTTATTTGATTCACAAAAATGGTAACACTATGATTTTCATATGTACACACACAAACACACACGCCACACCCATATCCACACATTAGGTTTTGATGTTTTACAAAGAAAAAAGATACACAGTCTCACTCTCAAAGTTAGAGGAAAACTTGTGGTACTCCAGTCTTTTTTTTCTTGGTGTCTTATTATTATTGATATTAATTTTTGCTGAGGAAATTTTTTGAATTTGACTTTCAACCAACCCTCAAATTTGAATGGTACCCCTATTTTTCATTTTGAAGTCTTTTTAAAACAACCTTTTCACTAGATGCACAAAAAACAAAGTCATATAAGTTGAGCAGTGAAGGCCTTGATTCCTTGAAGAAGCTCTTATTTTCTTTTTACACAAATTGAAATAGGATATCCAATTACTTTTTTTGAGTATCTTCCACTTGTTTTGAAATGTATGGCTGCATTGACAAGGAAATATGTAGGACCATGACCTATACTTTTTCTTTTAAAACAAAAACAAAAGATGAAAAACTACTTTCCCAACCCTCTAAAAACTTCTCCCTCTAGCTCTCATGCACACCAAACAAGGTTCTCTTCACATAGGCCTTCAAAGGCATAAAAGTGACTATTGAGGGGTCATGAGAGTTAAAAATCTATTTAAAAAAGATTAAAACTCATAAAAATGAGAGAGAGAGAGAGAGAGAGTATTGTTTAAAAAGGTTAAAACTCATAATAATGTGTGTGCATGAGAGAGAGAGAGATAGAGTAGTGTTTAAAAGAAACATTTTACTAAGCCCTTAATGTAAAGGGTAGATTTATAAAATTTAAGATCGTAATTGCTATTTATGATTAAAAGTGCACAGACTTTAGTCATAATAATTAAAGTACAAAAAATTTAAAAAATTATCATTTTTAATTGAAAAGTCACTTACAAAGCTTAGAAATACACATTTTAAAATACTTTGAGCTATTAATTGTTTGCCTATGTATTCTTAGAGAACCTCCTTAAAAAGGATCTAAAAGCATGCCTTGTTACAATACATCTTGTTCTATCTCATCTAGTATGGAGGGAGATTGGAGGCTTGAGATTGGATCTTAAAATATCATGCATGTCACTATATAAAAGTACTCTTTCGAGTGATGTTTACTTTTCAAAATCTACTTTAAAAGAATGTTTGGTTAACATTGACAAAATGAGACTATCAACGTCCAACATTCGAACCATCCGACAAATCATATACTCACAATTGTGAGTTTGGATTTTAAAAAAACATTTACAATATGAGATGAGAATTTTGCATTAACTCATTTTTGCTATGCACAAGGGGAATTGCCTTAACTTGCATCACTCTTTTGCCTTTACTAAAACGAACTCTGTAATTTTCTTGTTTTTATTGGATTAAAAAGAAAAATCATAAGCCTTCATCGAACGTCTTTTTTTTTTTAAAATGCAAAACTCACAATTGTGAGTGGATTATATTGAGCAACCCAAAAAATTACAAGGTTTTGTCATGCTCATGTTAAGCCATGACAACATCCACGGATCATAATTACAACGGCTATCAGGGCCACCTCAAATCTGCCTTCAAAAACACGGTGGTTCCTTGTCTGCCATACATTATGAAAATTGAAGTATCTGACGATCTGAGTGCTGACGAGGAGTGCAGGACTACCTGAAATTTTACCTCCAATAGGAATCTACAAAGATGCCTTGAGGGCTTTGCGAAGAAAATGGGAGGAAATGACATGTGCACAGAGAGAGAGAGAGAGAGAGAGAGAGAGAGAGAGAGAGAGAGAGAGAGAGATGATGTGTATCAGGGCCTAGACCGACACAGACAAGGAGGATTTTTTTGCTATCGAGATCATCCCGATGTCGTGTGTTAGAGCCAAGAGCGGTAGAGAGACATAGAGTTTTTTTTGCTATCACAGTCATCTGTATCCAGGGCTTCCTTGGTGATGGTGCTTCATCAAAAATTTCTAGTGGATTTGTAAGGACGTGATGCTAGGCATCCTGATTAGGAACAAACTCTACCTTGTGGTGGAAGATACAAAGAGCCTTGGCGGGTTTGAGAGTGTGGTTGAGAGCCATGGCCCAATCTAAGGGCACAGCTAGAGAGACAATCAATATGTACGAGCTTGATGGTGAAAACATAAAGAGAAACCATCTGCGTGAAGGTGATGGCCGAGTTAGAGATAGAGAGGTGACAAAGCTCTGTGCGGAAGAGGCAGAGGGAGGGTTCTTTTCCTTAGGGATTTAGAGATCCAATCCAGATTTAAGAAATGAATGGGCTTTTGTGGTTTTGGATAGAGCAGCTAGAACAAATGTAGATTTATCGTTTTCTAAAGTGATTAGGCCTCCACAAATTTGGAAAACAAAGAAGTCCATCTAAAATGCAAAAGTGAAGGGTGCAGAAAATGAAAAGCTTCTTGTATTTGGGAAATAAAAAGACTTATATTATATATAAAGGTGTGGCCTTGCTTGTATGCAATGTGCCATGCTTCTGTGGAATTTAGCTGATTTTAAAATAATTAAAGGTTTATAAAATAATCAAAAGTTTTAAAAATTTTATTCTATTCAACTTCAAATCATTTGTTGCATCCCTTTCCAAAAGAATTGAAAAACAAATGGCAGATTTTGGGAAAGATGATTTGAAGGACATGGTTTCTTTCTTTTCAATTCTCTTCAAGAATTTTTAAGGATCTTTTTAGGGACACATGTCAAGCAAAAAAAATTGAACGACCTCCATCCATATGGATATGCTTAGAGAGCTTTCTATCTGGGAGGTTGTCTACTAGAATGGGCTAATTGCAAGATATGTCAACAAGGGCATGGTCAAGAAGATTTGGGTTGTTTTTAGCAGAAGCAAAGAGAGGGCATCTCTCCATCCGTATGCAATAACATTTGCTTGGATTTTGAAGGCATGTGGAATTGATCTGGGCAAAAGAATTCACAATGAGATTGTTAGTCAGGGGCTATTGAAAAAAGAGGGGATGCTTGGGAGTGCCGGGATTGACATGTATGTCAAGTGTGGTGTCATCCAAAAAGAAAAGAAAGTGTGTCATGTGTCAAGTGTGGTGTCATGTGAATTCCATCCCTTTGAACACATTGATTGTGGAATATGCACAAAAGGGGTAGGGATAGAAAGCTAGGGTTTTTTTTTTAGCGGATGCAAAGCGAGGTTGTTTCTCCAAATGCAAACATCTATGCTTGCAGCTTTAAGGCATGGGGGGCTATGCAAGATGTGGACATGGGGAGAAGAGCTCAGATATGGTTGGTCAGGGGCTATGAAAAGAGGACGTCATTCTTAGGAATGCCTTGATTGACATGTACATAGAATGTGGTGCTTAAAGGAGCTTTATGTCTAAAATGTCTTCTCTTGGAGAGTTTCCTATCTGTGAGGTTGTCTACTAGAATGCGCTAATTGCAGGACCTATCAATAAGGGCACAACTAAGAAGATCTAGGTTGTTTGTAACAGATGCAAAGTGAGGTCATCTCTCCATATGAAATCACCTACGCTTGGATCTTCGAGGAATGTGGTGCTTATCTGGCAAAAGAATTCACAATAAGATTGTTTCTCAGGGGCTATTGAAAAAGGAGTTGGTTCTTGGGAGTTTCCGGATCGACATGTATGTCATGTGTGGTGTCCTTCAAAAAGTAAATAAAGCGCTTGAGGAGCTTTTTATATGGGAATGCACTGATTGTGGCATTTGCCTAATTCAGGCAGATGAAATCACATACGATTGAGGAGCTCTGTGTCCAGACCGCCATCCCTTGGAACACATTGATTGTGGAATATGCACAAAATGGGTAGGTAAGATGTTGACATGGGGAAAAGAATTCATGATGATATTGTTGGTTAGGAGTTGTTGAAAAGGAGGTAGTGCTTGGGAATGTGTTGGTCAACATGTACGCAAAATGTGGAGCTTAAAGGAGCTTCCTATCTAGAATTTATGCTCTTGGATTGCATTCATTGTGGCATATGCCTAGGACGGGTAGGGTGAGGAAGCTATGGCTAATTTCAGCAAATGTGGTGAGAGTAAATCCCTACAGTTGCAATTACCTGCACTTGAGAATCCCTGTGCATTGATTGTGAAGATGTGCCCAAGAGTGACAAATTTGTGGGTTGTTTACAAAAGATGTGAGGGTGTCTCTCCACATGAAATCACCTATGCTTGCATATTCAAGGCATATGGGACTATGCAAGATGTAGATATTGGCAAAGAATTCACAATGATATTGTTAGTGGCGGGGGTTGTTGAAAAAAATGTTGTGCTTGGGAATTCATTGGTCAACACTTACACAAATTTTGGTGCACCTAAGAAGCTTCCTCTTCTTAATCTCATCTCTTGGATTAGTGCATTCATTGCGTCATATACTAAGGAGGGGTAGGGCGTCAAATCTGTGGGTTGTTTTCAATAGATGCGAAATGAGGGAATCTCTCCATATGCAATCATGTATGCTTGAAGGGTGGACCTAAGTTAGATTATATGTTAAACATTGAGCATATTGTACGTATTTAATGACCATATAATATGTTTTATCAAATAAAACGGCCGTATTATACGGTGACACATCACTCAATTCAACCCTTCGTATTATTTCTTTGCATTTCAATCATAGATTTCCTGGATTGAAGATTTCTTCGATTGAAGAAATCTTCGATCAAAGTGCAGAGTTTATATATGCAACCACCGGTGCCCCCAATAGTATTTCAGACAATCAAGTATCAAATTGTTTCAAAAAAGTAATCCTCTTCTTCCTAAAAGAAAACATGAAAAATTTAATAAATAAAAAAAGTAAAGATATTAGTTGTTTATTATTATTTTAATGATATAACTAAATTAAGATTATGATAATTTGTATAGAGTTTGTTTTTTGTTGTTATTTTTAAATTGAATAGTTTTGAATAGTTTTAGAAATTAGAAACGTGCTCTTTCTCTAGTGGAGTTTTCTCACACTTAAAGAGGAGAAGATTAGGTTTTATAACCATCTATCATTGTGTTGGAGTATATACTCACTCTTGAAGATTGGTTCGTATTGTAAATAGTAATTATTTACTTTTGTACTAGAGTAAAACTGTATATTCGCATTGGAGATAATCAATTGTTTCGCTTAGATTAAGATTTTACGTCCAAAATTTTCAGGCTTAGAGTTTTTGCTCAAGAGATGAGAAACTTTACTCAAATATGGATCTACACAAGATATGAATTAATGTTTATGTTTTTTATTTTCTCAAATCTAGGCTGTAGTATTATCTTGTGTTTAAGATTTTATACTATTATGTTATGTGTGTCATACATTTATATAGGTTTTATTCATTCATTTTTGTTGTATTTGAATTTATCTCACACTTCAAAATGAATATAGACTTAGGAATTTCTTTGAGTCCTTATGTTGTAGTGATATGCACACACATGGCATAAGTTTGACCAAGTTTTAGTTGAAACATTTTAACCATTCTTGATGTTTATATTGTGCAGTTAGAAGTGCTTCAAATACGATAATGTTATCACCTTGTTGTGTTAGATTCCATAAAAAAATATTACATCAAACATGTTGAGGTGTCTCAGAGGCATAGATAGCTACACACAAGGGCTACTTGAAAGCGATGTAGTGTTGGTCACTTTTGTCAATTGATATGTACACAATTTCCATGACCTTGGCAAAGCACCTAAAGCTTTTGGTGACAAATTGTACTCTTTTGGAATGCACTTCTAGCCGGATGTGCCCAAAGTGGTCAGGATCAATGTTGGGGTGTGTTTAGATTGGATGCAGAGAGAGGGCCAAGAGTCCCTCCAGACTAAGAGTCATAATTGTGTGTCTTTTCTAGTTCAAGTTCCAAAGCCCCCATGTTTTTTATAAATAAAAACTTTGTAAATTTTTATAACTTGCCCAATAAGATCAACTCACAAACTCAAGTGGTGTTTAAGTCAATTGCGTAAAAAATACAAACTCACATTTAAATACAAATGAGTTTCCACTCACTTAAAAAATATGGCAATGACACATAGTAATACCGTTCAGATTTGTAACAAAAAAACGCCTTTATCAAAAAAGGATCTTTTAATAGTTTCTCTAGTTTTTTGGATATTCTGGAAAGGAAAAATTTTCTTGGGCCATTCTTATCTCCAATCTTGGACAATATAATAAACTTAAACACCAAGTGTTGAGAAGGAAGATATATTTAATGTCGTAGAAATAATGCCAAGAGACCTCGAAGGTCTACATCCGAAAAACTCAATTGACAAAAACTTTGGGCCAAAAACCATAATTATGAACCTTAGAGAAAATTGTACAGTGTAAGTCTTGAACTCAGAACCTAATACTTCATAGGGAACTAGGTTAAGAGCTAAGTTGCACCTCATGTGAGTGTGGGGAGGTGGATGAAGAGCTTTGCCATCTTTAGAGAATCCCGATTTTGTGCTTGAAACGTAGAAACCCCGCTATAGTTGCACTAGCAAAATGAAAAAGGTAGGGGCTAAAGCTATTTTTTCGCAAAGGAAATCATCTCCCTGTTTCTCAAAAACATCTTGCCAATGAGAGCGTGCTATCTCCACTCCCTACTTGCAGAAAAGACGCGCTTTCCATTATGATGTCCCTCGGTGCAACTTGGTTCATGCCAAACACCTCCCTTTCCCCCACTCCCCCCACTTGTACTCTGTGCAACTCAGCTCTAACCAATCTACCGCACTAGTTGAGAGAGAGAGAGAGAGAGAGAGAGAGAGAGAGAGAGAGAGTATAATATAAAAATCCCCTGAATTATGAACCATATTTTGGGTTTTTGAATTTCAAAATTACAAGTACAATTGTAAATTATAATCATTTAACTCATCTATTTGGAATTACAAACCACCAGCAACAAAAAACGGATGAGACACTCCTAGCTTTGTGAAGGGAAAAAAACCTATACCTGTCAACCAACCATTATCGATTGTTAGAAAGAACTGACCCTCAATGAATGGGTGACAGGTATCCAAGAGGCTTTTCCCGCTTTTTATGGCTGTCACACATCATTAGAACTCTCTCATACTCTCCCGCATCTTTATTAAGTGTTTTCTGTAAAAACAAATTGGCTTTCCTAGGCAGAGATTTGTGGGTATTACGTTTACATATGCTGATTGGTTGATTAAATTGGCCTGATTCAGGCTACAAACTTCCAAGAAATCCAGCATACTATATCGGGGAAATGGCAACAAGAGAAAACCAACCATATAAGTGTGTGTGTGTATACCAGTACCATTAACAGTATAGTCCAGTAGTACCAATAAGTACCTACGCCAATAAAACCAGTACTACCAGTACAAGTCTAACATTCTAGCAATATCAGTATCTGTACTATAGAGGGGCATTACCAGTAAGAGTATAGTCCAGTGGTACCAGTCACAACCAAAGGTATCCAAGGCCAACAGTTCTAGTAATTTTTATTAGGAATATGGAAACACCCAGTAACCAGCCATGTGTGTGTGTGTGTGTGTATACCAGTACCAGTATAATCAGTCAATACAAGTGTTAGTATAGTAGTATATCACTATCAGTATCAATAGGGTCTAGTGCCACTAGTAATACCAGTATAGTCTAGTAGTACCACTCATTATTAAAGGTTCTTTTGGCCAACAATCTCAATGAATTATATCAGGGAAGCGGAAACATGTAAAACTAGCATATGTGTGTGTGTGTGTGTGTGTATGTACTAGTACCAGTACCAGTATATTCCAATAGTATCAGTAATAGTACAACCAATACTATCAGAACAAGTATAGCAGTCAATACCAACGTTACCCCAGGCCAACAATTTTAGTGAATGATACTAGGTAAATAGAGACACGTAATAACCAGCCACGTGTGTGTATGTACCAGTACCAGTATATATAGTACCAGTACCAATCCGAGTATAGCAATATCAAAATCCGCATCAGTATTGTGTACTAGTACCATTAACAATATAGTCCAATAGTACCAATAAGTACCCGTACCAGTATTACCAGTACAATTCTAACATTATAGCAATGTCAATATCTATAGTGTAGAGGGCTATTATTACCAGTAACAATATAGTCTAGTGGTACCAGTCAATACCAAAGGTATCCCAGGAAAATAGCTATAGCAATTTATATGTGTGTACCAGTACCAATATATGCACCAGTACAATCAGTCAGTACTAGTGCTAGTACAGTAGTGTCTAGTACCACTGGTAGTACCAGTATAGTCGAGTAGTATCAGTCTAGTATCAAAGGTATCCCAGGTCAACAGTTCTAGTGAACTATATCTGAGAGATACGCCTCCCCGGGGGTCTATGCGCAAAACATACAATTTACACCTTTATACAATTTTCAATATATATCAGAGTTGCGGAAGCATTTGCATACAAGAGGAGTTCTCAACGCCCGACCAAGCATGGAGTTTAGGCCATGAGCCGAACTGCATCCAGAGGTACCTAGTGACTAGTGCTACCCCTGAATGGGTGTTATGAATGAAAACGTACTCAAGAAAAATATAACATTGTGGAGGTGGAATATATGTGTATACCTCGTTGCGGGAAGAGAGAGAGAGAGAATATAGTGGAGGGTGAAATAGAGTGCACAGATACATGAGCAAAGGACAATAGAGAATCTTTAAATGCCCCTTCTAAATGAAACAGGCAACCATCTATGAATGCATTGACAAAATCTAGGTATCCCATAACATCAAAAAGTTTATAACAAAATAACTAGCAGAGCACTGGACCCTGTGTAGGGATCGACCAATCCACCCATCCAGTTTTGCTCTACTATGGACAGAGAGAGTTTCACTTTGTCGGGAGCGAGCCAGAACAACTCCAACCTACGTGAGCCAGACATAAACTGAGGCCGCTTCGCCTCCCTCCATGAACCCGAGCTCTGAAAGGATCCCAAGTACCAAGTTGTGGTACGGTATCAACAGCAACCATACCACTTTAGGTGCCACGCCTCTTCGATGCTCAGCACCGGGTATTTAGGCAAAGCCAAGGAAAAATCCTTGACGCGTTAGCCATGTAGGTCATTCAACCCCCGGCGCACTAACTGTGTAGATGAGCCTAACAAAAAAGAAGAAGACCTAGGCAACACCCTCGATCCAACAAAGCCCCAGGTCAATGACCCTTTAGTCTAAGGCTAAGCCATCTAGGTGATCCTAGTCTTGTAGTGACACTTCCATGAGAAACATAACACATGAGTCCAATCACAATAGCACTTTCCATATGCACAAATAATCTTTTCCAAGCAGTTTGACTGCACAGGGTCTCTACCCTTACATGTCTACCATATACCATCTTGATCACTTCATGATCCAAATTTAAGACCATAAACCATATTCCAATCATATCACACGGGTGCCCTCCACCCAAATCGTGTGAGGCATGACCAATCCTCCATAACCACTTTAGAACATAACATGGCTGCAAAAATTTTGACAACATAACCAAATCTAGGAAAAAAACCACACCGACTTCCACCATAAATTTTCAACCATAATCCATGAGGGAATTTAGCCCCTAACCATAAATCATAATCACATTGAGCCAACTCCCACACTTGGAGTTTGACATAACCTCTACAATCAATTGGAGTCCATACACATGTGATCCTTACATCGTGATTTTTTTATGCATAAAAAGAGCCCGACCAGCTACTAATCATGATATAAAAATCCAATTTTGACAACATCCATGCAAAGTTGATGCATCACATCTGCACTTCACCCCTCTAGCACATAGAGCTGATTTTGGCCTAGAAAGGTAGAAAACAATCATAACCATGCAGATGAGGCATCCACATCAATCCATAAGTTTTTATACATCATATGATAGCATTCCAACACCATAAACATGATGCAAAACAACTCCGGCTTAGGTCAACCATAAACCTTAACTTCACACATATGTAAAAAATAAAGTTTTTGACATTTTTGGGAGCATGCAAAACATGCAAATGAAAGTATTTAACCTCAAACCAATGCATTAAGTTCAGCTCCATAACATAGACTATCGCTTTATCACATCACCTCATGCAGATGGTACTCAGGCAACAAACGATAACCCCAAAAGAAAGCCACTTTAATCATATCTGCCTATGCGGTTTGGGATGTTCAACCATGTACTCTCACATAAGTTTATGGCAAAACCGTTCGGTTAACTCACGACGTCATATGGTAGCACCCATATACGTGTAGGTAAAACCGATTATAGAACAATTAATAACTCGCATTCTCGAAGTGATAATGGAGATCAAAATTCATTTATCATCAAGTTTCATCAAACTTTTCAATTGGTTAAGTGGGTTTGCCCATTCGGTGAATCTATATAGTGGTTCTCCAAGGAGGCTGGAGTCATAAGATTTGGTTGTGTAGTGGGCACCAAGTTGTTTTTTGACCATATCTCTTAGTTCGTGCGTGTTTTTCACATGACACCTAGAGAGGAAATGTTCTAAATGATGTGTTTTATCTCTGGTATAAATATTTTGGACTGATTCATAATGGTTTGTGATTTATGACCAAGACAGTGTTCCTACCGCCTCTCACGTGAAACGAAAAACGCTTTTTATGCACGCACGTGATCATAAACGCATCATGTGCATAAATCAGCGTGTTAAACATGATGGAATAATCATGGGGAAACTTTGTATGTACTCGGTTAATCCATACATGCACTCGTATGCGAAAAAACAATCACCGAGAGGGTGACTACTCAGGAAAACGACATAGAGAGAGAGAGAGAGAGAGAGAGAGAGAGAGAGAGAGAGAGAGAGAGAGAGAGAGAGAGAGAGAAGGCTATGGAGTATAGATCTTCTCACCGCACTTTATAATTGATTAGGGGCTATTGAAAGGCTTCTTGCTTTTCCCCAAGAGAGCGGTGATGAGAGCTACATAGAGGTATCTGCCACGAAAGCTTCCGGAGAGCACGTACACCGTGAAACGAGAGTGGAGATTATAAGCAAGTAGAGAGAGAGAGAGTATCCTTATATGTATAACCTTGCGGTAGTAGACGCAACAGACGGCACTGAAAACTGAGGCTTGCAGGTGAATTTATAGGCTCTACAATTGGTTGGAGTGAGTCCTAAGCAAAAAACTAGCCATAGTTTTTGAGCCAAGAGTAGCTGCAAGCTTTTGGGGACTTTGCTAAAAACAAGCCTTTGCTTTTGGTGGTCAAATCTCCCGCTTACCATTCAATTTTTACAGCAAAATTGGCCTATTGAACAGTATCTGGCCAACTAATGGAAACCGTAGCTAGACTATGCCACACCGTAATGTCCCGACATAATTATGAATTTCCCCTATTTCCTTGGTGTATTTACGGTACTGCTTTTTATAGAAATAATTCCCGTAAAAATCCCATTTGGTCTCGTTTTTGCTCCGGGTGATCATTTTTTAATTCGACGGAGACTAAAATTCATATTTTTATGTTTAGGTCATCATAAAAAGCACATTGCTTTTTCAAAAATGTTGAAAAGCATAAAAAGCTAAAAATAGCGTAAAAAACATTTTCTAAAATTGAACCACGAGTTCCCCTTGTCCACTGGAATAAGAAAGCGGACTTGCTTTTCACTAAAAAGCACTAAAAATCATGAAAAGCTATAAATAGCGTGAAAAGCACTCAAAAAGCAGATTTTTACAAAATTGGACCATAGCTTCTTTGGAACACGTAGATCAAGGATCCCACCTTGCGTTTTGCAAAAAAGCACCTAAAAGCATAAAAAGAATAAAAAAGCTAAAAATAGCGGATTTTTTCAAAACTGCACCAAACGCATGTTTAACCTACTGGAATATGGAAACGGTCTTGCTTTTTACTTTAGAACCTTTGAATACTATCACTCAAGCATCTTAAGTCAAAATTTGGCGAAATAGATATTGAAAGCTATTTTTCTTTTTTTAGAAGAGACCCTAAAATTGGGGATCTTACATCCTCCCACACTTGAAAAATTCAAGGTGTCCTCACCTCGACACGAAATCAAGATAATTTAGTCTCATTACATCATCACATTCCCAAGTGGAATCTTCTTGAGGATACAATGACCATTTAAAAAGGTGTTCAATAATGGTCCAATTACGTAGAGGCTTGGTTCTGCTCTGATGTATTACTTTGGGATATACTTCAAAAGTTTCATTAATAAATGTAGATAATAAAGAATCATCAAGAATATGTTGTGGATCAGGTACATACTTCTTGAGTAAGCTGGAAAAACATCACGCACCTTTATGTGTGGTGGTAACAAGAGTCTGTAAGCTTGATCATTAATCTTCTCTGTGATTACAAAAGGTCTAGAATATCTGGCACTTACCTTCTTACACTTACCCATTGATAGAGAACTACGTTTGGGGTTCACCCTAAAAAATACCATATCGCCTTCTTCAAAAAGTCTGGCATACCGTTTTGGATCAACATAACTCTTTTGTCTATCTTAAGCAGTCTTAATATCCTGCCGTATAAGATCGGTTTGTATTTTCATTTCATCCAACATTTGTTTGGATGCTTGAACTCATATGAGAAGGTCTATCCATTTGAGTGGAGTAAGACACTCTTGTCCATACAATGCTTGAAAAGGAGACATCCCAATTGAGCATTGGAATGAGGAATTATACGCAAATTCAACCAAATACAAATATCTAGTCCATTTACTATGCTCATGCATACAATAAGCTCTTAACACATTGGAGAGGGGGAATGGGGAACACACCCGACACACAAACAACTGCCCCTATATAGCTCAGAGTATTCACAACACCCCTACCCTCTCGAAAACGCCTTCAAAACAAGCAACTCACACTAGCAGGGCCTCGCCTGCACTTCGCCCAATACACAAACACTCTGCACAATCCTCGGACAGCGATCACACCGATCTTGCTCATTTCCTTCTCTTCCACAACTGAACACCTCACTCTCTTTCTCTCTCACACACACAAGGGACCCGGGGGACGCACACGCTCACACACACCGGCACCACACACCTTGGAGACGAACAAAGAAGAAAAGGGAGAAGGGGGGAGAGACGACGCCAAAATCGACAATGACAACTTTCCCTTCAAACAAAAAAGCCATGTACAAGATCCGTACCATCGGCCGCACCATGGCCATCACTATTCCACACAGAGGGGTATACACATCAAATTTGTCGGCACACACCTCGACCAAAACTCCATTGTTGGCTTCACTTCGAGTGAAGCAGCTTCCCTTGGTAGCCCTCACTGGCTACCTTTTTCGCAAGTCACTCGACCTCCCGAGCCGCTTCACGGCGATGCTTCTCTACGCCGGCTTCAATAACCGAATGAATTATAAAAAAAAAAACCCTTCTCTCTCTTTCTCTCCCCAAAAGAAAGGCCCTTTAATGTTTTTCGAAAACCGCTACTCCTATTTCTTTTTTCTTTTTCCTCTTTTTTTTTTCCGAAGGCAAAGAAAAAACACTCTTTTTTTTGGCCCCATTGCCCTCTCAACCCAAGCCTTCCTTTTCTTTTTTCTGGCCTCCCTCCTTATGACTTTTATGAGCTTACTTTCTTTTCCCTTTTTCAAGTCCAGCTTTCCTTTTTTTCCTTTTATTTACAACCAAGGAGGGTTCGTTTCCCACATGGTCGGTGCTTCTATGTACACGGATTTGTTGAACCCCCTTCTCGCCAAGTCACACCCCTGCCAACTTCACCCTTGGAGATCTTTTTCCACATTTGGAACACCCCACATCCTTCCACTACAAGTCGCCCCATTGGAAAAAAATCAAGTCCGCCCCCTTTTGCCGTGATTGTCTGTCAACTTGAAGTGGGCGCATCTCCTCGATGCCCCTGACTCCGATCGGCGAGCCGAAAATTTTGGCTGACTCTCCACCTTGCATGCAATTTTTTAGAATTTTGATGAGCTCAAAAAAACTTATGTCGGCGCGCTTACCAACGTGGCCCGGTGAGCACGTAACCGACCCCTTGCAAATATTCCACGTCCCATAACTTGCCCGTCTGAGCTCTGAATAGCAAACCGAATAGACCGGCATGCTCCACAGCTTGAGCTTTACACACGTATCCAATGATCCTAGTTTTGGCCACAATGTCTGTACCTGCACAATCCGTCGGGACCTACGAAGCCTTCTAAATTCGGACTGGCATATCTTTCACACAGAAGCCTCGTTTGATGAGCCGTCTAGATGAGCTTCTAGAGTATCTCAAATATCACATTTCAGGACACATTCCTCACATTTTGAACACCTTGACTTTTTGTCATCATTATCTCACTTTGGAGGCCCCCCTTGGCCTAAAAAAAACTTTAAGCATGCCTTTTCGCTGCCACTATCCTGCTGAGGTCTCCCACACTGGCTTTAGCCCTCTACCAGGCACCTGTCAGCATACACATCATTGCATTGTAGACTTCCTATCACAGACCAACTTTGATTGCACCATCATTGCCCACCCCCTTGTTGAACATTCATGTTCAACCACACGCATATGTACATAGCTTAAAAACTTCCACATCATGCAAAAACACTGTACAAATCGAAATGTGCTACCATATGTACAAAATTTGGCTTCTACCAGCCGCACTTGCTGCTGAAGCGGGTTTCCCAACCCCTTGCTTTACAACATGGACCCCACCTGGGTCAAACACTTGGCTTTGGTCTTGGCCGTCCATCACCAACAACCTCCAATAGTGGTGCATCCCGGCACATAGCCAATCTTCCACATAAGCTATCCTCGGCATGCTTCCATCTCTCCAAACATCCATAGGCATACTGCTCACTTCCAAAAAAACACCACCAAAAGCATCACCACTCTCCGAGTGCACATCATCATTCACATTGAACATACCATGCCCTCCCTCCCAACCATATAATGCAAGATCCTCCTCAAGAAAATCTTGTACCTGCTCGACAGCCCATTGCATAGCTGCGTTTATCAACATCCCCTTCAACCACCATATGCAAGTTTCCTTTGACAACTTGAACTGGTAGAAGGGTATGTATAAAGATGTATCTCAGTTTGTAGAGTCGTGTGTAACTTGTCAAATGTATTTAAATGTCCGACATCGTGATGGATTGCACCCTACATATCCACTAGCCATGCACTATAAATGGCTTGTGGATCTAGTCACAATTCCTTTAGGACTCTGGCAGATGAGATACTTGGTTCTTGCACGAGAGCACCTAACTAACTAGGTTGAAGGAAGAGCATTAAGAGCTAAAACCACAGAAGCTGTGTGCAAATTCCTTCTTGATGAGGTGATTTGCCGTTATGGTTGTGTGGGAAAAATCACTGCAGATAGAGGTGAATTGGATGCCGAAGAAGCAAGGGAGTTCTTTTCTAGATTAGGAATCAAGCTTTCTCTTACTATAGCTTACAACCCTGAAGGCAATGGAAAGAGTGAAAGAGGGCATCCTCCTATCATCAAAGCTATGGCCAAGGCTTGCAAAGCAAGAGTTGGTGAGTGGCCAAAGCTGTTACCATATGCTTTATGGGCTGATCGTACAACACATAGCTCAGTAACTGGCTACATGCCTACGGAGCTAATGTATGGTCAAAAGCCAGTGATGCGGATTGAAGATACAATTCCCACATGGAATGTACTACCTTGGAAAGAGGGGCTTAGCAGGGAAGGTCTCCTTGCACTGCGTATAAGGGTGAAAGCATGTTAACCTGTCATGATTTTTCATGTCCCAGACAATGCTAACTAGCACAATTTTGACATATGCGAACTAGTACAATAACTTGAGCTACATCTCCAAGATCTATGATATATGATATATCAATAGAAAGCACTTGAAACAAGGAATCCAAATCTACAACCTCCGACAAATTTTGATATTATTTGTAAAAAATTTACCGGACACCCAAATTTTTGAAGATGTGCTAACTTGAAACTGATAACTAGCACAAGAAGCGCGACAGATTAACATGCTTTCACCCATAAGGCAACTAGAGAGAAGACCTGGAGACATTGAAGCTGCAAAAGAACGACTCAAAAATGCAAGGTTGAAAAACAAGGAGTACTTTGATAAGAGACATCGACTCATGAGCAAAGCAATTGAAAAAGGTGACTGGGTTTTAGTGTATGATAGTAGCCTTGATAACCAGCACACAGTCATGCGTAAGTTCTCAAGAAGATGGTTTGGACCGTATGTTGTAAAGCATGTGCATGAAAATGCTACTTACAGCTTGTCTGAACTAGATGGTACAGAAGGAAAGATTTTCATTGCGGAAAAAAGGATCAAAATGTTTAAGAGAAGAGGAGGCAATGATCTAGAAGATGTTGATGAGGAAGAAGAGCAAAACACAGGTGAAGATCAAAGTGAACATGAAGCTCTGGAATCATCAAGAGAAGAAGAAAGCAAGGAAGATGTACAAGAGGGCTGATCTTGCAAAGAGACAATGTGGCACATACCGGAGGATGTGCAGGTTTAGAGGGGGTGGATGTTGTGTTGTGGCACGTATATAGTGGGAACGGGCATTAAACGATTTACCTTGTGACTTTTTGACGCATAAGTAAACTTCATATAATACTCATACGCATAAATAAAAACTTTCTACCATACCTAAGTATTTACCTGTGACTTAATATAAATGTACATTACTATTAGAAAGTTCTGCAAGAGAAGTATCAATGATTGTGCCTCTTTTTGTCTGGGGGAAAAGCATTTTTATATTTATTCTAATATCTCAGCTATACCCTACCATATATAAATTATTTTCTTATTTTCACATTTATTTAATAATATAACCTTTCAATAATGGATACCTTCTTGGGTGCATACAAGAGGGAAGGGCCTACTAGAAGATTTTATGAAAAGGAAGATCCAAAGCTTCTTGGACCATCCCAATTAAAAAATCCCGATCTAAGGGCGTGGAGAAAAGTCCAAAACCAAGTCAAGCTCTTTTAGTAAGCCAATTTTGCTTTTTGAAGCATGCCAATCCGAGTTACAGGTCAAAAGTTACAGGGAAAACAATGAAAAATCCTCTCACAACTACACTGCAAGAAGAGATGGTAAACATGTGAATCAAGTGAAAAGAGGTAATCTTGGTCTTTTTCCATAAAATAAGATATTTGGAGGATAAAAGACATAAGCATGTGAATGTGACACCTCAAAGATGCCTTGAAGGACAAGACACACAAGTTGGGACCCCCTGTTAGAGCCACACAGAAGATGCCTAGGTGGGGCCCACATACATCATGTACCCACATGGAGCCTCAATGACAAAAAATTGCTGAATTTATGATATTTTGAGTCCTAATATTGCCCATTTTAATAAATATGCAAAGAACATTTTATTTGGGCTAATTCTTTAGCCTAATCAAATGATTATGTAAAACATGGCTCCCTCACCTATAAAAAGGGCAACCTTCTGTTCATTGGGGGCAATTATGAGTGAGTGAGAATAGCTCAATTCCATAGTGACACACTCATCTTAGTGCCATACTTTCCCTTTGATGCATGGTTTTTAGGACCCCTTCTGAAGATGCAATAAAGGCACAGTCAGTTGTTGGGGGGATGAGGATACTCTAGTCCAAGGGATCTCGAAAGAGAAGAAAAATCTACTTCACAAGCACCAAAGAGTAAAAAGTACCATGGACAGAAGATACGTGGGAACGAGCTCTTATGCATGCCTACAACCTATATCTTACAGAATAGCCCATTCTAGGTGTGAGTTTCTAGTGAAATTTACACGGGGATGTTCGTGTGGACTCACAGCACAGCATACTCCGTTTTCACTTTTTTACCGACAGTACATATTTTTTACCACAGTAAATATTTTTTACCTACAGTAAATATTTTTCACCTTCATGGTAAATACAAATCACTTTTTACCTACAGTAACTTTTTTTTCCCATGGTAAATATTTTTTACTGCACCATAAGTATTTGGTAGGTAACAGTTCACTGTTTCTAGAAGCAGTGATTGGGCATCAACAATGCAGTTACAGGAGGAGAAAAAGGGAAAATCTTATGGTAAAGGTGAGTCAACAGGGATAAAGACTTTTGAGTTGAAAAGAGACATGCTGATTTTTTCAAAGAACACATGTCAAAAGAAGCCATGGTTGAGGATTTTTTGAGAATTTGATATTCAGGAGGACCCAACTGCCACCTCCCCCCCGCAGGTCCCCCCCTGACATGTGCAGAACCTCCAGTTTCAACAGCCACCTTACCTGCTCTTAAATGCTGGTCAAGGCCTTATCCCCAATCAGAAAAATCAGCATTTACCCTCCCCTCTCACATCACTCTAGAGAATATCTTGATGGTGACATATCAGGTGACCTCAATCTGTTGACCACCCTAAGCAAAAAGTAACCCCAATCAGCGGATTTAAGCATGTTTATCCCTAATCCTAAACCCTCTCAGAAACCTATATAAGGAGGCCTTCTCTCACTCAAAACCAACACTTCACCCACTTCACCAAGCAACGAAGCTATGACGACATTGCTCACAACGAGGAGCTATGGGTGGAGCTCTACTCTCTCTCCCTCTCTCTCTCTCCCTCTAGTATGCTACATTACTAGCCCTAAAACCTAAATAAGGAGTCTTCTCTCATGCTCCATGGCCACCATCCTCGCCATCATTCTCTAAGGTATTGATGTGTTGCTAGTAGGATCATACCTACTTGCTGGGTTGATTGTTTTTGACAAGGGATTATGCCATCCTTGACTTGCTTCTCTATATCCTTGTTATGTATGATCAGATGCCGTTGTATTGTTAAGCTGATGTCTTATGTATATATATGCTACATAAGGTCCCTAAGCTTCGTTTCTATGTGTTTTGCCATATGTTTTGATGCCATCATAATGCCAGAAGTCTCACTTGCCTATGTGCACTATGTGTGAGGTCCCTAAACCTCTTAATTTAGGGTGGTGCCCCCTTTGTTTTGTTCTTTGCTTGTTTGCATGAGGCATGGTTTGTGGAGTGTGCACGAGTACAGAGGCCACCCGATTGCACTGCTCTTTTTCCCGCTATCATTTTGGTACCCCCACGGAGGAGGGCTACACAGACCTTCAGTCCACAAGCAGTGAAGATGTGCAATCTACAACATGGACGAATGGCGTGAGGAGTTTGCAAATTGGAGAACAGAAGAGGAGGAGGCTTTAGAGGCCTTAAAAGCTTTCATCGAGGTCTTGTTACCAGGTTGCAGTGTCATTGAAATTCAAGAAGTAAGTTCTTCTACATTCCTTGTTCGTGATCATCGCCAACGAAGGAGAGTAAGAAGAAGAGCTTGATATACCTCTCCTCTCAACCTATGAGTGCTCTAGAAACCTCCAACGCACACGAGCTTGAAATATTCTACATCAACATACACAAATGCACTGTGACACACATTAAGGGAAGAGAAAGCATCACCAGACCTCTCTTTCCTGAGGAGCCGACTAAGAGGAGGAAGATCACCTCTACACCTAAGTGGCCCAAGGCCGCAGTGCGTGCTCAAGCGTAAGGTAACATTTGGCTTAATCTCATTAATAAGGGATTACATGACCACTACAGGCAAGAAAAAGGCTAGTGAGCAACCAACTTCAACCTCCAACTTGCAACCACGACTCTCACCCCTAAATCCTCCTAAAGCAAAGAGGCAAAGGCTTGCCTACAAGATTGCCGCCCGTCTGCGAGTGCTCCCAGTGTACTTTGTGAATCCAGACACCACCAATCCCAAGCCAACCTCCTATCCGCGTGAAGATCACTTTGGATATTGTCCAAAGTGCTTTGGAGACCGGGTGAAAAGCCTCCCTGCCCTACCTTTGCTGCTAATTTTCAAGAAGTTATCTCAATCTAAGGAAACTATCTTAGTTGATGATGTGCTGCACATTAATGGTGTCACTTTCATTCGTCATGCTGATTATGGTAATAGCATCCAATTGTTGCTTGCTAAAAGGCTCAGCATTGTACAAAGTGTTGCCATCACGCCTTACGTCTTCACAGATGCATCAGGAAGAGTCGAAGTGATCCGAGGTGCTGACCTTCTGTGGCTGATCAGGCTCATTGGTCCCAAGGTGGTGCAACTAAGCTAGGCTCTTGTGTGTAAGTATGGATGCCAATAATGAGAATGATGATCCCCGCATGTTTCCTTTCTATTTTGTGCGTCATATCCGTGTGAATATTTGTATTGATAGAAAAATCTTTTATCAGCAAAGAATAGCCCTGTTGTTTGGAGCCGAGAGACTTGGGGAAATCTTGCGCTCTCCTCATCCTGTCATTCTACCCTTACTAGACTATTACCATTCCTTTGATGTGTCGATCTTCATCCTATTTTGAGCTAAGTTGTGCTAAAGCTCCAAATTGTAATTACCATACTCTATTTTAAAATAAATTGGAGCTGCTTGTGTAATTGTTTACTCTCTCACTTATGGCCTTCCCTAATTTTTATGGTAGGCCTGGGGAGGATGCTCCAGACTTTTTGGATAATTTGGAAATGGCCTTTCTGGTATCGGGAAGGGATGACAAAGCTACTAAGTTAAGGGCCTTTCCTTTGGTCTTGAGGGAAGGTGCAAAATTATGGTATCAAACTTTGGCACCTAAAGAAAGAAGAGACTGGGAGTCCTTAAAGATGGACTTCATCGAAGAATTTCGCTGCCATGAGCCTCCAGAGGAGATATGGAGACAGCTCTTAGAGCTACGCCAAACATCACCCAATGACTATAGAAGCTATGAAGGAAATTTTTTCAACCTGTGGGAGAAATGGTGTGCATCACTAGGTGAAGGAGAAAGGGCGCCAGAATGCCTAAAGAACGACTGTTTCCTGGCAGGGCTTTACCCCATCCTTCGAGAAAAGGTAAAAGGTAAATTCCCAGATACCTTTGATAAAGCTATGACTTATGCAAGGGAGAAGGATAGGAAGTTAAAATTCCAAGCTCAACTACAAGGGGGAATGGAGCCTCCACCTCTAACTCAACCTACGGCAAGGGTAGTAGCAGGGACAGGAGCAACAGACCAAGAGTCCTCTCAACAAGAATTACTTCAACAAATCACCAATCAACTAGAGAGCCTGTCCATCAATCTGGTTCAAGGTGTAAGGGCTCCCCAGCCAGGAAATGAACGAAATAGACAAGAAGGACAAAGGCAAGCACGTGAGTACATTTGCTACAACTGTGGAGAGGTAGGTCACGGCATGTATTATTGCCCCCATCCACGACGCTATCAAGGAAATGGTAATCAAAGACGGCCTCCTCGCCAGCAAGTCACTCCTCCTCGAGCTAGGCCACTAAATGGACAAAATGCACACGTGGCTCCACCAATCCAAATATTGAGACCCCCTCCTCCACCACCACAAGCACTAGCAGAGATCCCTCCACTACCATCGGGAGGGGAGGACAGGGCTGTCTCTGTCATAAGTCTTGACAATGGTAAGGATAAAGGGAAAGAAAAAATAGAGGAAGCTGTTGCCATGCCAATAAAGAGAGTTAGGAGACAAAGAAATGATGAAATGGAAGCTTCAGAGCCGGATAAAGGGAATGAGGGTTCCTCCCAAGTGATAGGAGACAAGAAAAGGAAGAGTAGGTCAAGGAGGCACATAGGAGTAGAAGACTTTCCACTTGGGGTAGGATCCATACCTTACGACCTGGTAGCAGATGTGAGTAAGCAAGGAACAAAGATTTCATGGCAGCAACTCCTCCACCTTTCCCCAAAGATGCGTAGAACCTGGTCTAAGATGGTCAGCACCAGGAGGGCTAAGGCAAAGTCAGTTGGGTCTATTAGTGCAAGAGGCATGAAGGATATCGTGCCAGTCATTGATGCAGAGATTAAGAGTCAGCGAGTCTCCAATGTGTACGTAGATGGTGGAGCCGAGATTTGTGTTATGACAGAGAAATTAATGCACGGGTTGGGTTTGGAAGTAAACGAGCAAACTTCCTTACAAGCTAAGATGGCAAATAATGTAAGGGTGGCTTGTGTGGGAAAGGTTAATGGAGTGAAGGTTTCAGCTTTTGGTGTGGCAATCTCAATTGATGCTTATGTGATCCCAACTAAAGAGGAGGGCTATCCGCTAATCCTTGGAAGACCTTGGCTTATGGCTATGAAAGCTAGGCAAGATTGGGAGACAGGTTCCCTTGAGTTGCGACCAAATCATAAGGTAGGTGGCAAGCAACAAAAAATTGTGTATGACATGAAGCAGGGTAGACAACAAGACCTAGAGATGGAGACTTCTATGGATGAATGGAGCACAAGCAGCTGCTCTTCATCTGAGGAGGATGCTATCTCTTTGGAAGTCATGGGTATAATACTGCGAAACCCAGAAGGAAAAGGTGGTCAAGACTCTCTAAACAAGGAAGAAGCCATAGGCTTAGAGGAGATGCTATCTAAGGACCTACTAGAAGAAGAGAGAGAACCCTATTTGCAGGTACTAAAGAAGCATGCTGGCCTCTTTATAACTGATTATGAGCACATTAAAGGAGTGACGGTAACCCAACACCATATCCAATTAAAGGAAGGTGCCAAACCAGTGGTGCAAAGGCTAAGGAGATTAGGGCTAGTGCAACAAGATGCACTCTTAAAAGAAGTAAAAAGATTACTCAAGGCAGGATTTATCTACCCAGTGGAAGATTCTGAGTGGGTGTCTCCAGTTGTGGTAGCACCAAAGAAAAATGGGAAGTGGAGGGTATGTGTGGATTACAAGCCTCTAAACGCAGCCACAAAAAGGGACCATTTTCCTTTGCCTTTTCAAGATGAAATACTAAATGAAGTGGTTGGTCATGAAAGGTACACAGTGTGTGATGGGTACTCAGGCTACTTCCAAATCAGAATTGCAGATGAAGACCAAAGAAAGACTACCTTCATAACACCTTGGGGGTGTTTTGCTTATAGAGTTATGCCTTTTGGTTTAACTAATGCCCCAGCTACTTTCCAAAGGTTTATGAACTTGGTGTTTCAACCTTACTTTGGTAAGTCCATACGAGTCTTCATTGATGATTTTTGCATTTACAGCTCTAGGGAAGTACATCTGTCCAAGGTTGATGAAGGTTTCACCCGTTTGGCCCAATTGGGTGGGCAATTGAATAAAGACAAGTGCCACATAGGTGAGAGCAAGGTCACTCTACTAGGCCATGTTGTGTCTCAAGATGGTATTGAGGCTGGCCCTGAAAAGGTAAAGACATTGTTAGCTTTACCTACTCCTTCAAACGTGAAGCAACTAGTCTCCGTCATTCAAAAGGTTCGCTACGTGGGACGATTCATACATGTCCTTTCTCAGGCAATCTATCCTTTGCAGCAGCTCACTAAACACACTACATTGACATGGAGTGAGGAGGGTGAAAGGTGCTTTCAAGAAGTTAAAACCATTTTGAGCTCATTGCCTGTCGTCCTACAACCCACATGGGGTGAATTATTCTATGTAAATCCTAGTGTAGGTCCAGAAGCTCTAGGAGCTGTCTTGATGCAAAAAGACCCAAAGACATCTCTCATGAGACCAGTCTACTTCTCTAGTAGAGTGATGACAGCTGCTAAAAAGGGTTTCAGCGCAACTGAGCACTTGGTGCTAGCTCTTAAGTTTGCAGTGGAGAAGTTTCGGGCTTACTTACTTCCGAGACAATTTGTGGTGATCACAACTGAGGAGGTTTCTCCATATGCCCTACAACACATGGAATTGTCTCAAAGAATAGCAAAGTGGGTGGTGCAGCTTCAAGAGTTTGACTACACACTACAAGTAGAGGATTCCACCCGTGCTTGTTTGGCAGATGTCCTCACACAAAGGTGTTATGAGAAGGCCAAGAAAGAGGCACCTAGTAAGGTACCGCCTATCCCGGAGCCTGAAGTTCTACTGGGAGCACACAGTCTGTATTTTGATGGGGCTTACAAGAGGACCAAAGACAAGGCATCAGCAGGCATAGTAATATTAGGTCCAGAGAAGGAGAAGATCTTTGCAAAAGGGTTTCATCTAAAAGAGGTTCATTCTAACAATGAGGCAGAGTACCATGCCCTTGTTTTAGGGTTGCAATGTTGTCTTTCTCAGGGCATCACAAAGCTAAATGTTTTTGGTGACTCCATGTTGATTGTTAAGCAAATGGTTGGTGTATGGGCCTGTAAAAATGACAAATTGTCTGTTAAGATGAGGGAAGCAAAGGCCTTGTTTAAGGGTTTTAAAGAAGTTCGAGTGCACTTTGTACCTAGAGATCAAAATCGAGAAGCAGATGCCTTAGCAGGTGAAGAACTACAAACTCTCATAGCAGGTGCTATCCTTGTGAAAAGTCCTTTATACCAGGGAAAGGAGGAGCTGCATGATTTACTTTACTTTCTTGAGCATTGTGAAGCACCCTCTGGTATGAGTAAAAGTGAACGTAGGTGGTTGGCAAAAAAGGCTACCAGCTATAGCTTAGTGAATGAGGACTCGTATTGTAGAGGGAAAGATGTTGTCTTAAGGAGAGTTCCTGCATCCCAAGAGATAAAGGATATTTTGTTTAGTTGTCATGAAGGTGTGTGTGGTGGCCACTTTGCACAAGAGATTACTAGCAGAAAGATTTTACAAGCAGGGTTCACGTGGCCAAGCCTCCATCGAGATGTACAACATTGGTGCCGCACATGTGAGGTTTGCCAAAAAGATGGACCAAGGCGTCTTACCCATGAAAATCAGCATCCAATCAAAACCAATGGGCCATTTGAAAAATGGGGGATAGATGCAATAGGGCCACTACCTTGCACTCAATCAGGGAAGGAATACATCATTATGGGGGTGGAGTACATGACCAGATGGGCAGAAGCTCGTCCCACAAAGCGCATCACAGCCAAGGACGTGAGTGATTTCATTTTTGAATGCCTTTGTTGCCGTTTTGGCACACCTTTGGAGATTCTCTCGGATAGGGGACCGAGATTTCGAGCTGATTTAGTTGGGCAATTGATGAGCAAGTTAAAAATCAAGCGCAGGCACTCTACACCATACTACCCTCAGTGCAATGGTCTTGTGGAAAAGGTAAATGGTCTTATATGTAAAATCATCACTAAGCAAGTGCATTTACATCCTAAGGCATGGGAAAAACACCTAGATGCAGCACTTTGGGCCTACAGAACATCCTTTAAAACATCCTTGGGGTATACACCTTTTCACTTGGTTTACGGGCAAGAGGCACTATTGCCTATAGAAGTGGAGCTAGCGAGCCTTCGAGTTCTAAAAGCACATCAAGAGGATAGTCAAGAGAAGCAGGTGGAAGGAAGAATCATCGATTTGGAGAGGTTAGGGCTAGATCGAGAGTCAGCAGTGAAGTACTATGCAGCCCAGGCAGAGAAGAAACGAAAGAAGTTCAATCGCAACCTTGTCAAGAAAGGTATCAAGGAAGGTTCTTTAGTGCTCTGATACGACAATCGCTTTGATCGCAAGAAGGATGGTAAGTTCTTGCTTAAGTGGGAAGGCCCTTTTGTAGTGATACAGAGGTTCTCAAATGGTAGTTACCAACTAGATGACCTAGATGGTAAGGTACATCAGACCCCGGTAAATGGTTGGCGATTGAAGGCCTACCAATGTCGTCTTTCACAGCCATATGCTAGTGAAATCAATGCTAAGGATGGTTCAAAGGAGACCTCATCATATTCGAGCTCCAACTAAGGTAACAATCATGTACATAGTCGTTTCAAAAAAAAATAAAAAAGAGAAGACAAAAAAAAAGAAAAAAAAAGGAAAAAAAAAAAAAAAGAGAATGCTACCAGTGAAAGCGGATATTGACAATGGATGGGGTATGGCTTTCAAGGGTCTAGGAGACCAGTTGTTAGTCATGGATGGATACAATTATTCATCAGAAAGGACTAAACAGGGTGCATCAGCCAAGAAAGCAGTAACATGGCAAATTCAATTGGTACCAGGTGGGTAAGTATTCAAGAGAACCCTATTGTAGCATAACCTACAGCTAGAGGCATCAAATACCTCTAGCTTAAGGGGGAGAGCTATATGATGCATGGTTTTTAGGACCCCTTCTGAAGATGCAATAAAGGCACAGTCAGTTGTTGGGGAGATGAGGATACTCTAGTCCAAGGGATCTCGAAAGAGAAGAAACATCTACTTCACAAGCACCAAAGAGTAAAAAGTACCATGGACAAAAGATACGTGGGAACGAGCTCTTATGAATGCTTACAACCTATATCTTACAGAATAGCCCATTCTAGGTGTGAGTTTCTAGTGAAATTTACACGAGGATGTTCGTGTGAACTCACAGCACAACATACTCCGTTTTCACTTTTTTACCGACAGTAAATGTTTTTTACCTACAGTAAATATTTTTCACCTACATGGTAAATACAAATCACTTATTACCTACAGTAACTTTTTTACCCATGGTAAATATTTTTTACTGCACCATAAGTATTTGGTAGGTAACAGTTCACTGTTACTAGAAGCAGTGATTGGGCATCAACAATGCAGTTATAGGAGGAGAAAAAGGGAAAATCTTATGGTAAAGGTGAGTCAACAGAGATAAAGACTTTTGAGTTGAAAAGAGACATGCTAATTTTTTCAAAGAACACATGTCAAAAGAAGCCATGGTTGAGGATTTTTTGAGAATTTGATATTCAGGAGGACCCAGCTGCCACCTCCCCCCCGCAGGTCCCCCCCTGACATGTGCAGAACCTCCAGTTTCAACAGCCACCTTACCTGCTCTTAAATGCTGGTCAAGGCCTTATCCCCATGTGTCACAATCAGAAAAATCAGCATTTACCCTCCCCTCTCACATCACTCTAGAGAATATCTTGATGGTGACATATCAGGTGACCTCAATCTGTTGACCACCCTAAGCAAAAAGTAACCCCAATCAGCGGATTTAAGCATGTTTATCCATAATCCTAAACCCTCTCAGAAACCTATATAAGGAGGCCTTCTCTCACTCAAAACCAACACTTCACCCACTTCACCAAGCAACGAAGCTATGACGACATTGCTCACAACGAGGAGCTATGGGTGGAGCTCTACTCTCTCTCCCTCTCTCTCTCTCCCTCTAGTATGCTACATTACTAGCCCTAAAACCTAAATAAGGAGTCTTCTCTCATGCTCCATGGCCACCATCCTCGCCATCATTCTCTAAGGTATTGATGTGTTGCTAGTAGGATCATACCTACTTGCTGGGTTGATTGTTTTTGACAAGGGATTATGCCATCCTTGACTTGCTTCTCTATATCCTTGTTATGTATGATCAGTTGCCGTTGTATTGTTAAGCTGATGTCTTATGTATATATATGCTACATAAGGTCCCTAAGCTTCGTTTCTATGTGTTTTGCCATATGTTTTGATGCCATCATAATGCCAGAAGTCTCACTTGCCTATGTGCACTATGTGTGGTCCCTAAACCTCTTAATTTAGGGTGGTGCCCCCTTTGTTTTGTTCTTTGCTTGTTTGCATGAGGCGTGGTTTGTGGAGTGTGCACGAGTACAGAGGCCACCCGATTGCACTGCTCTTTTTCCCGCTATCACCCTTGAAGAAAGGCTGAAGTCTTGGCTCATCTTCTCTCTCCATTAAGGTGGTGGCGATTGCTCTCATGTAAGATATATGTTCCTAGTTTTTCTTTCATTTGCATATCTAGTCCAACACTTGTCTCTAACTCTATCTCTATCTCTCATTATCTATCTTTATTACCACCACCACACTTAGATATATCTCTAATTCTATCTTTACTCCTCCTTTCATCTCTCTTGCTGTGTCCTAATTGTTTCATTGGAAGGTATTCAAGCAGCAATCTTGTCAATGTAGCGGGCACAACCTTCTTGCGGGAAACAATTATGTGCACAAGGTTAGTAACCATATCTTCATCTTTTACAAGCATCTCTCTCTCTTAAGGTTCTCATTCTCTTCCACAAACTCTAGAATCTCCTTGCTACAGGTACTTCTCTCCCCGCAATATCCTTATTGCCTAAGGGCAACAATAGGGCTTGGGAGAGAAACTCTCTTCTTCTCCTTTCACTTCTTTCACACCTTTATCTTTGAACATACTAAGTATATCATTGATGAATAACCATAATCCACATAGAGGCAATTTATTTCATTTCCATTGTGTGCAATCTATTAGGGTCAACATTTGGATTAGTCGAAAGATTCACTTTCAGCAACGCATAGTGTTTTAATTTGGTCCTCAAAGGCTCAGCAAAATACTTCTCTCACCAAATCCAATTATACTACCTATTATTGACTATAACTTCTCTTTTGATGTGAATGTGGTTATTTTATTATGAATCAAGAGGATTTGTACTCACAAATAATCCCAATCGCTAAACAAAACATATACATTATAGTAAGCACAAAGCTACAGTTCCAAAGAGCAATCCGTAGCTTATTTGGACAACAAAGATTAAATATCATTAACTCATCCATTAACCCTTTTATCCTACCCATTATACGATATGATGTAATCTTGATGTTTTCATTTTTGTTTTGTTTTGACTATCTTTCATGAGTTCTCTCCATCACTTGTGTGTTTGTAAGTGAAAGTGAGCGTCTTCTTTGGCTACATTTCTTCTTTAGCTCTAGAAGCTATGTTATCTACATCTTAGCTCCTTCTCATAACCCTTGAGCTTCCTCACAAACTCTCACAGCAAGAGGCCCGGTGCCTTCCTGGTAAGACCGCCAACTTCTTGACATCGGGTTATCAAACCCCCAGTCAGTTTCATCTTATATGCATTCTTGGCCAAAAGAACCTGTATCCAAGGCACAACCCGTGAAATCTATAGGCGATTGCAGCTACTCTTTCCTTCGATAAGTATCCGATCCCTCTTGCTTGCCGTCTTCTTCAACCTGTTCTTCTTCCATAGCCATCGCAATTTTCTTCTTCTTGGGAAACCCTTGTATCTGTTGTACAATCAAAGCACATTATACAGCTACATTGATGAGCATCATCATTAGCATGGTTCCACACAACACCCTTACCTGCATGTCGTCACTCTCAAGCTCCGACACTCTTCTTTGCTCTTCATTCATAGTGGCAACCACCACATCCTTATGCGCATAACAAGGTGTCGGAAAGTGTGCGGTCTAGCTGGGAATGTGCAAAACCTCTGGCTGTGAGAGTTCGTGATGAGAGTCACAAACACTTTGTGAAAAACCGTTTTTGGAGAATCACCAACCCTCTTTCTATGGGTGACAGAAAATCTAAGAGCATTCGTGACAGCAAAGTCACAAACCCTCTTTCCTATCATGCTTGGAAATTGCTTGTATGCGTAGTCGAGATTATGATGTGAGGATCACCAAACCACATTCAATTTCACTTAAAAAGACCATTTAAAAACACCAAAGTTTCAGCCATGAAACCTCGATGCTCATACAAGAACAAATCTCAATCAAAACCCAAACCTCTTTGGTGGTATCATGTAGCCTCGCCCCCAATTACATAGTCGTAACATCAAACACCTGATACGAATACAAGAGCTTCAACCTTCATGGCGACCATTTTTTGAATTTTCAGAGATTTAGTAGCTTTGAAAGTGAAGCCGACCCACCATTTTGATAAGGGGAAACCCTAATTCACTCCCTAACTAGCTCAGATACAAGATTTTGAAGAAGCGGGACTACCCTACACATAGATTGAGCAACCATGGAAGCCATTGAACAGTAGAGAAAAATTGCTGTTTTTTTTTGTAAAAACCCTCTTCTCTCTCTTCCCCACGGCAATATGAGCTGATGTGTCAATTTTTGGGCTATTTTGCCACTTTGGACCCAAACTAGGCTATTTTCAACTCATTGTTGACCCAAAAAAATGTCATTTTTGATGCGAAAAATCCCAAAGGGAGTCAGGAAAATCCCTAAATTTCTGGGATCACTCGCATAAGCATAAAAAACATAGATAAGCATGATTTTACATCCATATACCATTTTGTGTCACTTTCCATGCAATTTTGCAACGACACCTATTAGCGGCTATTTTTGGCAGTTTTTGCCAGCATCAGTCTTTGTAGGCGAGATGAGTGTGCAACCATGAAACAATTGGACTATGTATATTGTCAAGCCAAATTAAGCATCTTATCAAGTGTAAAAGCATGCAAATGTGCCACATCCAGGGCCACGACTCCCCGGGTAGGTATATACATGATAATGACCGCAGTAGACGCTTCAACATATATCACAATATGTACATGAGTGCTTTTATTTGCATACATCGAGAAGTGTCAAGAGTGAGGTGAATGTTTTATTTCACAGTATGTATGTGAAATGTCGAAAACTCTACGGTCTAGTTGGGAATGTGCAAAAGCTCTAGCTGTGAGAGTTCGTGATGAGTGTCACAAACAATTTGTGAAAACGCGTTTTTGGAGAATCACCAACCCTCTTTCTAAGGGTGACAGAAAATCTAAGAGCATTCGTGACAGCAAAGACACAAACCCTCTTTCGTATCGTGCTTGGAAATTGCTTGTATGCGTAGTCGAGATTATGATGTGAGGATCACCAAACCACATTCAATTTCACTTAAAAAGACCATTTAAAAACACCAAAGTTTCAGCCATGAAACCTCGATGCTCATACAAGAACAAATCTCAATCAAAACCCAAACCTCTTTTGTGGTATCATGTAGCCTCGCCCCCAATTACATAGTCGTAACATCAAACAGCTGAAACGAATACACGAGCTTCAACCTCCATGGCGATCATTTTTTGAATTTTCAGAGATTTAAGAGCTCTGAAAGTGAAGCCCACCCACCATTTTGATAAGGGGAAACCCTAATTCGCTCCCTCACTAGCTCAGATACAAGATTTTGAAGAAGCGGGACTACCCTACACATAGATTGAGCAACCATGGAAGCCATTGAACAGTAGAGAAAAATTGTTGGTTTTTTTTGTTAAAAGCCCTCTTCTGTCTCTTCCTCATGGAAATATGAGCTGATGTGTCAATTTCTGTGCTATTTTGCCACTTTGGACCAAAACTAGGCTATTTTCAACTCATTGTTGACCCAAAAAATGCAATTTTTGATGGGAAAAATCCTAAACGGAGTCAAGAAAATCCCTAAATTTGTGGGATCATTCGCAGAAGCATAAAAATCACAGATAAGCATGATTTTACATCCATACATCATTTTGGGTCACTTTCCATGCAATTCTACAACGACGCCTATTAGCTGTTATTTTTGGTAGTTTTTGCCAGCATCAGTCTTTGTAGGCGAGATGAGTGGGCCACCATGAAACACTTGGACTATGTATATTGACAAGCCAAATAAAGCATCTTATCAAGTGTAAAAGCATGCAAATGTGCCACATCCATGGCCACGACTCCCTGGATAGGTATGTACATGATAATGACCGCAGTAGACGCTTCAACATATATCACAATATGTACATGAGTGCTTTTATTTACATACATCGAGAAGTGTCAAGAGTGAGTTGAATGTTTTATTTCACAGTATGTACGTGAAATGTCGAAAAGTGTGCAGTCTGGCTGTGAGAGCTCGTGATGAGAGTCACAAACACTTTGTGAAAAAGCATTTGTGGAGAATCACTGACCCTCTTTCTAAGCGTGACAGAAAATCTAAGAGCGTTCGTGATAGCAAAGTCACAAACCCTCTTTCTTATCGTGCTTGGAAATTGCTTGTATGCGTAGTCTTGATTATGATGAGAGGATCACCAAACCACATTCAATTTCACGTAAGAAGACCATTTAAAAACACCAAAGTTACAGCCATGAATCCTCGATGCTCATACAAGAACAAATCTCAATCAAAACCGAAACCTCTTTGGTGGTATCATGTAGCCTCGCCCCCAATTACATAGTCGTAACATCAAACAGCTGAAACGAATACACGAGCTTCCACCTTCATGGAGAACATTTTCTGAATTTGCAGAGATTTAAGAGCTTTGAAAGTAAGGCCCACCCACCATTTTGATAAGGGGAAACCCTTATTCACTCCCTCACTAGCTTAGATACAAGATTTTGAAGAAGCCGGACTACCCTACACATAGATTGAGCAACCATGGAAGCCATTGAACAGTAGAGAAAAATTGCTGGTTTTTTTTTGTAAAAAGCCCTCTTTTCTCTCTTCCCCACGGCAATATGAGCTGATGTGTCAATTTTTGGGCTATTTTGCCACGTTGGACCAAAACTAGGCCTTTTTCAACTCATTGTTGACCCAAAAAATGTCATTTTTGATGCGAAAAATCCCAAACGGAGTTAGGAAAATCCCTAAATTGGTGGGATCACTCGCATAATCATAAAAATCACAGATAAGCATGAGTTTACATCCATATACCATCTTGGGTCACTTTCCATGCAATTCTGCAACCACACACACCTATTAGCTGATATTTTTGGTAGTTTTTGCCCACATCAGTCTTTGTAGGCGAGATGAGTGTGCCACCATGAAACACTTGGACTATGTATATTGTCAAGCCAAATTAAGCATCTTATCAAGTGTAAAAGCATGCAAATGTGCCACATCCAGGGCCACGACTCCCGGATAGGTATGTACATGATAATGACCGCACTAGACGCTTCAACATATATCACAATATGTACATGAGTGCTTTTATTTGCATACATCGAGAAGTGTCAAGAGTGAGGTGAATGTTTTATTTTATAGTATGTACATGAAATGTCGGAAAGTGTGCAGTCTAGCTGAGAAGGTGCAAAACCTTGTGCTGTGAGAGTTCGTGATGAGAGTCACAAACACTTTATGAAAAAGTGTTTGTGGAGAATCACAAACCCTCTTTTTAAGGGTGACTGAAATTTAAAGAGCGTTCGTGATAGCAAAGTCACAAACCCTCTTTCCTATCGTGCTTGGAAATTGCTTGTATGCGTAGTCGAGATTATGATGAGAGGATCACCAAACCACATTCAATTTCACTTAAGAAGACCATTTTAAAACACCAAAGTTTCAGCCATGAAACCTCCATGCTCATACAAGAACAAATCTCAATCAAAACCCAAACCTCTTTGGTGGTATCATGTAGCCTCGCCCCCAATTACATAGTCGTAACATCAAACAGCTGAAACGAATACACAAGCTTCCACTTTCATGGAGAATATTTTTTGAATTTGCAGAGATTTAAGAGCCTTGAAAGTGAGGCCCACCCACCATTTTGATAAGGCGAAACCCTAATCCACTCCCTCACTAGCTCAGATACAAGATTTTGAAGACGCGGGACTACCCTACACATAGATTGTGCAACCATGGAAGCCATTGAACAGTAGAGAAAAGTTGCTGGTTTTTTTTGTAAAAGCCCTCTTTTCTCTCTTCCCGACGGCAATATGAGCTGATGTGTCAATTTTTGGGCTATTTTGCCACTTTGGACCAAAACAAGGCCATTTTCAACTCATTGTTGACCCAAAAATTGTCATTTTTGATGCGAAAAATCCCAAACGGAGTCAGGAAAATCCCTAAATTTATGGGATCACTCGCATAAGCATAAAAATCACAGATAAGCATGATTTTACATCCATATACCATTTTGGGTCACTTTCCATGCAATTCTGCAACCACACACATCTATTAGCTGCTATTTTTGGCAGTTTTTGCCCGCATCAGTCTTTGTAGGCGAGATGAGTGAGCCACCATGAAACACTTGGACTACGTGTATTGTCAAACCAAATTAAGCATCTTATCAAGTGTAAAAGCATGCAAATGTGCCACATCCAGGGCCACGACTCCACGGATAGGTATGTACATGATAATGACTGCACTAGACGCTTCAACATATATCACAATATGTACATGAGTGCTTTTATTTGCATACATCGAGAAGTGTCAAGAGTGAGATGAATGTTTTATTTTATAGTATGTACGTGAAATGTCGGAAAGTGTGCAGTCTAGCTGGGAAGGTGCAAAACCTTTTGCTGTGAGAGTCCGTGATGAGAGTCACAAACACTTTGTGAAGAAGCGTTTGTGGAGAATCACCAACCCTCTTTTTAAGGGTGACTGAAATTTAAAGAGCGTTCGTGACAGCAAAGTCACAAACCCTCTTTCCTATCGTGCTTGGAAATTGCTTGTATGCGTAGTCGAGATTATGATGAGAGGATCACCAAACCACATTCAATTTCACTTAAGAAGACCATTTAAAAACACCAAAGTTTCATCCATGAAACCTCGATGCTCATACAAGAACAAATCTCAATCAAAACCGAAACCTCTTTGGTGGTGTCATGTAGCCTCGCCCCCAATTACATAGTCGTAACATCAAACACCTGAAACGAATACACAAGCTTCCACTTTCATGGAGAACATTTTCTGAATTTGCAGAGATTTAAGAGCTTTGAAAGTGAAGACCACCCACCATTTTGATATGGGGAAACCCTAATTCACTCCCTCACTAGCTCAGATACAAGATTTTGAAGAAGCGGGACTACCCTACACATAGATTGTGCAACCATGGAAGCCATTGAACAGTAGAGAAAAATTACTGGTGTTTTTTGTAAAAAGCCCTCTTTTCTCTCTTCCCCACGGAAATATGAGCTGATGTGTCAATTTTTGGGCTATTTTGCCACTTTGGACCAAATCTAGGCGATTTTCAACTCATTGTTGACACAAAAAATGTCATTTTTGATGCGAAAAATCCCAAACGGAGTCAGGAAAATCCCTAAATTTGTGGGATCACTCACATAAGCATAAAAATCACAGATAAGCATGATTTTACATCCATATACCATTTTGGGTCACTTTCCATGCAATTCTGCAACCACACACATCTATTAGCTGCTATTTTTGGCAGTTTTTGTCCGCATCAGTCTTTGTAGGCGAGATGAGTGAGCCACCATGAAACACTTGGACTATGTGTACTGTCAAACCAAATTAAGCATCTTATCAAGTGTAAAAGTAGGCAAATGTGCCACATCCAGGGCCACGACTCCACGGATAGGTATGTACATGATAATGACCGCACTAAACGCTTCAACATATATCACAATATGTACATGAGTGCTTTTATTTGCATACATCGAGAAGTCTCAAGAGTGAGGTGAATGTTTTATTTTATAGTATGTACGTGAAATATCGGAAAGTGTGCAGTCTAGCTGGGAAGGTGCAAAACCTTTTGCTGTGAGAGTTCGTGATGAGAGTCACAAACACTTTATGAAAAAGTGTTTGTGGAGAATCTCCAACCCTCTTTCTAAGGGTGACTGAAATTTAAAGAGCGTTCGTGACGGCAAAGTCACAAACCCTCTTTCCTATCGTGCTTGGAAATTGCTTGTATGCGTAGTCGAGATTATGATGTGAGGATCACCAAACCACATTCAATTTCACTTAAGAAGACCATTTAAAAACACCAAAGTTTCAGCCATGAAACCTCCATGCTCATACAAGAACAAATCTCAATCAAAACCCAAACGTCTTTGGTGGTATCATGGAGCCTCGCCCCCAATTACATAGTCGTAACATCAAACAGCTGAAACGAATACACAAGCTTCCACTTTCATGGAGAACATTTTCTGAATTTGCAGAGATTTAAGAGCTTTGAAACTGAAGCCCACCCACCATTTTGATAAGGGGAAACCCTAATTCACTCCCTCACTAGCTCAGATACAAGATTTTGAAGAAGCGGGACTACCCTACACATAGATTGTGCAACCATGGAAGCCATTGAAGAGTAGAGAAAAATTGGTGGTTTTTTTGGTAAAAAGCCCTCTTTTCTCTCTTCCCCACGGCAATATGAGCTGATGTGTCAATTTTTGGTCTATTTTGCCACTTTGGACCAAAACAAGGCCATTTTCAACTCATTGTTGACCCAAAAAAAGTCATTTTTGATGTGAAAAATCCCAAACGGAGTCAGGAAAATCCCTAAATTTGTGGGATCACTCGCATAAGCATAAAAATCACACATAAGCATGATTTTACATCCATATACCATTTTGGGTCACTTTCCATGCAATTCTGCAACCACACACACCTATTAACTGCTATTTTTGGCAGTTTTTGCTTGCATCAGTCTTTGTAGGCGAGATGAGTGTGCTAGCATGAAACACCTGGATTATGTATATTGTCAAGCCAAATTAAGCATCTTATCAAGTGTAAAAGCATGCAAATGTGCCACATCTAGGGCCACGACTCCACGGATAGGTATGTACATGATAATGACCGCTCTAGACGCTTCAACATATATCACAATATGTACATGAGTGCTTTTATTTGCATACATCGAGAAGTGTCAAGAGTGAGGTGAATGTTTTATTTCACACTATGTACATGAAATGTCGAAAACTCTGCGGTCTAGCTCGGAAGGTGCAAAACCTCTGGCTGTGAGTGTTCGTGATGAGAGTCACAAACACTTTGTGAAAAAGCGTTTGTGGAGAATCACCCACCCTGTTTCTAAGGGTGATAGAAAATCTAAGAGCGTTCGTGACAACAAAGTCACAAACCCTCTTTCCTATCGTGCTTGGAAATTGCTTGTATGTGTAGTCGAGATTATGATGTGAGGATCACCAAACCACATTGAATTTCACTTAAAAAGACCATTTGAAAACACCAATGTTACAGCCATGAAACCTCGAAGTTCATACAAGAACAAATCTCAATCAAAACCCAAACCTCTTTGGTGGTATCATGTTGCCTCGCCCCCAATTACATAGTCGTAACATTAAACAGCTGAAACGAATACACGAGCATCCACCTTCATGGAGAACATTTTCTGAATTTTCAGAGATTTAAGAGCTTTGAAAGTGAAGCCCACCCACCATTTTGATAAGGGGAAACCCTAATCCACTCCCTCACTAGCTCAGATACAGGATTTTGAAGAAGCGGGACTACCCTACACATAGATTGAGCAACCGTGGAAGCCATTGAACAGTAGAGAAAAATTCCTGGTTTTTTTTCTAAAAAACCGTCTTCTCTCTCTTCCCCACGGCAATATGAGCTGATGTGTCAATTTTTGGGCTATTTTGCCACTTTGGACCAAATCTAGGCGATTTTCAACTCATTGTTGACCCAAAAAATGTCATTTTTGATGCGAAAAATCCCAAAGGGAGTCACGAAAATCCCTGAATTTATGGGATCACTCACATAAGCATAAAAATCACAGATAAGCATGATTTTACATCCATATACCATTTTTGGTCACTTTCCATGCAATTCTGCAACCACACACATCTATTAGCTGCTATTTTTGGCAGTTTTTGCCCGCATCAGTCTTTGTAGGCGAGATGAGTGAGCCACCATGAAACACTTGGACTATGTGTATTGTCAAACCAAATTAAGCATCTTATCAATTGTAAAAGCATGCAAATGTGCCACATCCAGGGCCACGACTCCACGGATAGGTATGTACATGATAATGACCGCACTAGACGCTTCAACATATATCACAATATGTACATGAGTGCTTTTATTTGCATACATCGAGAAGTGTCAAGAGTGAGGTGAATGTTTTATTTTATAGTATGTACGTGAAATGTCGGAAAGTGTGCAGTCTAGCTGGCAAGGTGCAAAACCTTTTGCTGTGAGAGTCCGTGATGAGAGTCACAAACACTTTATGAAAAAGTGTTTGTGGAGAATCACAACCCTCTTTTAAAGGGTGACTAAAATTTAAAGAGCGTTCGTGACAGCAAAGTCACAAACCCTCTTTCCTATCGTGCTTGGAAATTGCTTGTATGCGTAGTCGAGATTATGATGAGAGGATCACCAAACCACATTCAATTTCACTTAAAAAGACCATTTAAAAACACCAAAGTTTCAGCCATTAATCCTAAATGCTCATACAAGAAAAAATCTCAATCAAAACCCAAACATCTTTGGTGGTATCATGTAGCCTCGCCCCCAATTACATAGTCGTAACATCAAACAGCTGAAACGAATACACGAGCTTCCACCTTCATGGCGACCATTTTCTGAATTTGCAGAGATTTAAGAGCTTTGAAAGTGAAGCCCACCCACCATTTTGATAAGGGGAAACCCTAATTCACTCCCTCACTAGCTCAGATACAAGATTTTCAAGAAGTGGGACTACCCTACACATAGATTG
This sequence comes from Adiantum capillus-veneris, assembly GCF_014529385.1. Taxonomy (NCBI): domain Eukaryota; kingdom Viridiplantae; phylum Streptophyta; class Polypodiopsida; order Polypodiales; family Pteridaceae; genus Adiantum; species Adiantum capillus-veneris. Next base: position 108,920,574 of record NC_140935.1, read on the forward strand.
AGCAACCATGGAAGCCATTGAACAGTAGATAAAAATTGATGTTTTTTTTGGGTAAAAAGCCCTCTTCTCTCTCTTCTCCAAGGCAATATGAGCTGATGTGTCAATTTTTGGGCTATTTTGCCACTTTGGACCAAAACTAGGCCATTTTCAGCTCATTGTTGACCCAAAAAATGTCATTTTTGATGCGAAAAATCCCAAACGGTGTCAAGAAAATACCTAAATTTATGGGATCACTCGCATAAGCATAAAAATCACAGATAAGCATGATTTTACATCCATATACCATTTTGTGTCACTTTCCATGCAATTCTGCAACCACACGTATTAGCTGCTATTTTTGGCAGTTTTTGCCCGCATCAGTCTTTGTAGGCGAGATGAGTATGACACTATGAAACAATTGGACTATGTATATTGTCAAGCCAAATTAAGCATCTTATCGAGTGTAAAATCATGCAAATGTGCCACATCCAGGGCCACGACTCCCGGGATAGGTACGTACATGATAATGACCGCACTAGACACTTTAACATATATCACAATATGTACATGAGTGCTTTTATTTGCATACATCGAGAAGTGTCAAGAGTGAGGTGAATGTTTTATTTCACACTATGTACGTGAAATGTTGGAAAGTGTGCAGTCTAGCCGGGAAGGTGCAAAACCTCTGGCTGTGAGAGTTTGTGATGAGGGTCACAAACACTTTGTGAAAAACCTTTTCTGGAGATTCACCAACCCTCTTTCTAAGGGTGACAGAAAATCTAAGAGCGTTCGTGACAGCAAAGTCACAAACCCTCTTTCCTATCGTGCTTGGAAATTGCTTGCATGCGTTATCGAGATTATGATGAGAGGATCACCAAACCACATTCAATTTCACTTAAAAAGACCATTTAAAAACACCAAAGTTTCAGCCATGAATCCTCGATGCTCATACAAGAACAAATCTCAATCAAAACCCAAATATCTTGAAGGGTTCGGGGAGCACTACAGACGGAGAGTGAGAGAGAGTAGGAGACACACACTCGATGTGGGTGGGGAGACTGTGAAGTGGCTGCTCCCCCTATACAATATACTCACTATAAGTATAGGGTAATAGTGGGCTGCGCCTATGAGCTGGGCGACCGATCAGGGCACATATGCCTTAACCCCAACAACCTCCCAGTTAAAGGCCAATGTGCCTTTAAGCAAAATCTACTAGTGTACAACTAATAGAAGGTGAGATATTCTCTCAACCTATGCCCATTGACTCTCGATGAGCTAGTGCATCCGGCTCTACTGATAGACAAACATCCCACTGCGAAAGCCACACAGAAATAGCTCCAAGCTCTGCAAATAGTCTACAAGAGCTCATGCACTCCTGCAAGTATCGGTCCAATACCTGCAAATCTCCCCTATGCTCTATGCTGAGATCAATCATTGAACAACTAATCAACCCTGCTGCAAATGCTCCCACTGCAGCTGCTATGTCGGGCCTCGAGATCAGCATCTCGTACATGAGGACACCGAACGTTGATGCAACCATGGAAACCTCTGCCACCTCCAACTCAGAACTCAACTCATGGCAATCATGTCCCCTATAATAAAGACCATGGCACTCTGACTCCGAGCTCTGGAGTGACTCCTCGTGCCCACCACATATCACATGTGTACCAAGAGTATCCATCTGTCCTGAATTTGCATCAAGCTCTGGCATACGCATATCAAGATATGACTCCACAATAGTCGACATCTCAACATCCATGTGAGTCATCTCTGTCATCACCTCTGATGACTCATCCTGTTGTGACTCACTAGAGCTGTCCCGCTCTACCTGTGCATCCGTAGACACAACATGCACAACAAGGTCACTGCTCTGCACTCCATGCAAAGCATCCTTCAACCCACAAGCAAAAGAGACTTGCTTGCTCTTTAGCTCTCTACTTGGCTGCATGATCACAGAGACAACACCGTCTCTCCCGTGATCCACATGCAATGGGTAACCTATACCACTCCTGGCACCTCTCGCAATCACTAGCGAACCCAAATGAATCACAAAATCTCGCTCTCGTAGCGAAATCTGACATCCACTATCCCGTAACTGTCTGACTGAGATCAAATCCCATCTCAGATCTGGCACATAACGCACATGACGCAGGGTAAATCTCATACCACTGGGCAAGGACAAACATACGTCTCCTGTACCCTCAATGTCATACACAACACCATCAGACATGTGCACACAACCAAGTCTCCCACTAGAAAACGTGCTAAACCACTCACGATGCGACGTGACATGGAAAGTAGCATCTGAATCGAGTAACCAATATGAAGACAATGTGCAATCCGATATGCAATCCGTAGACATAAGATCGTCTGAAGACAAGCTAGATGTAAATGTGACATCGCCATCACAATCATACTCAGTAACCACCGTACTGATCTCACTAGCATCTGTCATGCCCAAATCTGCATCACGCATCTGTCGCCTCCGTTGTCTCAAACGCCTGAAACATCAACGCCTAATGTGCCCTCTATGTCCACAATGCCAACATGTCAAGTCTCTATGCCGTCGAGACTTGCGTGTGGGATCAATCTCTCCCATGGACATAGAAGTGGGACTAGACTCCCCTGTAGACATGGATGTCGCGTACATAGCATGTAAACTCTGCCATAAAGCATGAGTTGTAGTCTCCCTCAAGACCTGCCAGTAAACAGACTCAACCAGATTCAAACAAATCGTAGACATGGCTAACTCATCAAGATCCTGCCAATCATCATCACGCATAGAATTGGGCTTCGCCGATAAACCACGCAAGGGTTTATCCTGCCCCAAATCCGCCAATGCAACAAGCATATGCTCCTTCCAAGCAACAAAATATGCACCATCAAACTGTGTCAGACCATAACGCTGGAAGTCAAATGAAAAATCAGTCATAATGCTCGCAAAAGAGAAACCAACAATGAGTAGCAAATGTCAACCAAATCAGCCCTAAACTGGCTCGAATCGCATCAACAAAAGTCTGCAAATATGGCTATAAAATATGGCTGCAAATCAGTCCCAAAACAGCCCCAGAATTCAGCTCTTAAACAGCTGCATAAACAAGTCACAAACGTATCCCAGATCAGCCTACAACTGAGCCATACATGGACACCTGCAAAGAGGAAACAATGGCTGAAAATTCAGCGCCCAAATAAGCGCTCAAACCTACCTGTAAACTTGTAAACCTGTAGCTGAAACCTGCTGAAAAACCTCAAGCCATTAGTGCTCGAATCCAGCTACCTAGCTCGTAGCCACACAAGCATACATCACAACATTCACTCTTGTGAGTGTGTCAAGATAAATGTACGCCTGTCAAACCGTGAGCTAATCACCAAGCCTACACTGTGCGGTATCGATGCATACACATGGACAAATCTTCCACCTCGAGAGAACACCACACGCAAATGCTGAGTGCAACCCGCAATCTCTACCTAGATCGCATAAATGATGCACATAAAACTCCTGGGAAAATTTCGCCAGAGTTTCGTCAGTAAAACGGCCACAAAACCAGTAACCAAACTGATTACACGCTCAAAACCATGAGCAACCAAAGCACATCAAACCGCACTCCAAATGCATGCACCAATCTCCACACTTTGCATACATCATTGCAAACACCTGCAAATCTAGTACACAAATATCTGCTCTACCTGTGACTGCCAAAAAACATGCTCAAGCCATACATTACCGAGCTCAAAATGCAATCACATTAGTCTCCCTGAGCATCAAACCACATAAGGCATACATCGTATCCTCCCACCTGTAAGGAAACTTGCAGCAAATATCACTCACATTTGAGAGCAAACCATGTGTGGAATCCTCGACACACAATAAAAAACTGCTGCTGCAGAAAATTCAGCGTTCATAATTTTAAAATTCTGATATGACAAGCGCGTCCGGAGCGTGCAAAAACCCCAAGGTAGACTCTTGGATCACATGTATCCGAGTTCGGGTGTGAAAGCTATGCCAAAAAACCTCCGTTTCGACCCAAAAACGCAGCATAAACTGCCAAAAGAGGGTTGAAAAATGCATCTCCTCAACCGTAGCTCGAATGAGGTTTCTGATGGCTCGAATGGCTTCGAAAGGGGGGAAGCGCTCTCGGAGAGCTGAATTTGCCGATGCCAAAGTCGAAACCCTGTTTGCACTCTTGAAACTGCGCGCGCGCGGAAGCGATTTTGGGAATGAAACTGGCTCTCCGCTGTCGTCGTGACTGTTCACACACGCACTCCCTCCGTACCTACGCTCTGATACCAATTGCAAGGGATCGGGGAACACCACAGACAGAGAGTGAGAGAGAGAGAAGAAGACACACACTCAATGTGGGTGGGGAGACTCAAAAGAGTGAGCAGCCCCCTATACACTTATGCTATGTATAAGGTATACAAGTCAGTGGGCGCCCAAACTCTGGATGGCCGGGCAAGGCACAGACGCCTATACCCCAACATATCTTTGGTGGTATTATGTAGCCTCGCCCCCAATTACATAGTCGTAACATCAAATAGCTGAAACGAATACACGAGCTTCCACCTTCATGGCGACCATTTTTTGAATTTGCAGAGATTTAAGAGCTTTGAAAGTGAAGCCCACCCACCATTTTGATAAGGGGAAACCCTAATTCACTCCCTCACTAGCTCAGATACAAGATTTTGAAGAAGCGGGACTACCCTACACATAGATTCAGCAACCATGGAAGCCATTGAACAGTAGAGAAAAACTGCTGGATTTTTTGGTAAAAATCCCTCTTCTCTCTCTTCCCCACGGCAATATGAGCTGATGTGTCAATTTTTGGGATATTTTGCCACTTTGGACCAAAACAAGGCAATTTTCAACTCATTGTTGACCCAAAAAATGTCATTTTTGATGCGAAAAATCCCAAACGAAGTCACGAAAATCCCTAAATTTGTGGGATCACTCGCATAAGCATAAAAATCACAGATAAGCATGATTTAACATCCATATACCATTTTGGGTCACTTTCCATGCAATTCTGCAACGACACCTATTAGTTGCTATTTTTGGCAGTTTTTGCCTGCATCAGTCTTTGTAGGCGAGATGAGTGTGCCACCATGAAACACTTGGACTATGTATATTGTCAAGCCAAATTAAGCATCTTAGCAAGTGTAAAAGCATGCAAATGTGCCACATCCAGGGCCACGACTCCCCGGATAGGTACGTACATGATAAGGACCGCACTAGACACTTCAACATATATCACAATATGTACATGAGTACTTTTATTTGCATATATCGAGAAGTGTCAAGAGTGAGGTGAATGTTTTATTTCACACTATGTACGTGAAATGTCGGAAACTGTGCAGTCTAGCTAAGAAGGTGCAAATTCTCTCGCTGTGAGAGCTCGTGATGAGAGTCACAAACACTTTGTGAAGAAGCGTTTGTGGAGAATCATCAACCCTCTTTCTAAGGGTGATAGAAAATCTAAGAGCGTTTGTGACAGCAAAGTCACAAACCCTCTTTCCTATCGTGGTTGGAAATTGCTTGTATGTGTAGTCGAGATTATGATGAGAGGATCACCAACCAAATTCAATTTCACTTAAAAAGACCATTTGAAAACACCAAAGTTTCAGCCATGAGACCTCAATGCTCATACAAGAACAAATCTCAATCAAAACCCAAACTTCTTTGGTGGTATCATGTAGCCTCGCCCCCAATTACATAGTCGTAACATCAAACAACTGAAATGAATACACGAACTTCCACCTTCATGGAGAACATTTTATGAATTTGCAGAGATTTAAGAGCTCTGAAACTGAAGCCCACCCACCATTTTGATAAGGGGAAACCCTAATTCACTCCCTCACTAGCTCAGATACAAGATTTTGAAGAAGCGGGACTACCCTACACATAGATTCAGCAACCATGGAAGCCATTGAACAGTAGAGAAAAATTGCTGTTTTTTAATGTAAAAAGCTCTCTTCTCTCTCTTTCCCACGGCAATATGAGCTGATGTGTCAATTTTTGGGCTTTTTTGCCACTTTGGACCAAAACTAGGCCATTTTCAACTCATTGTTGACCCAAAAAATGTCATTTTTGATGCGAAAAATCCCAAACGGAGTCATGAAAATCCCCAAATCTTTGGGATCACTCGCATAAGCAGAAAAATCACAGATACGCATGATTTTACTTCTATATACCATTTTGGGTCACTTTCCATGCAATTCTGCAACGACATCTATTAGTTGCTATTTTTGGCAGTTTTTGCCTGCATCAGTCTTTGTAGGCGAGATGAGTGTGCCACCATGAAACAATTTTACTATGTATATTGTCAAGCCAAATTCAGCATCTTAGCAAGTGTAAAAGCATGCAAATGTTCCACATCTAGGGCCACGACTCCCCGGATAGGTACGTACATGATAATGACCGCAGTAGACACTTCAACATATATCACAATATGTACATGAGTGCTTTTATTTACATACATCGACAAGTGTCAAGAGTGAGGTGAATGTTTTATTTCACACTATGTACGTGAAATGTCGGAAACTGTGCGGTCTAGCTGGGAAGGTGCAAATTCTTAGGCTGTGAGAGCTCGTGATGAGAGTCACAAACACTTTGTGAAGAAGCGTTTGTGGAGAATCACCAACCCTCTTTTTAAGGGTGACAGAAAATCTAAGAGCGTTCGTGACAGCAAAGTCACAAACCCTCTTTCCTATCGTGCTTGGAAATTGCTTGTATGTGTAGTCGAGATTATGATGAGAGGATCACCAAACCACATTCAATTTCACTTAAAAAGACCATTTGAAAACACCGAAGTTTCAGCCATGAGACCTCGATGCTCATACAAGAACAAATCTCAATCAAAACCCAAACTTCTTTGGTGGTATCATGTAGCCTCGCCCCCAATTACATAGTCGTAACATCAAACAGCTGAAACGAATACACGAGCTTCCACCTTCATGGCGACCATTTTCTGAATTTGCAGAGATTTAAGAGCTCTGAAAGTGAAGCCCACCCACCATTTTGATAAGGGGAAACCCTGATTCACTCCCTCACTAGCTCAGATACAAGATATTGAAGAAGGCGGGACAACCCTACACATAGAATGAGCAAACCCATGGAAAAGCCATTGAACAGTTGAGAAAAATTGTTGTTTTATTTATGTATCAAAAGCCCTCTTCTCTCTCTTCCCACGCAATATGAGCTGATGGTTGTCATTTTTTGCTATTTTGCCACTGATGGACAAAACTATAGGCCATTTCGTAACTCATGTTGACCCAAAAAATGTTCATTTTTTGATGCAAAAATCTCAAACGGAGATCAGAAAATCCCTAAATTTGTGGATCACGTCGTATAAGCATAAAAACACAGAAAGCATGATTTAACATCATTATAAGCATTTTGTGTCCACACTCCATGCAATTCTGCAACGACACCTATTAGCGGCTATTTTTTGGCAGTTTTCTGCCCGCATCAGTCTTTGTAGGCGAGATGAGGGTGCCACCATGAAACACTTGGACTATTATATTGGATCAAGCCCATCTTATGCAACTTATCAAGTTTAAAAAAAACATGCAAATGTGCCACATCCAGGGTCCCCCACCCCACACCCATCCCCCCCACGCTCCCCGATAGGTATGTACATGAAATGACCGCAGTAGACGCTTTCACATATATCACAATATGTACATGAGTTCTTTTATTTACATACATCGATAAGTGTCAAGAGTGAGGTGATTGTTTTATTTCACACTATGTACGTGAAATGTCGGAAAGTGTGCGGTCTAGCTGGGAAGGTGCAAAACCTCTGGCTGTGAGAGTTCGTGATGAGAGTCACAAACACCTTGTGAAAAAGCGTTTGTGGAGAATCACCAACCCTCTTTCTAAGGGTGATAGAAAATCTAAGAGCGTTCGTGCAGCAAACTCAGAAACCCTCTTTCCTATCGTGCTTGGAAATTGCTTGTATGCGTAGTCGAGATTATGATGAGAGGATCACCAAACCACATTCAATTTCACTAAAGAAGACCATTTGAAAACACCGAAGTTTCAGCCATGAATCCTCGATGCTCATACAAGAACAAATCTTAATTAAAACCCAAACCTCTTTTGAGCTGATGTGTCAATTTTTGGCTATTTTCCACTTTGGACCAAAACTAGGCCATTTTCAACACACATTGTTGACCCAAAAAAAGTCATTTTTGATGCAAAAAATCCCAAACGGAGTCAGAAAAATCCCTAAATTTGTGGGATCACTCGCATAAGCATAAAAATCACAGATAAGCATGATTTTACATCCATATACCATTTTGGGTCACTTTCCATGCAATTCTGCAACGACACCTATTAGCTGCTATTTTTGGCAGTTTTTGCCCGCATCAGTCTTTGTAGGCGAGATGAGTGTGCCACCATGACACACGTGGACTATGTATATTGTCAAGGCAAATTAAGCATCTTATCAAGTATAAAAACATGCAAATGTGCCACATCCAGGGCCACGACTCCCCGGATAGGTATGTACATGATAATGACCGCAATAGACGCTTTAACATATATCACAATATGTACATGAGTGCTTTTATTTACATACATTGAGAAGTGTCAAGAGTGAGGTGAATATTTTATTTCCCACTATGTACGTGAAATGTCGGAAAGTGTGCGGTCTAGCTGGAAGGTGCAAAACCTCTGGCTGTGAGAGTTCGTGATGAAAGTCACAAACACTTTGTAAAAAAGCGTTTGTGGAGAATCACCAACCCTCTTTCTAAGGGTGACAGAAAATCTAAGAGCGTTCGTGACAGCAAAGTCACAAACCCTCTTTCCTATCGTGCTTGGAAATTGTTTGTATGCGTAGTCGAGATTATGATGAGAGAATCACCAAACCACATTGAATTTCACTAAAGAAGACCATTTAAAAACACTGAAGTTTCAGCCATGAAACCTCGATGCTCATACAATAACAAATCTCAATCAAAGCCCAAACCTCTTTGGTGGTATCATGTAGCCTCACCCTCAATTACATAGTCGTAACATCAAACAACTGAAACAAATACACGAGCTTCCACCTTCATGGCGAACATTTTCTGAATTGTCAGAGATTTAAGAGCTTTGAAAGTGAAGCCCACCCACCATTTTGATAAGGGGAAACCCTAATTCACTCCCTCACTATCTCAGATACAAGATTTTGAAGAGGCGGGACTACCCTACACATAGATTGAGCAACCATGGAAGCCATTGAACAGTAGAGAAAAATTGCTGGTTTTTTATGTCAAAAGCCCTCTTCTCTCTCTTCCCCACGGCAATATGAGCTGATGTGTCAATTTTTGGGCTATTTTGCCACTTTGGACCAAAACTAGGCCATTTTCAACTCATTGTTGACCCAAAAAAAGTCATTTTTGATGCAAAAAATCCCAAACGGAGTCAGGAAAATCCCTAAATTTGTGGGATCACTCGCATAAGCATAAAAATCACAGATAAGCATGATTTTACATCCATATACCATTTTGGGTCACTTTCCATGCAATTCTGCAAGGACACCTATTAGCTGCTATTTTTGGCAGTTTTTGCTCGCATCCGTCTTTGTAGGCGAGATGAGTTTGCCACCATGAAACACTTGGACTATGTATATTGTCAAGCCAAATTAAGAATCTTATCAAGTAAAAAACATGCAAATGTGGGTTGAAGGTATATTGTCCTTGAAGTTTGTTGTGCCATTTCATGCTTGGTGGTTCGAGGGCTTATTGAATTGGTTGCCTAAAAAGTCAATTGTAAGAGGGTGCTCGGTGACAGGGCTCCCGTGACCCTAAGACAATTTGTGTATTGGCAACAAGGTCAAGTTTTGTGTTGTCTCTCTATTTCTCATCAAGCTTTGTGTGCATCTAGTCTTTAAGGCTAAGACTGAGTTGCTCAAGTTGATTTGTGCGCTTTACCTCTATCTAGCATGGTGAATGTTTGTGTTTGGTGTGTGTGACTATCTTGCATTCCCCTCTCTTTGTGCGTTTGAGTACAAGGAGATATCACGTGCGTCCTAGTTCGCATCTACAACTAGGTGGTGCCCCTTTTCTTGTTTGGTTTTGGGCTGTGGGTTGTTGTTGTCTCTGATTATGCTTGCCACAGCCCCATTTGAGCAGCACGGGAGCCTCAAAGGGTGTTTAGAGGCCCCTCTTCTTTTTGCCCGCCTCGTACCGGCCTCAAATTGATTCCCCCACTGAGGACTGACTTTGTGCTTATTGTTGTTGTATTGCATGAATGCTTGAATTTAGCATAATGAAGAAGATTATATCAATCATGAAAACTTGTATGACTGAGTTTAATTTCAATGAAACAAAAATTGATTTAGAATATGGTTTGGATTAGCATAACATAAGAAAGGAAAAAAACATTTTCACATAAGAATTTAGAATTCATGCTAAAAGACCTTTCAAAACTTTGTGTAGTTAGTTGATGTCATGAGAGAAAATGATTGTTTGGAACTAATCTTTGTGTGGTTCGAGCATTGAGAAACTATGACACGCTATACCTTTGATGATATCCCAATCTTCTTCGGAAATCTAGAAGAAGATGTTGATGATTTTCTTGCTGATTTTAGAATGGTTTTTCGTATCCTTGATAAAAGGGATGACATTGAAAAAGGGGATTTTCTATTGCTATGCCTTAGAGGCAACGCTGAGCAATGGTTTTGGAGTATGTCTTCTTAGATTGAAGATGGATATACCCAATTTTCCAAAGCTTTGAAGACCAGATTCTCTAAATTTCCAACAACAGACACAGCATGGGCTTCATTAGGGAGACTTCAACAACATGGTGAAGACTACTATGCTTATGAGGATATGTTTTCTCATCAATGGGAAGGATATGGGTTTAGTTCTACATTTTCAGATTATGTAAAAATGGAGCAATTTATTTCGGGTTTGTCTCCTTTCCTAAAGACTAAGGTTACTTGTAGTGGACCCTCTACCTTTGAAGAAGCGGTCACTATTTCCCGAAGGAAGTTTCACAAGTACTTCTACATCAAAAATGGTTTCCATCATGCTGGAAGAACCAACCATCATGAAAGTGTTTCTATCAAGGAGTCATCTCCTTTGCCATACTTGTCTCCTTCTACTCCGACAAATGTTGAAGAAGTTACTTACATGCCAACTGATTATTCAAGTGCTAAAGTGTGTGGCCAGGACTCAAATGTGGAATCTCTTTCTTCTACCTTTATCACAAGCATGCAAAAATTGACACAAGATATCTCAAATGGCATTGATGATTCAATAATGGATACATCCAACCTTTTGGCGGAGGATCAATTTCTAGTCCGAGCAGACGAAGCTTTTGTGCAACATGACTCTATGGAGAATGAATACCTTGAAGTTAACCTTGATCTTATGGAATGTTTTGAGAGTGTATCTTGTCTAAAAGAAGAGAGTGAAGAAGAAGATGAGATCATAGACCACATTGATCATAAAGAGATGATTGTGTACATGGAGTGCCAACTCCAAAACAAAGTAGAAGACTGTAAGTTGAATCCATGTGAGGATAATCTTCAAAAAGTGTTTGAGGATGTTGAAAAGAATTGGTATGACCCATATATGCTAAGCATAGAGGAACCTATCATGAAAGAAGCCAAAGTTTTCACAAAATCAAACAATAATCTATCAACCTTCGAGGTGGTACAATGTGAGGAGTTACAACCTTGCCAAAGGGGGGGCTTAGAAGGGATGAAGAACTGGAGAGTACTAAAAAATAAAATCATAAAAGAAACTGTCAGAAGTATCATTCTATCCATGGTGTTTTAGTGGGTGGCTCTCCATTCATGACAATCTCTTAGCAAGAAAATCCAAGCTTTTGAAGCCCCAATCATCTTCACATTGGGTTTCACCTCTTCAAAGTCAAATTCTCCTCTCTTTCACATATACCTTTCATCCGGGGCACCATACCTTCTTAAGTGGAAGAGGACATAATACTGGATGAACGGATTTTCAAACCTTCTTCATTTGGTTCTTTGTTATGGAGGTCGCACATGGATGCTTCTGTCCGTTGATCATAGATAAAAAATTATTGTTGCATGTGGATATTTCATCAATGAGTACCAAAATCTATTCTCTTCCAATGTGTTGGAAGCAATAGAAACCTTCATCTATTATCTACTTATGTGGTAAACTATTTTCAATATCTTCCAATAGCAGCTGGAAGCATGGATCAAGCTTTCCTAAATCATGAAGGTCATAGAATTTTTGACTTGATGAGCCTACCAGGTTGTATGAATTTTATGAGCTACAGTTCAGGAATTTGCTCAAACAAGCTCTTGAAGATCGTAGCAGATATATCAAGTTTACACAGGAGGAAGAGCAACCAATCTTTTATATCACATTCATAGTGATAGATGCAATGATGGACAACAATAGAATCTACAAGTTTCTTCAACCGAAATTAGTAAATGATTCCATACCATACATCTCTCTTTGGGAAAGATATCTCAAGATCTTTGATCCTGGGGGGTGCTTATGGAAACTTTTTCAATGGAGGAGGTTTACTTCGTCACTTCATTACATTCTGCTATTGGCTCTGAGAACCTTTCATATCACACAAGGTTTTTTAATCATACAACAAAGGTTCTTCAAAGATGAGAGCAGACAAAGACAGACGTTACACAATCTACATGTTGTATGATTGGATAAATGGTACATGAATGTACCATTATCTAAGGGGGGGGATAATGATAGCCGTTTTTCGGTTTTCCATAATTGCCATAGTAAGCTACCTCACCCTATCAAATCACTCAAACATTTTGTTATCCCTACCATTTCACTGTAAATAGGCGTGTGTGAGTTAGTGGACTTTTCCCATATCTTCTTAAAAACCCTATTAGCTAGTCACTGGGGCTAGTTGACCAAAAAAATAAAAAAAATATAAGTATATTATGGCCATTTGTGTGTAAATATTTTATTGTTATAGGGCCTAAATAAAAGGATTTTTCATAATTATTTTGGTATTTATTTAAATATTTCTACCTATGGTTGTTATTTATGCTATGTACATTGACTCACATTACCATAATTTTTTTACCATTTTGCATACTCTTTATTTTATATAAAAATAATTTCATGCAAGCTTCCTTATTTTTGGTGTAACTCCATCCTAACAAAAATCCCAAAAAACTAGTTCTATTTATGTGTATATTTTTTCACTATTGTGATTTTTTCCTTCCTACATTTATTCTTTATTACTCTCATAAATTAGACCACAAAAAATATTCATCTTCTTATGGTAGACTTATAATGAGAGAGATTTATTTTGACCCTTTATATTTTTCCACCTATATTATTTATATTGACATGTACATATTTTTTAGACCCCTAAATATTTGATTTTCTTAGTTGTACTATTCATTTATATCATGATCTCAACAATATCTTCAATTATAGACCTACCAAATAAGGTCAAGGGTATGTGGCATTAATGCATGCACCATGGGAGCTCACTCTTGGAGGTATTCAAAAGAATCATCCAAAGAAGGATCTCACAAGGACCTTGCAGTGGAAAAAACAGTCGTTTTGCTGAATTTTAAAGATCACATGCTCCCTGAATTTGGAAATGATACAAACAAAAGTTGTACTCGTGAGCTGAACTTTCACCTCATTTTTTTTGAGCTACGAACTGTGAGTATGATTTTATTGTGGACCCCAGTTTGCCCATGCTAAAACGCCACACTCCCTCTTCCAATTTGTCATTTTCCTCTTTCACACACACTCCTCCTCTCCTCCCACCCCAAACCTGCAACTCCCATGTCGTAATTCACCCTTTTCACCATTGCCACATCTCTCACACCTCCATAGCCTTCATCCTCCATTTCTACACCCTATGTGTCCCCCTTTCTCTGTACATATATGTCCATATTACCATACTCTCTTCACTTTGTAAATAACTTCAAAAAATGAGCCAAAATCTAAGGATAACCTCTGCAAAGAAGCTTTTATCATGAAGTTTCCAAGTTTGAAGAAACATCTTTCACACACACTCCTCCCTCTCCTTCCCACTCCCAAACCTGCAACTCCCATGTCGTAATTCACCCTTTTCACCATTGCCACATCTCTCACACCTCCATAGCCTTCATCCTCCATTTCTACACCCTATGTGTCCCCCTTTCTCTGTACATATATGTCCATATTACCATACTCTCTTCAGCTTTGTAAATAACTTCAAAAAATGAGCCAAAATCTAAGGATAACCTCTGCAAATGAAGGCTTTTATCATGAAGTTTCCAAGGTTTGAAGATAACATAGCTTCATCGACACGCGTTACTTCGCCATGCTGACTGCTTCTTCTTCCAGTGCTGTAAAGAGGTGAATGTCAACTTCTCAAAGCTTCAACCTCTCTTTACAAGCTCATTCCTTCTCTAACTTTTCTCATCATATATCTCACCATTTGGTGAATGATTTTGTAAATATTTTTTAGTGATTAGGCCTTATCCAAATCGGGGCTTCTAAAACCTATAAATAGAGCCCTTCTCTCCCTTGTAAATTATCACATGATCACACTACACCACACCATTCTCAACACATAACACACCACTCTTCAAGCCTAGTTGTGGAGAGTGTGTGCATTGTGAGTGCTCTATTCCATCACTACACATAGGTGCATGGAGAAGCTTGAAGTTAGTTATGCCATCTAGAGGAGTGGAGTGATACTATACTCTGCAATCACACTTGTAGCCTACTCTTATCCATAAATAAGATTCATAGTTTTGGGTGCAATTGTATGCTGCAACTACGACTCTTCTCTCCAAATTGACTTGATAAGTTGGCTCATCAGGTGGTTGAAGGTATATTGTCCTTGAAGTTTGTTGTGCCATTTCATGCTTGGTGGTTTGAGGGCTTGTGGAATTGTTTGCCTAAAAGGTAAATTGTAAGAGGGTGCTCGGTGAGAGGGCTCCCGTGACCCCAAGACAATTTGTGTATTGGCAACAAGGTCAAGTTTTGTGTTGTCTCTCTATTTCTCATCAAGCTTTGTGTGCATCTAGTCTTTAAGGCTAAGACTGAGTTGCTCAAGTTGATTTGTGCGCTTGACCTCTCTCTGGCGTGGTGAATGCTTGTGTTTAGTGTGTGTGGCTATCTTTGCGCTGAGGCGGTCTGGGGCGGGCAACAAGAAGAGTGGCCTCCAAGCACTCTTCTAGGCTCCCATGCTGCTCAATTGGGTTGGGGTTGGAAAAAACAACAAAGACACACACAAACCCACAACCTAACCCTACACAAATTTGGGGCACCACCTAGTTTTGGATGCGAACTAGGACTCGTAGAGAGAGAGAGAGAGAGAGAGAGAGAGAGAGAGAGAGAGAGAGAGAGAGAGAGAGAGAGAGAGAGAGAGAGAGAGAGAGAGAGAGAGAGAGAGAGAGAGAGAGAGAGAGAGAGAGAGAGAGCTCGGGCTGCTTTGAAATGTATCGGCAATGATCAAGCAAACACAACTATATATTTAAGAAAGAGAGAGGAAGGGGGGAGGGGATGCTTGTTGCATTAATACCTTCATACAAATCTGTCATGACAAATCAAAGTGAGATTAGTATTTGTTCAACATAGCTTGCGTAAATTTCACCACAACACATCACAAGAAAAGCCACCCCAATCACTGTCTTAAGGCCAGGGGAGTCCTCTCCACCCTGTCGCCCTCTTACAGTATGTGGGATTTATGGCTAGATTGATGACAACACCAGAGACAAGCTATCAAGAACTTAACAAAAAACACCAAGACACTTACGCATCATTGTTGTCCATTACTTCACGTTGGAAGGGAGACAAAGTATCCAAGCTTAGTACAAATCCACCCTCCTTGATTCAGCAAATGTTGGGCTTACACTAGTAGGAGAAATGATAGATTTCCTACTCTCATTTGAATGATCACTCTCTCTCTTGCAATGGCATAGAATTCCCTTGCTAATCCCCTATTACAACACATGCACATGCATAAGACAATGAGCTTCCACTCAAGAGCTCCTTCTAGAGAGGTTGAGCTTGGCTTCTCAAGCTATAGCATAGTGCTCTTGCTTATGGCTCCCCCCTTTTTGTGCTAGCTACACCCTCCTTTTATAGCAATTTTGAAGGCTAGGGTTACTCCTCTAACCATGGTTGGGTTAGATTTTCATCAATTTATCTAATTTCTTTTGCTTGGAATTATCAAGAAGTTGGTGGGAAAAGAGAGAGGAGAGAAATGGAGGTGATAGGACTTTTCATAGTGGGTTAGTGTTAGTAGAGTTAGTATTAATTTACAAATGGAATTGGATATTTACAATGGGAGTATCCATGTAGGATACAAATAAGGAAGAAAAACTCTTAAGAGGTAAGAAAAGGTGGATTTCTTACAAGGTTGATGCTCCAAGTGTCTTGAGTAGGGCCAATTTTGACGCTTGTTGACGGTCCACTAGCTTTGACGGTACATTTTTTCTCCACTCTTGACCTTCCTTGAGAGACAAGGTAATTGAAGCTGAGTAATCAACCACCATGATGCTGTCTTTTAAGAGAAGAGGCTGAATTTTGTGGTTTTTTTTTTTATAGATATGGGTAATTTGGAGGAGGAAAAATGAGACTAGGTGGTCAATTTTGGAATGGAATTGTGTGTGGGAGGTATGAGTTCACCATGGTTTCTCTTATTCTTCAAGGTTGGGAAGAAGGTGAGTAGTGTGCAGAGAGGAGTGGTGAGAGAGGTGGGGATAATGAGTGGAGAAGTGTGTGTGAAAGAGGAAAATGATAAAGTGGAAGAGAGAGTGTGGTTGCATAGCATGGGAAAACTGGGGTCCACTAATAAAATCATAGCTCACAGCTCGTAGCTCAAAAAAATATGAAAAAAATTGAGGCAAAAGTTCAGCCCACGAGCTACAACTTTTGTTTGTACCACCTTTTCAAATTCGGAGAGCAAGTGAACTTTAAAAATTCAGCAAAACCAACCGTTTTTTTCCACTGCACAAGGTCCTTGTGGGGTCCTTCTTTGGATGATTCTTTTGAATACCTCCAAGAGTGAGCCCTCCATAGTGCATGTATGCATGCCACCTACCCTTGACCTTATTTGGTAGGTCTATAATTGAAGATATTGTTGAGATCATGATATAAGTGAATAGTACAACTAAGAAAATCAAATATTGAGGGGTCTAAAAAATATGTACATGTCAAATATAAATAATATAAGTGGAAACAATATAAAGGGGTCAAAAGAAATCTCTCTCATTATGAGGCTACCATAAAAAGATAAATATTTTTGGTGTTCTAATTTTTTTTAAAAAAACAAAATAGATGTAGGAAGGGAAAAATCACAATAGTGAAAAAATATACACATAAATAAAACTAGTTTTTTTGGATTTTTGTTGGGGTGGAGTTACACAAAATATAAGAGAAGCTTACATGAAAATATTTCTATATGGAATAAAGAGTATGAAAAATGGTAAGAAAAATTGTGGTAATGGTGAGGCAATGTACAGAGCATAAATAACACACACCTAGGTAGAAATATTTAAATAAATACCAAAATAATTATGAAAAAATCTTTTATTTAGGCCCTATATACAAAGAAATATTTACATACGCATGGGCCATAATATACTTATAATTTTTATTATTTTTATTTTTTTTGGCTCAACTAGCCCAATGACTAGCTAATTGAGGGTTTTTTATTTCAGTAAGGAGATATGGGAAAAGTCCCCTGACTCACACGCACCTATATACAGTGAAAGGGTGAGGGTAACCACAGTGTTTGAGTGATTTGATAGGGTGAGATAACTCACTATGGCAATTACAGAGAGCCGAAAAAACGGCTATCAGCGCGTTTGAGTACAAGGAGATATCACGTGCGTCCTAGTTCGCATCTACAACTAGGTGGTGCCCCTTTTCTTGTTTGGTTTCGGGCTGTGGTTTGTTGTTGTTTCTGATTGTGCTTGCCCCAGCCCCAATTGAGCAGCACGGGAGCCTCGAAGGGTGTTTAGAGGCCACTCTTCTTGTTGCCCGCCCCGGACCGCCTCACTGCTTACTCTGCTTCCTGATTCGAATGGACACTGTTAACAGTTTGAGATTAGGCTTTGTTCCGGCTATGGAGACTCGGATATGGAGATTAAGAAAATCTCGATTAGGAATGGATTAAGGCTATGGAGATTAAGAAAATGGAGCTTCCGTTATCCAGAGCTAAAGAGTATAGAGCTTCAGAGCATATTAGGTGGCTAGAAGAGCATAAGATTATGAGGAGGATTAGATTAAGGGCATTGAGCTTATAGGGCTTAATTCGGCTTAAGAACTTAGGATTAGAGAATTATGACCCGCTTATGAGGAGCTTCCGAGCTTAAGGAGCTCCAAGATAAGTAGCGGATCTTAGGAGGATTAGCTTAAGAGCATCAAAAGCTTATGGGGAAGATTTGCATAAGGGCTTTGAGGTATGATCTCCGAGGTTAGCGGTGTTTTTGATGCAATAATGGCGAGATTAGCCAGCTTAAGGGATTAAGAGCATGTGATCTTAAGGCATAGAGATCATGAGGAGGAGAAAAAAAACTTCAAAGAGTAGTTCCCCCTTTTCTAGGTTGCATGATCCCTTTTCTAAAAATAGCCTACCCATTAGCGACATCGCTAATGGGTGGCTGACGTGGCGGAAACTGTCCCCATGACGTTGTGAGCGGGATGAAAACACACACAGCGCCTCTATAACGACCCGACACACACTCTTGGGAGATACACACACACACTATGGGGCACCACTCGGCTTAGACAACACACTTGGCCGAGACAGGGAACACACCTCTGGAGTGAGAGGAGAGAGACTATCTACCTGCCCACTCCACACAGACACACACAAACACACACACCCAAAAAACTCAGCTCAAAAGAGGAGAATTTCTGGTGTTTAGATACAATTGAGCTTGGGCCAACACCAATGGGGCAAAATATGGGTAAAATAAGCCAGATACAATCACAAACTAGAGCAAAAACTTCGCTCATAGGAGAAACTTACACAGAAAAACAGCAGGAAAAGAGTGAGGAATTTGGAAAAATGGACAGCGCCATCGCGTCCAGAACGGCCCAAAACCCTAGTCTACAATGTCAAAGTGCTCAAATCCGACCTCGGATGAGCAGTTTACGGCCAAAACAGGCTCCAAAAACCCCAAAAACACACCTGCGGCTGTTCCTCCTCTCTTCTCCACGTTTTTTCTGGTCTTCTCTCTGTTTTTTCAGTTCCCACACTTAGATTTATTACTTGGGCACCCTTGGCCTTTTAGATGACCTCAAACGGACCCCGAACAGGCCAAAAACTGACCTCGCAGTGCATAGTTGTCACCTTTTTGCATCATCCCGCACACCTGGCACTCACTTTTTTCCCAATAATGCATCTCGCCACCACGTGAAGTGGCCCAAAAAGTGGTCCTAATGATGACCTTTCTACGTAACTCTCACAAGAAAACACCCACGTTGTGTCCGTCCTCATCTGCGTGCACAAGAAAACACCAACGATGTGTCCGTCCTCATCTGCGTGCAAATATTGACCTCATTCACCCTCCTGACGCCACTAGATGCCATCTGACGCACCTGCTGACCTCATGTTGTCGGCCCGCGGATAGCTTCCTCAAGAAGTTTTACACGCTATAAACTCCTCATTATTGTAGAAAAACACAGTGGTACTGGTAATAGTGAAAATCGATGCACTATGTACACCCTGTCCTACCTGTACACACGTGGGCCCCACTTAACCACCTGGCTCTGGAAAATGGGCAATCCTTTATTCGATGCACCATGCATGGGTATGTACATATGCGCAATCCCTTGCTCCAAAAAACTCCTGACATAATTTGCCCACCCCCTAGCCTGCTAGAGCATTCATGCTCAGCAGCAGCAACACTAGTAGATGCTCATTCCACCTGGATCCCACACAAAAACACTTGGCATTCCTTGCATCAAAAGCTTAATCAAACTTTCACCTGGTTCCCAGGGAAAACCTGTAGAGATGCCATTTATCAACCTCCCATCAAGAAAATCATCAATTACTTTGGCATAGACTTGCATGTGCAAATACATCTCCTTCTCCATAGCTGAGAGGTCTCCACTGATCATTTGTGTCATCAATTCCTACTTCTTTGAAAACTCAACCTTGGTTTGCATCAGCCCTTCAATCACTTCATAAGGCCCTTCACTTTCATCCTCATTCACAAATGCAACTAAACCATCCTCCTGGATTTCTTTGTCCATAAAAAGAAATGAAACATCATCATCCTCATCACTGCTGGTAGTACTATCATTGTCCTCATCAGTCACTGTGGAATAGTCTTCATCACTAGACTCATCCTCATCTTCATAAAGCTCCTCCAATCGCTTCCTTGTGTCCATATTATAAAGCTTCTTGGTACCTATCTTTCCATAGAGGCTAATTGTACCATGTCGCCAATCTTGAACAGCTCCCACTACTCGTAACCATGGTCTGCCCAGTATAATAGGATATGCTCCCAACCCTGCTGGCATCACATGAAAATCAACCACTACCTTTGCATCATATGCCTCCACTTCTAAGCTCTTTACAACACCTAAGCATTTTACTTTTTGATGGTTTGCCAATCTGATCCGAAAACCTGACACCCCAGCCATTGTGAGACCCATCTTCTCAACGCATGAGTGTGTTATGACGCATATTTGGGCTCCGCCATCCACATAACCTTGTCCCAAATTTTTCTTTTTATGCCACACATCTACTATTGGACAAATGTCTGGTAGCTCGTCCATTGCCAACACCTTCACTGAACCTCTCTCTGGCTCTTTCTCCATTGGGTTAACCATCCTCTTCCACTGTCGCTTTAGCTTAGGCACCATCTCTATAAGCTGCCCAAAAGTAACATCTGCCTTCCTGCTCGTCAGATCCTCCTTCAAGTCATAGCTTAATTGCCCATCCCCTAGTGGAAAATCTGAAACATGAAACTTTCGACGAGCTCTCCTTTTCCTCTTGGCCTTGACATCCTCGCCTTCATGGCTCTTTCCTTTCTTCTTACTAGGACCTGGGGCACTTCTTCCTTCCTTATCCTCTGTGGTCCTCTTCCCAATAGGCATCACTAATGTATCCTCTATCTTTGATGCCTTCTCCAAGGTGACTACACTTAGCACTTTTGTCTTTCCTTTTTCCTCCTGGGTCAGTCCACTGGTTCCTTCGTCTCCCTTAATTTCGATGCCATAATCATTTGACCTAGTTAACACCTGTCTTGGCAATGGATACATGTCTCCCCCCATCCTTGGTGGCTTATCACATTGCGGGCTGATGTGACCCAACTCTCCACAATTATAACATGTGGGCGTCTGCCTCCAAAACCTACCATTGCTTTGTCCAACCATTCCTAGGCCTTTCTTCACCTCCTTGCTGATTTGCAAACCTCCCTTGACCTCGATTATTTCCCACTTGACCTAGCATGTTTAGGCTGATATTCTTCATCAAATCTACCATTTTCCTCATGTCTTGCCTTAGCCCATCATCTTGCACTGCTGTAGTGACCACTACTGGCATAACCTGAGTAGTAACTACTGGTTCATGATGAACCCCTGACATGCGTCCTTGTAAAGACTCTATAGGCTGAAATTCAGACCTCATTGGCAAAGACTCCACCCCTAACTGGCTCATTTTCCTCAGCTTCCACTCTTTGTTCCTTGCTACCTCTAGTGCATCCTCATATGTCCTAGAATTCTTTAGCTCCACTCTCCAACGTATATTCTCCCAAAGACCAGCCAAGAACCTGTCCTTCTTCATCATGTCAGGCGGGGGTACCTGTGGTGCTAAAGCCTTGCACATTCGCTCCCATGCCAATGAAAACTTACGTATGTACGCATCTACTGGATCACCTTCCTTTTGCACCAAAGCCTGTACTTCTTGCCACACTTTGTCAGGATCTTCTATCTTCACAAACTCCACTTCCAACCCATGTCGTAGATTGTCCCAACTCAACCTTACAGGTGGATTAGCCACACGCAACTCCTCTTCAAATGCTTTAGACCAAACTCGTGCATCACTCTTCAAACAAATTTGGAGAAGGCGTAACATTTGCGTAGGGTCATGAATCTGGTTGCTGATGCAGGCAACCTCCATCTTTTCAAAAAATTCTTCCACATCTTCGTCACTTCTTCCATGAAACTCAGGATAAGAGAAATCCATGGCTACCCAAATTATGATGCTTTGAGAACCCCTTCGAACACACGTGCAAGAACCCAAAACTTTTCACTACCCAATGCCCAAAAACTTCAATGGAGCTCAACTTTAGATAAGGACAAACACATGCACATCAAATGAGTTTTCATAGTTAATCATCGGAATGACAACAGGCAAAGGACATTCCAGGATCTCTCTCAATCTTCTTGGCCCAAACATAAAGACTATGCGCTGCTGGAAAAAGATCTTCCTAGACACATGAACATTAATCTGAATTCTTTGAGTTAAATGAAAAGGAGTGAACTGAGGGCCATTTTGATCATCCATTAAAGCCAACCATGAAGCTCCCAAGAAGGCACACCTGACTCAACCTCTGATTTTGCCAAAATTTCAGCAGCATAACAGCATAAATGGCTCAAAATACCAAAAAACCAGCCATCATAACTTGGGAAAATTTCGACAGAGTTTCCCCAGAAGTAGAGCAGTAGGAACCCAAAATATAGACTGTCTATGTATGCATAAACTGTCAACAATAGAACCCGAGCATCAAGTAGGACTCACTAGTACATAGCCTATGGCGAGGTCACAAAAAGGGTGCTCCAGCTACCTGTATCACCGAAAGGATCTCCACATTTGAGAATCCCCCAGCTCAATAAAAACATCACGCTATCGACCCTCACACGAAGGCTAATGCAAATCGCATATAGTCAAGTCTCAGAAATGACTATCTTCCAAACCAAGTCTCAAAAATGGCTGGGACTGCCAAATACAACCAAGTATGGCTCCACAAATGCGTACAATGGCAGTTTCCACAAGTAACGTACAATCCAGCAGACAATGCGCTCAAAGAGGCGCCAAGTGATGCATACCCACAACAACTGCAAGTGACATCACTGCTAGTATATCAATGTACTCCAGCTACCTGTATCCGTGTGAATGACCTGTACCTGTACCTGTACCTGTACCTGTACCTGTACCTATACCTGTAGTCTGCAACCTGCAACTTGTAATCCCGAATCTCGAAGCTTGGAGCTCGAAGCAGAAGGTACTCGAAGAAGATTCTCAGTGGGGGCACCAAAAGAATGTGAGCGGGATGAAAACACACACAGCGCCTCTATAATGACCCGACACACACTCTTGGGAAGATACACACACACACTATGGGGCACCACTCGGCTTAGACAACACACCTGGCCGAGACAGGGAACACACCTCTGGAGTGAGAGGAGAGAGACTATCCACCTGCCCACTCCACACAGACACACACAAACACACACACCCAAAAAACTCAGCTCAAAAGAGAAGAATTTCTGTTGTTTAGATACAATTGAGCTTGGGCCAACACCAATGGGGCAAATAGCTCACACAATATGGGTAAAATAAGCCAGATACAATCACAAACTAGAGCAAAAACTTCGCTCATAGGAGAAACTTACACAGAAAAACAGCAGGAAAAGAGTGAGGAATTTGGAAAAATGGACAGCGCCATCGCGTCCGGAACGGCCCAAAACCCTAGTCTACAATGTCAAAGTGCTCAAATCCGACCTCGGATGAGCAGTTTACGGCCAAAACAGGCTCCAAAAACCCCAAAAACACACCTGCGGCTGTTCCTCCTCTCTTCTCCACGTTTTTTCTGGTCTTCTCTCTGTTTTTTCAGTTCCCACACTTAGATTTATTACTTGGGCACCCTTGGCCTTTTAGCTGACCTCAAACGGACCCCGAACAGGCCAAAAACTGACCTCGCAGTGCATAGTTGTCACCTTTTTGCATCATCCGCACACTTGGCACTCAGCTTTTTTCCAATAATGCATCTCGCCACCACGTGAAGTGGCCCCAAAAAGTGGTCCTAATGATGACCTTTCTGCGTAACTCTCACAAGAAAACACCCACGTTGTGTCCGTCCTCATCTGCGTGCAAATATTGACCTCGTTCACCCTCCTGACGCCACTAGATGCCATCTGACGCTCCTGCTGACCTCATGTCGTCGGCCCGCGGATAGCTTCCTCCAGGAGTTTTACACGCTATAAACTCCTCATTATTGTAGAAAAACACAGTGGTACTGGTAATAGTGAAAATCGATGCACTATGTACACCCTGTCCTACCTGTACACACGTGGGCCCCACGTAACCACCTGGCTCTTGAAAATGGGCAATCCTTTATTCGATGCACCATGCATGGGTATGTACATATGCGCAATCCCTTGCTCCAAAAAACTCCTGACAACGTGGCAGGCCGTCGGATGCCCAGCGCGGATTGCAGCGGCAGTGGCACCAAATCAGCTCGCCTAGACGCTCTAAGCATTTCTCGCTTCTTCGCCGCCACTGGCCGAGGCCTGGTTTTGGCCAGCGCGAGTCATTCTAACCTCCTCGCTGCCTGCGGATCTGCCGCCCGCCATCTCTTTCTTTCTCTTCCCATTAGGTTTAAAAAAAAAAACCCCCTTTTTACTAAGTGGGCGGCCATAGGCTTATGGCCTTTGGGCGGCCGACCGTAATGGCTTATGAGAGTTTTATGCCCTTGTAGGGAACCACATTTGGCATACATACCAACTAAAGCATCGGCAAGCACAGCATCTTTCTTTAGCAGTCCTTGACTAACAATATCATGGTGAAGTTTTATTGTCCATACCGACATCTCGAATAATGCCAAAATAACCCAGCTCAGCATTGCCGACAACCGACACCGGACTCTGCCTGCCAAGCCGTAGACTTCTCAAACTGCATAAAATGCATACAAACCCTGCTGATGTTGTACAATTCCCAGATGGCATACCGACTGAGCGAACTGGACTGGTGCGGAACCGGCCCCCTGTGAATCTTTATCGGCCAATATCTTGGCGATCGGAACTCCGATCACTGATTTGAAAGGATCGACGCGCTCCACAAAGTGAGCACTTCAAGCCCTTGCATTCACTTCAATTCTGTCAACCCAACTGCATTTGCCCAATCCGGTACGGATCTGCAATCGACTTAAACTTCAAACTGCCATAACTTCTTCACCGTAGCTCCAATCGACGAGATGTAAAGATAGGCCGGTAGAGTAGTTTAAGCACTGCAGTTCTAGATCATAATATCCTATCTGCACTCACATGAAGCATAGAATTTTTTGGAATCATTAAGGTATCAGTTGGCCCTTTAAAGCCACATCTGGCATACATTAATCATTAAACTTGGCTTGTCATCAAGCCCTCATCACTAACTATTAATCAAGTATGCCTTCAATAAGCTTGATCTGCATCTTCTTGGCATATTTTTTAGCATGGGAGCGGAGCTACACAACATCCACCCCTTCTGAACCTGCACAGCCTCCGGTCTGTGCCAACTGTACTTCAATCTGCATGTGCTATAGGTTGAGCTCCTTGCCATCATCAGACTCACACAGCTGGTAAACATATGAAAAAACTAAGGCTTACATGCTATCATCAATGTTCAAGCTTAATCATTAGGTAGCCGCCATCAAAAATCTCTGAACCACATCTGTCGTATCTTCAAAGCATTCAATCATGTATAACTTGCTTAGTGAACCCCGTTAGACTCAAGTGTTGCAGTTAATGATGCACACGGCTTGACCATTAAGTTATCTCTTAAGGAACCCTGTCAAGCTCAATTATGCCTTACTCTATTTGCACACGGAATGGCCGTCAAGTCCTTTACCCCAAGTTTTGTTAGCAGAACCAACTCAATAGATGTGAAGATACTTCATCAATTATCCAAAGAAGTCAACTGGAATCTAGCCATGTAATCTTATTGACTGCATAACCAAAATTGTTCTGACTTAGCATAAATCTAGAAAACAAAAACCTTGTACCATGCAACTTGCTTCAACAGATAACTGGTACCCTTCAAATCAGCAACTTCGCACTTTAGTAGCCCCCGGGATCAAATGGGAAACCAATCATTTGACACACTCTGAGCCTTCCTTTAAAAATTTTGCTCCATGCTCCAGGATCATAGGGAAAATACAAGAATTTCCAATCAGTATAGCATAAACATAAATTAGCCCACAAATCTTCATACAAACCGCCTGGATCATATGGCATAGAAGTAAATTGCCCAGGACCATGCATATATCTGTCACCTCCTAGGTCAAAAGCCAGTTCAAAATCCCCTACATCATAGGGTAACATCAGATTCCATATAGCATCAGGTAACATCAGATACTGCCATATCCCCTGTGCAATTGGCTCATCCAATTGTCGATCATCAATCACAGGTAAAAGCATTGGTAGTGCACCTTCACTCTCATTAGTATTGGAATCCCAATCATGCATACCTGAGTACATCAAGTCTCTGGTAAAATCCTCTTCATTAGGCTCAAAGGATGCATCTGAAAAAATTTCACTATCTCGTAGAGGCTCAAAATCAAGTAGTGCAGCATCTAACAACTGCATAAGGTCATCATCTACTACATCTGAACAAACTTTCTCATGCATGAATCTAGATTGATCGGTATCCTTAGCATCTGTGTTTGAGAACCCTTCTAAAGCTTCATCCAGTAAGCACATAAGATCTAGGTCCACCGCTTGAGAAGGTTCCTTCATTTCGCACACCTCAGGCTGTGGCAGTAAACCAAGATTTTCACATATGAAATACATACTAAACGTATCTGCTATAACTTGCTCTTCAAGTCTTGCACCCTCATCCAAATATCTTTGCACTTCTGTAGCACAAAGTTCAGCATGCCCATTGAAATTTTCATCTACTGCCCTGTCTGTATCATCGGCACAATGAAACCAATCATATTCATCAACAAGAAATTGCACTTCACTATGCACCCCCTCTGAATCAGCATCATCAAGGTCATGATCGTTCTGCCATAGTGTGAGCCCTGTGTCACAAATTCTTGATAGAGAGGAAGTTTACTCTCTCTCTAAATCACCATCATCAAATTCAGGACCAGTCTGCCAGATGTGTAGCTCTAGGTCACAGAAACTTCTCAAAGGAGTCTGCACCCCCTTTGATTCAGCATCATCACATTCGGGTTCAATTTTCCACTTTGGTAGCTCAGCTTCACAACAGATTTCCAATAAAGAAGTCTGCACCCCCTCTGAATCAACATTTTGCAGATCTTGAAGCACATACTCTTGCTTAGCCAAGTCCTGAAAATCTGGTACATCCAAATTCGATAAATCTAGTATACCAAAAACCATGGTCCTGCTGCTCTCAATAGCAGCCCTGCTTTGACCTCTGACATTTGCATCATTAATTGACTCTTTGGCAGAACCTGTACCCACCTCTATGATAGAATCTGTACCAGAAAAACTTTGCTCTGATTCTGAGTCAGTAGCATACGTAGCAGTTGTAACCGAATCTTCATGCATGTCTACTTGAATATGGCTGCACTCATTCACCTGTACGATTTTCTCTTGAGCTTTAGCCACTTCAATATTTTGATTTCCTGATCTCTTTTCTCCTGTACTACATGTATATGTTTTAGGCAAGAATCACCTTCTGTATCTTGAAGCTGTAAAGACTCACCCTCAAAGGCTTCTACTTCATGTACGGCATCTGCAAGACCCAACTTTGCATACACAGCTTTGACTATGTCTTCATCATTAGCCTGTAAGAAGGTAGCATCCTGCACAATAAACTCTTCAATCATAGCTTCTAACTGTGATCGTACTTGTCCTCGGATATCTGCATAGTCCGGTAGACTTGTACTCTGTTCCTGATAGCTTTCATACTGCTCATAACTTACTTGCACAATAGCTTCTTTGAAATACTCCCAGTTTCCATTGCAGGCTCTGGTAACCTCTTGAATCTGCTCCTTCACATCTGAACTCACTAATAGCTCAAAATATTTTACCATCAACTCTTCTGGTATCCCTCTTACCTTGGTCTCTAGCTCATAGCACTCTAGGTAGCCCTCTGGATCGTATCCATCAAAGAGTCGTCTCTCGTCGTATACTGCATCCAAAGCTTCATCGACTTGATTTTTCTTCTTTACGCTCTCCACTTCAAGCAGAGATCCTCGAACCAATTGAAGCATCTTCGAAAAATCTGGAACTGATGACTTATCATCAAAACCGTTTGCACTTAAGTCTGCAATCAACTTCATCATCTGCTCTAAGTTCTCCATCTTTACCTCCCACCCCGGCTCGTTTCGCGTCGGGTTCACCAAGGATGTCGGGGAATAATTGTGCAAAAGGTGAGCCGGGAAGGCATTGGGCCCCTGGCTGTGAGAGGTGCGGTAAACAAGGTGTAGCAAATACAATTTATCGACATCAGTATTTAAAACAGGCAATCCATTTAATCCCCAGTTAATTGACAAAATCCATGAATAATCGATCACTAATGGAGCTTAAATGCTCTTTACAAGAAGAAATCTTGGCTAAAACCAGGTGCTAAACAAGAAAATTGATGGAATCTTGCTTACTCTACCTTCTGCTTCCTGATTCGAATGGACACTGTTAACAGTTTGAGATTAGGCTTTGTTCCGGCTATGGAGACTCGGATATGGAGATTAAGAAAATCTTGATTATGAATGGGTTAAGGCTATGGAGATTAAGAAAATGGAGCTTCCGTTATCCATAGCTTAAGAGTATAGAGCTTCAGAGCATACTAGGCGGCTAGAAGAGAATAAGATTATGAGGAGGATTAGATTAAGGGCATTGAGCTTATAGGGCTTAATTCGGCTTAAGAACTTAGGATTAGAGAATTATGACCCGCTTATGAGGAGCTTCCGAGCTTAAGGAGCTCCAAGATAAGTAGCGGATCTTAGGAGGATTAGCTTAAGAGCATCAAAAGCTTATGGGGAAGATTCGCATAAGGGCTTTGAGGTATGATCTCCGAGGTTAGCGGTGTTTTTGATGTAATAATGGCGAGATTAGCCATCTTAAGAGATTAAGAGCATGTGATCTTAAGGCATAGAGATCATGAGGAGGAGAAAAAAAACTTCAAAGAGTAGTTCCCCCTTTTCTAGGTTGCATGCCCCCTTTTCTAAAAATAGCCTACCCATTAGCGACATCGCTAATGGGTGGCTGACGTGGCGGGAACTGTCCCCATGATGTGGCAGGCCGTCGGATGCCCAGCGCGGATTGGAGCGGCAGTGGCACCTAATCAGCTCGCCTGGACGCTCTAAGCATTTCTCGCTTCTTCGCTGCCACCGGTAGAGGCCTGGTTTTGGCCAGCACGAGTCATTCTAACCTCCTCGCTGCCTGCGGCTCTGCCGCCCGCCATCTCTTTCTTTCTCTTCCCATTAGGTTTTTTTAAAAAAAACCCCTTTTTACTAAGTGGGCGGCCATAGGCTTATGGCCTTTGGGCGGCCGACCGTAATGGCTTATGAGAGTTTTATGCCCTTGTAGGGAACCACATTTGGCATACATACCAACTAAAGCATCGGCAAGCACAACATCTTTCTTCAGCAGTCCTTGACTAACAATATCATGGTGAAGTTTTATTGTCCATACCGACATCTCGAATAATGCCAAAATAACCCAGCTCAACATTGTCGACAATCGACACCGGACTCTGCCTGCCAAGCTGTAGACTTCTCAAACTGCATAAAATGCATACAAACCCTGCTGATGCTGTACAATTCCCAGATGGCATACCGACTGAGCGAACTGGACTGGTGCGGAACCGGCCCCCTGTGAATCTTTGTCGGCCAATATCTTGGCGACCGGAACTCCGATCACTGATCTGAAAGGATCGACGCGCTCCACAAAGTGAGCACTTCAAGCCCATGCATTCACTTCAATTCTGTCAACCCAGCTGCATTTGCCCAATCCGGTACGGATCTGCAATCGACTTAAACTTCAAACTGCCATAACTTCTTCACCGTAGCTCCAATCGACGAGCTGTAAAGACAGGCCGGTAGAGTAGTTTAAGCACCGCAGTTCTAGATCATAATATCCTATCTGTACTCACATCAAGCATAGCCTTTTTTGGCATCGTTAAGGTATCAGTTGGCCCTTTAAAGCCACATCTGGCATACATTAATCATTAAACTTGGCTTGTTATCAAGCCCTCATCACTGACCATTAATCAAGTAGGCCTTCAATAAGCTTGATCTGCATCTTCTTGGCATATTTCTTAGCATGGGAGTGGAGATGAACGACAGCGGTGGTGTGGAGCTAGAAAGGGCACGGACGAGACAGGGCGCGCGAGAGAGTGATAGTGGGGGAGGGGGGGAGATGGTGAGGGAGGGGATGAGAGGATAGGGTTAGGGTATGGTGTATGGTAGAACCGCGCGCGGCAAGAGGGGAGGAGCGCAAGGCCCAGGGGCGGGGGTAATGGACAGCGGGCGCGACAAGGAGGGGAGAGGGGGGGGGGGGGTGCTTAGGCTAATGGTCCGCCAAAAAGGGGGGGTGTGGGGGTGCTTAAGGCCGAAAAGGGGGGGGGGGGGGGGTGTGGACGAGCAGAGATGAGGGTACGGCCCACCATGGCTGGAGTGTGTACAATCAGAGAGAGAGAGAGAGAGAGAGAGAGAGAGAGAGAGAATATTTGGAAGACAATGAGATGATATTTGGAAGACAATGAGATGATATTATCTATGGCGGCCCGCCGGGCTGAAGTGTGACAGAGATACCAACGGTGCCTACCAGCCGGATGATGCAGCAGGCGTGTAGGAGAGAGAAAATATGGGCGGGGGCGGGCAGTGAGAGAGAGAGATCGTCTTGTGGTGATATTGGAGGGGTGTGGCCAATCTGGCGGCGCCCCACCGGTGGTTAACTTTGGGGAAGGGGTATGGTAAGTGGCAAGGCTTTGTTGGAGACGACACAAGCAATGTCGAAATCATCCAAAAAGTCGGTGGTGAGATCTTCTCCCTTTTTTCCACTGAACGTGGGGAAAGAAACACTTGCCATGGTAATGACTCAAGGAATTATAAACCTTTTTTTTTATAACAATAGTAGCGGCTCATAGCGGCTTTTTACAGGGTTGGGTGGATAGGTTAAAATAGGATAAAGATAGAAACATTAAAGGAATGATTGTAATCCAATATGGGGAGAATGATAGGTTTTGGGAAATTAAGGATTTCTCCTAGTACCGCCGCACCGAATAGGTATATGATCTTCTGTTGGTAGAAGACTTTCCTATCTACATAGATATTCACATGCATATGCTGCAGGAATCTGAACGGGAATGCCGTCGGCCCGTTTTTCATCGTGCACAGAGGGTGGAATACTTACTTATACTCTTACCGTGCCAGTGTTGATGAGTCGGCACATCCACAAGAGGTCGTCTCCTTTCATGGGCTCTACCTTTCCTTCGTCGCTCAGCACGTACCGGGTGATGGCGACGCGTCAGACCACTCCCAACCTCTTGGCTAGTAGCAATTGCAGGTAATTTCTGTAGTCAGCGTGTTGCATAAATTCTACTCCATTCAGTTGCAACCCGTCCCCAGCCCACTAGGTTTCACCCGTGGTAGAGAGCTTCTTCAGGATAAGTTGTACAAGGAGAGGAGGAAGATCCTTTACCCGTCTTCCAAAACAGCGAGAGCAATAGCCGAACCACTCTTCCCTAGGACATGGGAATATTCTCACCACTTCTTCTTCAGGATTGTCGAAGTGGATTGGTAGCACTCGCATGCGTCGTGCAAATTAGTAGGCGACCTTGCGCCGCTTAGCTTTGGATGACTTCCTCTTTGGCAAGCTGGGTACAACCCGGCTTTCTGAGCTTGAAGCACTTGCTTGGACAGATGCTTCTCCCTTTGGGGTCATGTGTTTCCAGACTCGCTTAACTTCTCCTTACCTTTGGCTCGAGCAGCCCCTTTAGGCCACTTTGGAGTTATAACTTTGATTGCAGGGAAAAGAGACCTCACCGTTTTCTTTTCTTCTTTGATGTGAATGACTTCTTCGCGATGAATGTCGATGTCCTTCCTATTTTTCCTTTTATTTACAACCAAGGAGGGTTCGTTTCCCACATGGTCGGTACTTCTATGTGCACGGATTTGTTGAACCCCCTTCTTGCCAAGTCACACCCCTACCAACTTCACCCTTGGAGAGCTTTTTCCGCATTTGGAACACTCCACATCCTTCCACTGCAAGTCGCCCCATTGGAAAAAAATCAGGTCCGCCCCCTTTTGTCGTGATTGTCTATCAACTTGAAGTGGGCGCATCTCGATGCCCCTGACTTCAATCGACGAGCCAAAAATTTTGGCTGACTCTCCACCTTGCATGCAATTTTCTAGAATTTTGACGAGCTCAAAAAAACTTCTGTCGGTGCTCTTACCAACGTGGCCCGGTGAGCACGTACCCGACCTCCTGCAAATATTCCACAGGCCATAACTTGCCTATCTGAGCTCTGGATGGCAAACCAAAAAGACCGGCATGCTCCACAACTTAACATTTACACGCGTATCCAATGATCCCAGTTTTGGCCACAATGTATATACCTCCACTATCCGTCGGGACCTGCGAAGCCTTCTAACTTTGGACTGGCATATCTTTCACACCGAAGCCCCGTTTGATGAGCTGTCTGGATGAGCTTCTAGAGCATCTCAAATGTCACATTTCGGGACACATTCTCCACATTTTGAACACCTTGAATTGCCATCATCATTATCTCACTTTGGAGGCCCCCCTTGGTCTAAAAAAAACTTTAAGCATGCATTTCCGTTGCCACTGTCCTGATGAGGTCTCCCACACTGGCTTTAGCCCTCTACCATGCACCTATCAGAATACACGTCATTGCATTGCACACTTCCTAGCACAGACCAACTTTGGTTGCACCAACATCTTCAATGATTTGTTCTGTTCTCTCTGTCCGTCCATCAATTTGAGGATGATAAGCAGTACTAAAGGCTAACTGGGTTCCTATAGATGAGAATAAGGCTTTCCAAAAACTAGAGGTGAGCTTCACATCATGATAAAAAAATATTTGTCGAGGTAAACCATGATACATGAAAACACCTTTCATGAATACTTGAGCTATATCCTTAGCCGTAAACGTTGTCTTGACTAGAAATAAATGGGTCATCTTTGTAAGCATATCAACAACCACAAAAATAGAGTCATATCCTAGAGATATAGAAAGTCCTGTAATGAAATCCATGGATATGCATTCCCATTTCATTTGTGGAGAATCAATGGGTTGAAGCTTACTGAGGTATCAAACTCGTTCAGCTTTAATACGTTGGCATGCTAAGCATCTAGTAACATAGTTCATTACATCACGCTTTAATCCTAGCCAAAAGAAACTCTTTCTTATAGTAGAGTAAGTCTTAATGTATCCTAGATGTCCACCTTGATATCTGAAGTTTGATTCCACCTTGATTTGGAATACAAAGATGATTACCAAAGCTTTTTGTAATATCTGAAGTTTGATTTCACCTTGATTTGGAATACAAAGATGATTACCAAAGTATAGGTCATCATTTTCAATGTGTAAGCCTTTGATTTGCCTCTCTTGCTTCTCTGTGTGATTATTTAAGTTCATCAAGTACTGGATTTTTATGTAATGCGAGTCATTAGTCTTACCTTTTTGAATAAGGTCAATTAAAGAAGTAGTAGATGTTGTGACAACCGCTACAATACTCTTCCTGCTTAAGGCGTCCGCCACAAGATTTTCCTTTCTAGGTTTATATTCAATTCCAAAATTAGATTCACATAACAACTTCATCCATCTTCGTTGCCGCATATTAAGGTTAGGTTGGGTGTAGATCCACTTCAGGCTTTTATGGTCGGTATGTAGTTCAAATCTCCTTCGAAGAAGAAAATATTGCCATACTTTAAAAGCATGCATAACGGTCAATAATTTCAAGTCATGTGTAGGATAATTAACTCATGTATATGTAACTTATGAGATTCATAAGCTACTTTTTTCGTGAGACATAACGCCACCAATTGCTTGTCCACTTGCATCAGTTCGAGCACAATGAGTATCTTTGAGAATTCTAGAAGCTGTAGTATTAGAGCATTCACCAAAGCTTCTTTGAGTTTCTCAAAACTAGCTTCAGCACGTTCATTCCAAATAAACACTTTAACCTTCTTAAGTGTATTAGTCAATGGAGATGCAATCTTAGTATAACCTTGAATAAATATACGATATCGTCCTGTTAAACCAAGAAATCCACGTACTTCTCGTACTGATTTTGGTGTAGGCCAAGCTATGACAACTTCGATATTACTTGGATCAATAGAAACACGATCTTTTGATACAATAAGTTCCAAATATTCCACCTTGTTAGTGAAGAAGGTGCTTTTGCTACATTTGGCATAAATTTGATTTTGACGGAGAAGTTCAAGTACTTGCCTCACATGTTGTTTGTGTTCTTCTCTATTAGGATATCATCAAAGAAGACAATAACAAAATCATCAAGATGCTCTCAAAACACGTCGGTTATAAGACATTAAAAATTACAGGAGAATTAGTAAGTCCAAAAGGCATAACTATGAATTCATAATGTCCAAAACAAGTATTAAATCCTATCTTTGGTATGTCCTCCTCCTTGATTTGGATCGGGTACCCTGACTTAAGGTCAATCTTTGTGAAGATAGAAGCTCCATGTAATCAGTCAAGTAGTACATCAATCCTTGGTATTGCATACTTATTCTTGATCATTGTTACCTGGTTCAGTCCACAATAATCAATACAAAGACGTAGAGTACAATCCTTCTTTTGATTAAAGAGAACAGGAGTACTCTATGGAGAAACGCTGGGTTGAATGAAGCCTTGTTCAAGAAGTTGAGTTAATTGCTCGTTGAGCTCCATAGATTTAGGTACTGACATTTTGTAAGGTCTACAAGCAACTGGTTGAGCTGTTGGAGTAAGCTCTATTGCATGATAATCATGATTGGGTGGTAACTATGAAAGTTTCTAGAAAAAATACATCATTAAATTCTGTTATCCATTCGAGTTCATGTGAATCTATCTTCTTCTCTTTAGGGTTAAGCTTTACTGCATAAACTTTTTCATTTTTCCTATGACTCTTCATAAGTTTAGTAAAGTTCACTAGTCTGAGGTTAGGCTTTTCCCGTTTCCTAGTAATTGTGACCCTAGAGCTTTGGTCATTCTTGCAAGTCAATGAAACCTCTTTACAATGTATGTGAGCATCATTGACTTTAAGTCAATCCATTCCTAGGATTCCATCGTACATTCCTATGGGTAAGATTGAAGTTTGCAGAAGTATTATGACCATCCAAAACAAAATTCAAGTTACCCATTGAAGAGGGACAACCTAACCCTACAACTTGGTGAAGAGTCCAAGAAAGTGGAAGCCATGCGGAATGCTAAAGAGAAGGAAGAAATAGATCAGGATGCTAGCCAGGATGAGATCATTGAGCTCAAGGACCAGCTTAAAGTTAAAGATCAAACCATCCAATGGCTACGAGCATCTCCTACCAGAGTCAGAGCTACTAGCTCAACTCACACCACTTCAGAGAGTCAAATTTATGAAGAACAAATGAAAGAGCTCCAGAAGGAGTTGATCTTAGAGAAGAACCAAAGGCTGATGATGGCCGAGGGGTCAGTGGTCATGCAAACCCGCATGGAAGAAGAGCACAAGGCAATGTTTAAGACCTAGGGTAACTGAACCTGGGATCCTCCTCCCTACCGCCCCTTATATAGGCTAGCTCCTAGCACTTGCCCTAAGCGGATCCCCAGTCCGCACTGGTCTAGTTGGCCCTTGGCCTAGGTCCTTGACCCCCTAGGTTGGGCCTTGCCCCGTAGGACCCTTGTCCTAACATTACTCCCCCCTTAAGAAAGAGTTTTCGTCCTCGAAAACACAAGTAGTAATATCTTCTTAAGAATACTGATGTTCTCTTTATTGACGTCCCATAAATGAGCCAGTTGTGTGTATGATTGATAATTGGTGCAGTGAGGAGGCTCAATGAAAGCAAGAGCAATATCTTGATTTTCAACATTGTTGTCCATTTGCAACCACTTGGGTCTAAATGGTAACTCCATTTATAACTCACTTGAGTACTGTAAAGGAGAAACCATAACGAAGAGTTGCTTAAAGGCATAACCAGTGTTCAGATCTTCTGAAGGTACTGGAATAATTCAAGGAAACCTTGGTGCAACTGTCCCTGAAGATGAGAGCCAGATTTCCAACTTGCGTGAGTATATTAAAAAGCTTCATAGCTATGAAGAAGTATAGTAGGGTGTGTCCTTATGGCAGACTTTTGAACATATTGGAACACATAGAACTACAGGTTCTTCGCTAATGAAGGTTACTTGCCAACTTACTTTGTCAGCACACCTGGTAAGTCCTTGACGTATGAAAGTATTGACACAATCTCCAACCCCACCACAAGAGGTGTTCAAAGTTGAAAATTGTACTTAAGCAAATTCTAGAATAGGGGGAAAACCATCTAGTCAAAAATGCGTTGTTTTAACGTATGCTCTTAGCAGATCCTTTAGCACAAGATTACTCTTTGTAATCAGCCTATCCCTTGGGATGACTGACAGTACTGAGGTGTGTTTTCCTCACGGTTTATAGACAGTCATCCCAGATGACTGGTGAACGGGGAATCACAATAGTGTATAACCATCGTGGTTAACTTGAAAAAATCTACAAACACCCAAACCGAGCCATGACCTCTATTGGTGATTAGTAGCCCAAAAGTAATCTCATAGAGATAGTGCACATAGAGTGAAAAATGCTTCATAAGCAACAACCTGAGGAATATGCATGCCATTCCAAATCAGCCTTTGCTAAACACTAGGGCCCATAACACCTAGTGTGCATGCATTTAGCAAAACCTAACCCGAACCTGTATATCCATAATGGTCCTTGCCAATACTGATGGCAAATAGGATGCGCCTAGAACACATTAAAAGGAATGTAAATAGTTCTAAAAAGAAACTAAATACTTTTAGTTGCAATCTTTTGCAAGCCTTGCTGAAACGTGTGAGTCACAATAGAAGGTGAAACATTGATCACTTCTAGGTACAGACAATGAAACTTTTCATTAACAACTTATAGCCTTGCTATATGTATAAACAACCATTTGTAATGTCGTTTAGCAGTACTTGTACCTTAACAAGTCATTCTGAGTATCCGACAATTTCTGGCCACGAAATTGCTTCTGATACGTCGTGCTAAAAAATGGTCTAGAAAATAGATGTGACCAGCACCTAGGGACTTTGTCATAACACATAATTAAAATAATGGCGCCAGTGTCAGTCCAGAGACTCATATTCTCCACATGTGGAATATGTCTCATGTAAGGATGTGTAAAATGGAACATCCTTCAAGTACAAGATGTACTTGTGTGTGGAGGTAACTGCAAACACTCTACGACGGGAGTGAGAGGGACCCTCATTCATTGCTCCACACTGGCTAAACCGAACTCCTTGAGTTCCTAGACCGTGTTGTATCCCATGTAACAACATGTGCCAAATTGAACCCTACAAGTAGGTTCGTAACAGCATAAGGCAGAAAGAGAGATTGGACACTTGGCCCAAAATACTTTGTGCCGACATGCCCTTGGCATGGCTCTGTAACATTCCAGCGTACTTATACGTCTTTGAAAAACCGAGCAAAGCATACTAAAAATGGAATAACACCAAATCAATAGATGCGTACCTGGAGATTTGAACGTAATGTACACTTACCTATATACAAATGGAGAGGAGCACATCCCCTACCTGGGTGTTGCCTTTGCAACATGTCCCCTACCTGGGTGTTGCCTTTTCAATCCAAGATGCTCAACTAGCAGATAACGGTAACCAACATAGTCCACCATGTCCAGAATGATTGGAATCAAAAAATGTGTCTGTCCGCGTTTGGTAGATTGCGGAATTATTTCCTTGAAAGTATAACTGGGAGAGATCAACTGTGATCCTCAACGCCTATGGGATGATCTAGTAAGCATGCGCTGGGTCATACCCCAAAACTGTGATGCCATATACACTCGTAGTGCTATAGAGCAAGAAATCCTCCGAAATGACGAGACCCTTGCTCGTCAATTAACGTCAAGATGTTTGATGTGTACTCCACTCGGAAATTGATCCTAAGGACAATAACCCAAGGAATGGTAATAGTTGGATCTTACCCAAGATCTGTCAATGGCTCTTAGCCAGCCTGTGTGTGGCTCCTAGCTCTTACGATAGTTAGTGTTCAATCGATAAACCGATAAAAAATAATGTGAATGGAATCTTGGCCCATTTCTAGCTGAGAGTTAGAGCTCCTTGGCTCATGCTAACTTCCAAACAAAACATGTATGAAAAGCTTCTTAGGAAGTTTTCATTATTCTTGAGAGAAATAAGAAAAAGAGAGAGAAGAGTAGCATGCTGGGCTGAGGAACTTTCCTTCAATTTCTAGAGTGTGTGCCCATAATATGTGCTCTTAGACATCTTATGCGTGATGTACAGCTTATCCTATGAACATGCAACCATTTTCCTGTACAACACTCTCATTGAGAGAGGGGACAAAAAACACAAGCCACAGCTTGACCCTCTTACCATGTATGGGGTTGTGACTGTAGAAAAATGACTTAAAATGGCCTTTGCCTGTGAAATATGTCGTAGATTTAGGTTCCATTTAATGGTAGTGTGCGTTGACAGCAACCATAAATTTGAACTATCTAGAACTTAGTATGTCTGTAAGGACAAAGTGCCCGGTGTGATAGCGGAAGCGTAATCTTTGAAGCGGTGGGATTTATGCCACCTAGTATGCATGCCATGCATACAGATTGTGAAGCCCTTGGTGAGAGTGATGGCCTCAAACGTGAGATCCAAAACCATTAGTGCCTTGCACAGTTTAAACTGGTAGGGATTTTGTAAGGTGGTATTCCTTATTTTGCCAATTTATGAATCTTGTGTGCCACTGCTCGTGATTCCGAGTCATTGGGCAGTACCTTGGCACAAGGGAGAAGCCTTGCTTCATGAAAAATTGTCAAAGAACTTTTCTTTTTACACAAGCACTAGTTTCCAATGTAAACGTATAAACATGGAAAAAAATAAACAATACTAAACATGGTCTAACCTGGTCATCCTGCTGTAACCAGTTGTCTTGAGATGTGAGAAGAAAAACTCGCTCAAATGTAGATCTTCATCTCCGTTGCGCGAGAGAAAGTTGGCCTGAAATATAGTGTAGGTATAGGGAGAACTTTCCCAAGGGCGTGTGCTCATAGCATACCCCAAACAGGAAACAACTTAATGTAAGAGTCGTAAATTGAAGCCTTGCTTCCTTCAAAAACAGGTGCCAAAAAAGGCCATGCATGTCTGTTTAAAGATTGCAATTTTGCCATGCTTCATTCCAGTCTTTAAACAAATCCATGTTTTGGTAATTACAGCAAGTTTCACAGGCATTGCTTGTGAGCCTAAAGTGTATGCATGTTATATGCATGTTGATAGACCGATTTTGATGTGTACAAAGTAGCACTTATATGCATGGTCATATGTACAAAAAGATGGAAATACATGCATTTGGGAGATTTGCAACGTGGTTTCAAGTTCAAAAAAGATGCAACGTGTACACATTGTGAATAGTCAGGTTCGCGCGCTAGCAGTCGAGCATACGTACATGCCTGGATAGAGTATCGAGGCCATGGATATGGTTCTAGGTGGCTTATTTTGGCTCTATATAATGTGTTTGAGATTTCTAGAATGTAAATAGTGCAAGTGACAAGTGTGGGTACTCTCATCCCGCTCGAGAAGTTTGACATATGCGGTAACTGTCTATTTGCGGTGCCTGATCTACGGTGATACGTGCATCGCCCTAGAAGTGGTCAAAAATGGAATGTGGGGATGTGGAAATGTTCTTTGGGTATCTAGGATCAAGAGTACAAAATTTGGTGAATTTTGGAGTCCGTTTGGGGTTTTTCCCACGATAAATGCCCGTCAAGGGTCAAAACTGGGCCAAAAAATGTCAAAAAAGGTGTGAAAAGGCATCAAAGTGCCACATCAGTGATACTCCTGTGAGTGCTTGGGCTGAAGGAGCATTTTGGAAGCCAATTTTTGGCACTTTCACCTCTCTGTGTGGGGAAGGAAGCAGGGTTCCTACAGGTGGTCTAGTGAAGTCCCGTTGCGCTCCCGTCCTATTTTCGAGTGTATGGATGAGTGAATGAGAGCTTTCTCTCTTCAATTTTGCACTTGGGAGAGTCTATGGAAGTTCTGAGGTTTCCATGGATGTGTGTGTGCAAGGAATTGAGGGAAGAAGGTGCGGATTTCTGCAAGACTATGTGACCCTGCATCGGTGCCATTAGGGTTGGCGCTACTCCAAAGAGTCCAACAGAGTGGAGTTTGATGAAGCTTTTGCAATGGTTTGAGAGTGGTCTTTTGTGGCTGGAGGTTTTGGGTTTTTGATTGGTTTTTTTGTATATTTTGGTCACCATCAAGCGTGATTTCCAATGTTGATCACCTCGACTCACCTTGTAGTGTCTGCGGGTAGGCAAGGGCTTGTAGGTCGAGGCGTTTGGAGTTTGAATTGAGCTTGTGGGTAGAATTTTTAGGGAGCTTTTAAGTGGTGGTGAGTGAGGTGAGGAATTTAAGTAAATTCCTTGTATTGTGTTGAGTTTTTTGGGTGTGTGAGTGTGCGCACGACATCTTTTTCTCCATCATCCTTTGGCGATCCCGCTAGGGAGCGGAAATTTGTCGGTTGTGCACCCAGGTGAAGCGGTTTTGCTGTGAAGGTCGAGCTTCATTGAAGAAAAGTGGTGGTTTGGTTGAGGTGCAAGACTTCAACTTTTGTAGAGTTACTCATGCAAGGGAGAAGCGACTCTGAAGAGATGGCTTATAGTTGGCCAGTGTTTATAGGGAAGGAGGATGTGAAGGACTGGATTGCGGACTTCGAATGGCATACGCTTGGTATGCACATTGTGAATGACGAAGCAAAGATTCATGTATTTTCTCTCGCACTCAAAGGAGAAGCTCGGGAGTGGTTTGAAGGTTTAGAGGAAGACAAAAATCAAACATGGGAGCAGGTGAAGTTGGCAATTTTTGACAGGTTTGGGAAGAAACTTAACCGCAACAGAAGCGACGACAAAATTGAGAGGTTTGCAGCAAGATGTTTATGCTAACTTTAAAGAGTTTTTGCAAAACTTCAAAGGACTTTGGGTTCAATTAGAGGCGGCATCCCAAGTACCTCCAGGGGATTTCTTTAAAGTACGTCAGTTTATGGATTGTCTCCATCCAAGTGTAAGGGAGAAGGTCGATCAAGAGGAGCTTGCTACATTTGAAAGAGTTGTAGAAATTGCCGAGGCCAAGAGCAAAAAGATCAAGAGAAGGTGGGAGCAAGGCCTGACACATACTGAGCCAGTTGTGGTGCAACCAATGGTCCTTGTGACAACGGATGATAGAGTGGAGCGAGTGGTTCAAGGTCTAGATCCCGTTATGGCCCGGGTTTTGCATGATCTTCCTGGTCAGTTTCAAGAATTAAGAATTAACATAATGAATAGGAACCAAAGAGAGAAGCGGCCAGCTGGGAGAGGCAGGGGACGAAGGCTACAAGGTAGATGCTACAATTGTGATGAAGAGGGTCATTATGCCCCTGATTGTCCTAAACCACCAAGGGAGAGAGGAGGGATATACCCCCTATATGGACGTGGTCGAGGAAGAATAGAAGAGAATCATCAAGAGCGGGCACTAGAAGCACCGCCGCCACAACAACCACCACAACTGTTGCCTAGAAATGGAGAAGGTAGGGTTGCCAACATCATTACCCTTGAGCATCAAGATGTGGATGTTTTGGCCAATAAGAGAGCTAGGCATGATAGGGAGAAAGAGATAGAAGAAGAGAGGGAAACAAGAGCAAGGAAAGGAAAGGCTAAGGTAGAAGACAAACCAGAAAGTAGCAAGAGGCGGTGAAGAAGGAAAATTGGTCCAAAGGACTACCTCCTTGGCCAAGGTGTTGAAGACTATGATATTGTCGACGACATACGAAATCAAAAGGAAAATATATCTTTTGGTCAGTTGGTGGCTTTGAATGCTAAATTGAGGAGGCAGTGGACCAAGTGTGTGAGTAGGCGGCTTCCTTCCAAGAAGGAAAAGTGTCAAAGCATGGTGTCGTCTTTGAGGGTTGGTCACCCAATGGATATGGTGCCAATTGTTGAACCTATGCTGGGAAAGAAGATGGAAGTGCAAGCATATGTGGATGGTGGTGCCCAAGTGTGTGTCATGACTGAAGCTATCATGAAGGAAGCAGGCATTAAGATGTCAGTGAATGCTTCGATCCGTATGAGGATGGCCAACCACAAAAAGGCAAGGTGTCTTGGAATAGTTGAAGATGTGAAGATAAAAGTCTTGGGGATTGAGTGCTTGGTTGACTGCTACGTGATGCAAGCGGGTGAGAATGCTTATCCGATCATTTTAGGGAGGCCATGGCTTATAACCCTTGGTGCTAAGCAGGATTGGGGCACGGGCTTGATCACCATCCCCGAAAAAGAGAAAGGAAGGACCATTGTCTACAACATGAAGACACACGAGAGCCGTACACAGCCCCTATTGGAGATGCAAGATACAGATTCGTCAGAAACTACGTCATACAATAGTGATGCGTCGTCTACAACATCAGAAGAAAGTGTAGAGGAAGGATTGATGCAATTATGTCCTGATATTTTTGGGATAAGTGTTGAAAAGGAAGCATCAATGCATGATGTGAATGTCAAGGAGAAGAAGGATAGTCCAAAAGCAATTGTAGAGCCTACCAAAGTGAATGTAAGGAGCATGCTAGGAGAGGACTTGACAGAAAAAGAAGAAAAGGAGTATGAAGACATG
This sequence comes from Adiantum capillus-veneris, assembly GCF_014529385.1. Lineage (NCBI taxonomy): Eukaryota > Viridiplantae > Streptophyta > Polypodiopsida > Polypodiales > Pteridaceae > Adiantum > Adiantum capillus-veneris. The sequence goes on from NC_140935.1 coordinate 108,963,265, forward strand.
TTCATGGAATTTTCAAAGCTATTCGCCACTGAATATACAGAGTTGCAAGGAGCTAAAGGAGTCCAGCATAGAATCAATCTAAAAGAAGGTGCCAAGCCAAAGGTTCAAAAGCTTAGGAGGTTGGGGGTCATTCATGAGAAGGCACTTCATGAAGAGGTGACGAAGCTTTTGGAAGCAGATTTCATCTTTCGAGTGGAGGAGTCTGAATGGGTCTCTCTAGTTGTTATTGTGCCCAAGAAGGACATAAGATTTAGGATATGTGTTGATTTCAAACCTTTGAATGCTGCCACAAAAAGAAATCATTATCCACTACCCTCCCTAGATGAAATCCTCAATCAGGTTGCCGGTCATGAACGTTACTCAATCATGGATGGATTTTCTCGCTACTTTCAGATCTTGATAGCGATTGAAGATCGATTGAAGACGACCTTCATTACTCCCTGGGGTTGTTTTGCCTACAAAAGAATGCCTTTTGGGATGGTTAATGCATGTGCTACCTTCCAAGGATGGATGAATAGAGTGTTTGGTCCCTACTTGGGTAAGTTCATTCGTGTTTTCATGGATGACATTGGGTGTTATAGCTCAAGGGTCACACATTTGGATAAGCTGAGGTTGAGTTTTGAAAGGCTTCAACAAGAGGGTGGGCAACTCAACCCAAAGAAGTGTAAATTTGCTCACGCCAGAGTCCATTTGCTAGGACATGTGGTTTCCGAAAATGGAATAGAAGCTGACCCAGAGAATGTTAAGGCTTTATTGCTTATGGATCCGGCCAACAACACAAAGGATTTAGCATCATTTGTGCATAAGCTCAGGTACTTGTCACGTTTTTTCTGGATGCTATGTCAGTATGTGTATCCTCTCCAGAAATTGAGTGAAAGAGTTCAAGGGTTTGAATGGAATGAAGACATGCAACAGGCTTTTGATGGCATCAAGGAGGTATTGTGTGCTTTACCAACAGTGAGTCCTCCTGACTTGCAGTCAATTTTCTATGTATCTATTAGTGTGGGGTCAATATCTTTTAGGTCGGTTCTCTTACAAAAGCAAGGAAGGAACTTCAAGCCAATTTATTTTGAGAGCAAGATGAAGAATGTAAGCGAGTTCTCCTACATAGAAATGGAACAGAGGGTATTTGCCTTGGTTCTTGCTTGTCGAAGGTTCAAAACCTATTTGTTGCCCCAAAAGGTCTATGTGCTCACCACATCGAATCTTTTTTCTGATGTAGTACAACATTTGAAGCCTAGCAAGCGCATCTTAAAGTGGACTTTGGAGCTTCAAGAGTATGAGTTTGAGTTTAAAGTGGATCATTCTGTTAAAGCTCACTTGGCAGACATAGTGGTACATAAGGGGGGGGAGCTTCCTGCATCTTACCCAAGGGTTGACAAGGATGATCATGAAGAGGAAGTAGATATTACAGATGCGCATACAATGATGTTTGATGGTGCATACAGGAAAGTTCTTCAAAAGGCAAGTGGTGGGGTAGTCATTAAGAACCCAAAAGGCGATGTAATCTTTTCTAGAGCTTACGATCTTGATGAAGCTGAAAGTAACAATGAGGCCGAGTACCTCACGCTTTTCCTTGGGTTGAAGTAGTGTGTTGAGTTTGGACTGAAGAGGGTCATTGCAAAAGGGGATGCATTGCTAGTCATGAATCAGTTACTTGGTTTTTGGAATGTTAAGAAAGACAATTTGAAGAAGTGGTTCTATGGCATCAAGAAGCTTTTGCATGAGTTTGAGAAGATACAGTTTAAGCATGTTCCTCGTGAGCAGAATAAAGAAGTTGATGAGTTGGCTAGGGACAAGTTGGATGCCTTGATAGCTCCTTTAAAGGTCAAGGAAGCCTTGTATGTAGGAAGGGAATCATTGCAAGATGTAGAAGTATTTCTTGGTAAAGGGCAATGTCCAAAGGGCATGTCAAAAGTTTGGCATCAGAGAATAGTTGCAAAAGCAAGAAACTACATATTGGTAGGTGAGGATCTCATGCTTTATGGCAAGGATAGCATTTTGAGAAAAGTGCCGTACAAAGAAGAGATAGGCTTGATTTTGGAGCACTGCCATGAAGAAACAGGCCATCAAGGCAAGGATGAGGTTTTCTTTCGTGTTTTAAGAGCAGGTTACTGTTGGCCCTCTATGATGAGAGATGATTATTTTTGGTGCAAGTCATGCCATGAATGCCAAGTGTTTGCAAATCGAAAGCTTTTGGCTGAGCCTCAGAAAACTGTAATGTCTTTTGATGCATTTGCAAAATGGGGAGTAGATGCTATAGGTCCAATGCCGAGGACCAACAATGGAAAAAGGTATATCCCTGTGGCTGTGGACTATTTGAAAAAATGGGTTGAGGCAAGAGCAGTAAAAGATGTAACAGCAGGAAGAGTGGCCTCTTTTTTATATGAACAGGTGTGTTGCAGGTTTGGAGCTCCTATGGTTATCATTTCTGATCGTGAACCAGGGTTTAGGGGAAAACTTGTTGTTTCTCTCATGGAGAAATTGAAAATTCAGCATAGGCATTCTTCTCCTTACTACCCACAGTGCAATGGGCTGGTTGAGAACTGCAATGGTCAAATTGTGAAGATGCTATCAAAGTATGCTAGAGAGCATCCTAAAGAGTGGGACTTGGACTTGGAAAAGTGTTTGTGGGCTTATAGAACTGCGTATAGAGTGTCAACACAGTTTACACCTTATGAACTTGTTTATGGGAAAGAAGCTCTTATGCCCATACAAGTACAGTTAGATGCCTTGAAGTTGTTGTGCAAAATGCAAGGTGAGCATAATGACAAGTTGCAAGAAAAAATTCTTTCTCTAGAGTTGCTGCGAATGAATAGAGAGAAAGCCAGTGATTATTATCTTTAACAAGCAGAGACAAGGATGGAGAAAATGAATAAGAGGCTGCCAGAGAAAGAGATCAAAGAGGGAGATCTGGTGATGAAGTATGATTCTCGCTTGGATTTTACTTTTCAGAAGAAATTGAGGGACAAATGGTTGGGTCCATACAGAGTGAAGCATGTATTTTCTAATGGCACCTAGGAGTTGGAAAAATTGTCTAGTGAGCATTTGTGCTATAGAATAAATGGTTATAGACTGAAGAAATATTTTGCAAGGGATGTGGTTCCAGATGCAAATAGTCTCTTGGTTGAGCATAAATGCTCTACATAGAGGGTGGGCAATGATGATAGACCGCTTTTGACGTGTACAAAGTAGCACTTATATGCATGGTCATATGTACAAAAAGATGTAAATAAATTCATTTGGGAGCTTTGCAACATGGTTTCAAGTTCAAAAAAAGATGCAACGTGTACACATTGTGAATAGTCAGGTTCGCGCGCTAGCAATCGAGCATACGTACATGCCTGGATAGGGTATCGGGGCCTTGGATATGGTTCTAGGTGGCTTATTTTGGGTCTATATAATGTGTTTGATCTTTCTAGAATGTAAATAATGCAAGTGACAAGTGTGGGTACTCTCATCCCGCTCGAGAAGTTTGACACATGTGGTAACTGTGTATTTGCGGCGCCTGATCTGCGGTGATACGTGCATCGCCCTAGAAGTGGTAAAAAATGGAATGTAGGCATGTGGAAATGTTCTTTGGGTATGGAGGATCAAGAGTACAAAATTTGGTGAATTTTGGAGTCCGTTTGGGGTTTTTCCCACGAAAAATGCCCGCCGAGGGTCAAAACTGGGACAAAAAAGGTCAAAAAAGGTGTGAAAAGGCATCAAAGTGCCACATCAGTGACGATGCCGTGAGTGCTTGGGCTGAAGGAGCATTTTGGAAGCCAAGTTTTGGCACTTTCACCTCTTTGTGTGGGGAAGGAAGCAGGGTTCCTACAGGTGGTCTAGTGAAGTCGCGTTGCCTTCCCGTCCTGTTTTCGAGTGTATGGAGGAGTGAATGAGAGCTTTCTCTCTTCAATTTTGCACTTGGGAGAGTCTATGGAAGTTCTGAGGTTTCCATGGATGTGTGTGTGCAAGGAATTGAGGGAAGAAGGTGAGGCTTTCTGCAAGACTATGTGACCCTGTATCGGTGCCATTAGGGTTGGCGCTACTCCAAAGAGTCCAACAGAGTGGAGTTTGATGAAGCTTTTGCAATGGTTTGAGAGTGGTCTTTTGTGGCTGGAGTTTTTGGGTTTTTGATGGTTTTTTTTGTATATTTTGGTCACCATCAAGCGTGATTTCCTTGATGGTTTTTTTTGTATATTCTGGTCACCATCAAGCGTGATTTCCAATGTTGATCACCTTGACTCACCTTGTAGTGTCTGCGGGTAGGCAAGGGCTTGTAGGTCTAGGCGTTTGGAGTTTGAATTGAGCTTGTGGGTAGAATTTTTTGGGAGCTTTTAAGTGGTGGTGAGTGACGTGAGGAATTTAAGTAAATTACTTGTATTGTGTTGAGTTTTTTGGGTGTGTGAGTGTGCGCACGACATCTTTTGCTCCATCAACGTCTATTGCATATCGTAGCTATCAAACAGATGCTGCATAACAAAAAAAAATCAATTGCGTACCTTATCACGTACACTTACTGACGAAGCTTGCTGCCGGAAGAATCAAATGAGTCACCAGCAAGAAGATAACCCAGAAGTGATTTACCGGATAATAATGTTTGGTGCAATAGGCACGGTCACTGTGGATTCAACTTCACCTAGAAGTGATTTACCGGATAATAATGTTTGGTTCAGTAGGCACGGTCACTGTGGATTCAACTTCACCATTTCCAATTGCCCACTGCTTAGAATTTGAAAGAATAATCGTCCTTGCCCATTACCGATGCCTTATAAGGCACATGCCATGCCAGAGTTGGGTCTATTACTAGACAATCTTGCCTTGTAAAAACCTGTGTAGAGGTTATCTCTATTGGAGCCATGCTCCTTAGTCCAAATCATTGTAATGACTACCAAGATTGGACGTACTATGTTGACCTTGGTCATACTAGACCCGTAGATAATTTCTCCGGACACCATGGCCGAGATCAACATAAGAACATAGTCTTGGAATACAATTAGATACATATAACGATGAAAATTGCAGGAACTTGAAATCACAAACCTGAGAATCCGTTCGTGTCCCGGCCAAGATCAAGAACTTTCTTCACCCTCGACGCCTTATGTGATGTCTTGGGAAATACTTGCATCAACATGCCTGATTGTGTTGGCTTGGTTCACTAGATGCTGTATTTCCTGCGGTCGAGGTCCTTGTCCAGGTTGCACGAATAGGATTGCATGCTTTGCCAATCGTATGGGATCTTCCCAAACTGTATGCTTACCCTCATCGACCTCGGACCGCCGAGCTTGGCCAAGCAAAAGGGAGAAAATCGTGAGGGGTGTGTGCCCGAGGTGGGTATACCCCCTTACTTAGGGTTTAAATTTAAAAAAAAACCCAAAACTGCACTCTGGGCGCCCGTGTATGAACGAGAAAAAGGAAAAAAAAACTCCAACCTGCGCTGCCATGGTGGCCGCCATCGCGCTGCCTTCTTCGCACCCCGGGGCGCACTACGATGCTCCACCGATGTCGAGCTCGTGATGGAATTTCCTCCCCCTGGCCTTGCGACCCTGACGAGCTCAAGACATCCCAGTTCCGTGCAGGTTGATTCCGACCCTCTTCTGTGTAAGGGTGCTTACCCGCGCAGGTCGATTCGGACCCTCCTCTGTGTAAGGGTGCTTACCCGTGCTCCTTCTCGGCCATGCAAGCTTGAGCCCCTATGGAAGAGGCTGCTCCTGCGGCCCTATCCTCTTCCTTTTTCCAAGGGACCCTACCCACGCCATGGTAGGCAAGCTCGAAGTGACGAGAGAGAGAGAGAGAGAGAGAGAGAGAGAGAGAGAGAGAGAGAGAGAGAGAGAGAGAGAGAGAGAGAGAGAGAGAGAGAGAGAGAGAGAGAGAGAGAGAGAGAGATACCGAGAGAGAGAGATAGAAGAATGCCCTTAGCCATGCACGAATATGAAGCAAGCCGCTTCTCCTTCCCTCCTCCATGGACTTCCTCTCCCCTAGCTATGATACCAATATAAGACCTAGGGTAACTGAACCTGGAATCCTCCTCCCTATCGCCCCTTATATAGGCTAGCTCCTAGCACTTGCCCTAAGCGGATCCCCAGTCCGCACTGCCGGCCCTTGGCCTAGGTCCTGACCCCCTAGGTTGGGACTTGCCCCGTAGGACCCTTGTCCTGACATAATGCAGGATGAGCAGGAAAACATCAAGAGAAAGCTAGAGGAGGCGGAGAAGATCAATGTAGATTTAAACGACCTGCTTGTGAATATGGGAGAGCAAGCTGAAGCAGAAAAGTAGACTTTCCAAAAGAAAATAGAAGAGCTGAGAGGCCAGCGAACAGAAGAGCAGTTAAGCACAGGGCCAACAGCCATGGAAGGAATAGACTTAGAGAATGTGGCAGATCCTGTGGACACACCCATGCAAGGGGAAATCCTAGTAGGACCCTCTCAAGAGCCACAAGATCTGACACAAGAAGAAGAAGATAAGCTGCAAAAGGCCATCGAAGCAAAAATCAAAGAAACAACCAAAGAAGCCTTGGAATGGGAGCAGAGGGTCTTTAAATCCATGACTATTCAGAAGATAGACACCAGCAACCTTCGGCGTGAATGGCTACAACCCTCTCTCCCATATCCTTTGCTAAAGTACGAAGCCGCCACAATCAACAAGAGAATCAAAGAAGAGACAACAGTGCCACTATACACAGCAGACATCTCCACACCTGAAGGGGTAAAGTTGATAGTCGACTCTCAACCCAGGTGGAGAAAGGCATGGCTAACAAAGTATCCACAGTATCTAATCCATCTAGTAGAGGCACCAAAATTCATCACAGATAACCTAATTTTCTGCCCTCTACCAAGGATACGGACGTGGAAGGCCCATGAGCTACTACAAAGAAGCCAACCTACTTGGCTAAACTATCCAAAGATGCCAGGCTTCAAGGTAGGCGAGAGAATAAGTGTTCAATACATGGTGAAAACCCTAACGAGCGTCATCAAATTGTTCACTGGCTCGCCTGACCTATCTTGCATTATGATGAGAAAGATTTGCAAAACACTTTTGGCAGTCTTCGATACATTCAAACCGGGCCAGGCGAAAGATAGTATCTTCTTCTTTCAAGATACATACAGATGTGCATACGATTTGTCTGGTCAGCCTTCCAAGGAGGTGATACATGCATGTCTCAAAGGATCATGTTTTTTCCATCCTATCACCTCTAGGCCTTTGAAGAAGCTTTCTACACCGGCTTCTTGACATTTAGATTGAGTAGATGGTTAAATTGGAACATTAGGGTTTGAGAATTGTAAGTTATTTATACCACTTTCTGTGAGTGAGCGTACTGTGTACGAGAGAGAGTGAGAGCTTCATCTTGACACTAGGCGCGCACCGGTGGTCGGAATCGAGTGCAGAGAAGTGCAACGTGTTGCCCCCGACGAGAGCTACACGCCAATACCTACATTGTGCGTGTATGGTCCAGTTTTGGGAGCTCCATCTACGAGCTTCATCTGGTGATTGGGTGAGCATACGTTGTCCGATTTTGCATTGCAGCATATTTACGCGTTCGCATTGAGTAGAGCTACACATTAGGCACTTTAGTTTTCAAAAACGAGGACAATTAAATTTTGGTCAGACATCCTACGTGATGCTGCACTAGGTGTTTTGGGTTGGGTTTTGGTTCATAGACCTTAAGGAGAGCAACCTATTGGTGTTAGTAGGGTCTCCTTCAAGTTCTGTGGCATTTCAAGATTGTTTGATGGGTGTTCGGCTCTAGAAAGCGTCGTAGGAAGTTTCCTCTTATGCACTCTTGAAGGCTGTAACTTAGACATTGGGTAGAGACCTCTGTAGGCATTAGCTAGGAGTCGGTTGAGTGTAGGTTGACACCCTATGCTTGCTTCCACGCGCCTGCGGATCGATCTTCGTCCTTAGCTGACAAATCTTGTTAGGTGAGTTCTCGTTGTGCTGATGTCCGTCGCGGCTTATCTGTCCAACAAAATGACAAAATTTGGGTACACCATAACATCAAAAAGTTTATGACAAAATAACTAGGAGACCAGTGGACCCTGTGTAGAGATTTCTCATTCCACCCATCCACTTCCGCTCTACTATGGATAGAGAGAATTTCAATTCGCTGGGAGTGAGCCAAAACATCTCCAACCTACCTGAGCCATACATAAACTGAGGCCTCTTCGCCTCCCTCCATGAACCCAAGCTCTGAAAGGATCCCAAGTACCAGCGGGTGGTAGGGTATCAACACCAACCAAACCAACTTAGGCACCACGTCTCTTCAATGCCCAGCACTGGATGTTTAGGCAAAGCCAAGGCGAAATCCCCAATGTGTTAGCCGTGTAGGTCATTCAACCCCCGATGCACTAACCGTGTAGATGAGACTAACAAAAAAGAAGAAGAGATAGAAAACACCCCCGATCCAGCAAAGCGTCAAGTCAACAACCCTTTAGTCTAAGGCTAAGTGATGTAGGTGATCCTAGTCTTGTAGAAAAGTTGCCATGAGAAACATAACACGTGAGTCCAATCACAATATCACTTTTCATATGCACAAACAATCTTTTGCAAGCAGTTAGACTGTACAGGGTCTTTACCCTTAAACGTTTACCATAAACCATCTTGATCACCTCATGATCCAAATGCAAGACCATAAACCATAATCCAATCACATCCCACAAGTGAGCCCTCCACCCAGCTGGGGTGAGGCACAATCAATCCTGCATAACCACTTTAGAACATACATGGCTGCAAAAATTTCAACAGTATTTAGGCAACATAACCAAATCCAAAAAACAAAACATAAGCCACACTGGATTCCACCATAAAATTTCAACTATAATCCACGAGGGAATCTTAGCCCTTAACCACAAATCATAATCACATTGAACCAACTCCCACACTTGGAATTTGACATAACTGCTGCAATCAATTGGAGTCCATAAACATGTGACCCTTAAGATGTGATTCTTTCATGCATAAAAATAATCCAATGAGCAACTAATCATGATATAAAAATCCACTTTTGACAACATCCAACCATGCAAAGTTGATGCATCATATTTGCACTTCACCCCTCTAGCACATAGAGCTAGTTTTGGCCTAGAAAGGTGGAAAGTAGTCACATAACCATGCATATAAGGCATCCACATCAATCCATAAGTTTCCATACATCATATGATAACATTCCACGACCATAAACATGATGCAAAACAGCTCCGACCTTTGGGTCAACCATAAACCATAACTTCACACATATGCAAAAAGAATTTTTTTTTGACATTTTTGGGAGTATGCAAAATATGAAAATGAAAGTATTTGACCTCAAACCAATGCTTCAAGTTCAGCTCCATAATATACACTATCACTTTATCACATCGGTGCACCCATATGGTGCTTACGCAACAAACGATAACCCCAAAAGAAAGCCACTTTAGTCATATCTGCCTATACGGTTCGAGATGTTTAACCATATACTCTCACATAATTTTATGGCCATCTAATAGTTGAAATAAACTCACCAAAACAAACCATAAACATATAAAAATAGCACGATTAACTCACGGCGTCGTATGGTACCCCCCCTTGGTAGCACCCCTATACGAGTAGGTAAAACCGGTTATAGAACAATTAATAACTCGCATTCCCAAAGTGATAACGCATACCTAAATTTATTTATCATCAATTTTCATCAAAATTCTAAATTAGTTAAGTGGGTTTGCCCATCCGGTAAATCTATATAGTGGTTCTCCAAGGAGCCTGGAGTCAAAAGATTTGGTTGTGCAGTGGGCAACAAGCTGTTTTTTGACCATATCTCTTAGATCGTGCATGTTTTTCACATGACACCTAGAGAGAAAATGTTATAAATGATGTGTTTTATCTTTGGTCTAAAGGTTTCGGGCTGATTCATCACGGTTTGTGATTTATGACCAAAATAGTGTTCCTACCGCCTCTTATACGTGAAACAAAAAACATTTTTTATGCACGCACGTGATCATAAAGGCATCATGTAGATAAATCAGCCTGTTAAACATGATGGAATAATCATGGGCCAACTTTGTATGTACTCGGTTAATCCATATATGCACTCATATGTAGAAAAACAATCACCGAGAAAATGACTACTCAAAAAAATGACATAGAGAAAGAGCTAAAACACCAAGTGTTGAGAAGGAGGAGAGAAATTAAATGTCGTAGAAAGAATTCCAAGAGATCTCAAAGATCTACATCCAAAAAATTCAATTGACAATAACTTTGGGCCAAAAACCATAACTATGAACCTTAGAAACATATAAAAACAGTGCGATTAACTCACGACGTCATATGGTACCCCCCCTTGGTAGCACCCCTATACGAGTAGGTAAAACCGGTTATAGAACAATTAATAACTCGCATTCTAAAGTGATAACGGAGACCTAAATTCAATTATTTTTCAAGTTTTATCAAGCTTTTCAATTGGTTAAGTGAGTTTGCCCATCCGGTGAATCTATATAGTGGTTCTCCAAGGAGCCTTGAGTTTAAAAAATTGGTTTAGTGAACAACAAGCTATTTTTTAACCGTATCTCTTAGCTCATGCATGTTTTTCACATGAAAATTAAGAGAGAAAATGTTCTAGGTGATGTGTTTTATCTCTGGTAGAAAAGGTTTGGGTTGATTCATAACGGTTTGTGATTTATGACCAAAACAACATGCCTACCGTCTCTATGACATGAAACGAAAAATGTTTTTAATGAACGCACGTGAATGATAAACGCATCATGTGCATAAATCAACGTGTTAAACATGATGAAATAATCATGGGGCAACTTTGTATGTACTCGATTAATCCATACATGCACTCACATGCTGAAAAACAATCACTGAGAGGGTGACTACTCAGAAAAACGACATAGAGAAAGAGCTAAAACACCAAGTGTTGAGAAGGAGGAGAGAAATTAAATTCCGTAGAAACAATGCCAAGAGATCTCAAAGATCTACATCCAAAAACTTCAATTGACAATAACTTTGGGCCAAAAACCATAACTATGAACCTTAGAGAAAATTGTACAATGTAAGTCTTGAACTCAAAACCTAATCTTCATAGGGAACTAGGATAAGAGCTGAGTCGCACCTCGTGTGAGTGTGGGGAGTTGGATGAAGAGATTTGCCATTTGTAGAGAATCGTGATTTTGCACTTGAAACATAGAAACTCCGCTATAGTTGCACTAGCAAAATGAAAAAGATAGGGACTAAAGCTATTTTTTTGTAAAGGAAATCATCTCCCTGTTTCTCGACAACATCTTGCCAATGAGAGCGCGCTATCTCAACCCCCTACTGGTAAAAAATACGAGCTTTCCATTGTGATGTCCCTTGGTGCAACCTGGTTCATGCCAAACACCTCCCCCTCCACTCGTACTCTGTGCGACTTAGCTCTAACCAATCTTCCGCACTCTTCGAGAGTGAGAGTGAGAGTGAGAGAGAGAGAGAGAGAGAGTATAATATAAAAATCCCCTGAATTATGAACCATATTTTGGGTCTTTGAATTTCAAAATTACAAGTACAATTGTCAAATATAATCATTTAATTCATCTATTTGGAATTACAAACCACCACGGGGGGGAAAACAAATGAGATACTCCTAGCTTTGTGAAGGGAAAAAAACCTATACCTGTCAACCAACCATTATCGATTGTTAGAAAGAACTGGCCCTCAATGAATGGGTGACAGGTATCCAAGCATCTTTTCCCGCTTGTTATCTTTGTCTCACATCACTAGAACTCTCTCATACTCTCCCTCATTTTTAATAAGTGTTTTTTGTAAAAACAATTTGGATTTCCTAGGCAGAGATTTGTGGGCATTACGTTCATGCATAATGGTGGGTAAAGGGTGCACATTCTTTACATATGATGATTGGTTAATTTAATTGGCCTGATTCGAGCTACAAACTTTCGAGAAATCCAACGAATTACACCAGGGAAATGGCAACAAGAAAAAACCAACCGTATGAGTGTGTGTGTGTGTGTATACCAATACCATTAGCAGTATAGTCCAGTAGTACCAATAAGTACCCGGGCCAGTACAACCAGTACTACCAGTACAAGTCTAGCATTCTAGCAATATCAGTATCTGTACTGTAGAGGGGAATTATCAATAAGAGTATAGTCCAGTGGTACTAGTCAGTACCAAAGGTATCCCAGGCCAATAGTTCTAGTAATTTATATTAGGGAGATGGAAACACCCAATATCCATCCATGTGTGTGTGTGTATACCAGTACCAATATATATCGTACCAGTATAATCAGTGAGTATCTGTATTAGTAGTGTCTAGTGCCACTAGTAGTACCAATATAGTCCAGTAGTACTAGTCATTATGAAAGCTGCTTTAGGCCAACAATCTCACTGAATTCTATCAGGGAAGTGGCAACATGTAAAACTAGCATATAATAGTGTATGTGTGTGTGTGTGTGTGTGTGTGTGTGTACTAGTATCAATACCAATATAGTCCAATAGTATTAGTAATTATCAGTAATAGTACAACCAATACTATCAAAACAAGTATAGCAGTCAATACCAACGTTACCCCAGGCCAGCAATTTTAGTGAATAATACTAGGTAGATAGAGACACACAATAACCAGCCATGTGTGTGTATATACCACTACCATTATATATAGTACTAGTACTAGTCTGAGTATTCAAGTATAGCAGTATCAGAATCTGCATTAATATTGTGTACTAATACCATTAACAGTATAGTCCAATAGTATCAATAAGTACCCGTACCAGTATTACCAGTACAAGTCTAGCATTATAGCAATATCAATATCTATAGTGTAGAGGGCTATTACCAGTAACAGTATAGTCCAGTGGTACTAGCCACTACCAAAGGTATCCCAGGTGAACAATTATAGCAATTTATATCAAGGATATGTAAGCGCACATTAACTCCCATGTGTGTGTGTGTGTGTACCAGTACCAATACAATCAATCATTACCAATGTTAGTATAGTAGTATAGTAGTATCAGTATCAGTAGTGTCTAGTACCATTGGTAGTACCAATATAGTCCAGTAGTATCAGTAAGTATCAAAGGTATCCCAGGTCAACAGTTCCAGTGAATTATATCTGAGAGATACCCCTCCCCGGGGGTCTATGCACAAAATATACAATTTACACCTTTATACAATTTTCAATATACATCATCTCATTAGGCAAAATGTGGACTCACAAAGGGGCCCTTTAAGGAGTTTGACTTTACCTCTCTCTACCAAAACGGGCGCATGGATAAATTTTTGCAAAAAAACTCCAAAGTTGGCAGAGGTTTGATAGTTAGAATGTCCTCTTCAAGATCTATCTACTGATATATAGCACACCATGAGATTCCTCATATTTTAGAAGATTCTTTTTTTGATTCACCGATGATGTGACAACTCTATCAGAATCTAAGTGAATCAATAAAAGAATCTTCTAAAATATGAGGAATCTCATGGCGTGCTATATATCACTAGATAGAGCTTGAAGAGGACAGTCTAACTGTTAAAACTCCGCCAACTTTGGAGTTTGTTTGCAAAATTTTATCCATGCGCCCGTTTTGGTAGAGAGAGGTAAAGTCAAATTCCTTAAAGGGCCTCTTTGTAAGTCCAATTTTTCCTAATGTAGAGTTGTGGAAGCATTTGCATAGGGGAGGAGTTATGAGCGCTCTACCAAGCATGGAGTTTAGACCATGCGTCGGGTTGCATCCAGAGGTACCTAGTGACTAGTGCTACCCTTGAATGGGTACCTAACGACTAGTGCTACCCCTGAATGGGTGTTATGAATGAAAGCGTACTCAAGATAAATATAACATTGTGGAGGTTGAATATATGTGTATAACTTGTTGCGAAGAGAGAGAGAGAGAGAGAGAGAGAGAGAGAGAGAGAGAGAGAGAGAGAGAGAGAGAGAGAGAGAGAGAGAGAGAGAGAGAGAGAGAGAGAATATAGTGGAGGGTGAAATAGAGTGCACAGAGACTTGAGAAAAGGACAATAGAGAATCTTTAAATGCATCTTCTAAATGAAAAAGGCCACCATCTATTAATGCAATGACAAAATCTGGGTATCACATAACATCAAAAAGTTTATAAAAACATAATCAGCAGAGCACCGCACCCTGTGTAGGGATCGACCGGTCCACCCATCCACTTCCGCTCTACTATGGACAGAGAGAATTTCACTTCGTCGGGAGTGAGCCACATCACCTCAACCTACCTGAGCCAAACATAAGCTGAGGCCGCTTCGCCTCCCTCCATGAGCCTGAGCTATGAAGGATCCCAAGTACCAGTAGGTGGTAGGGTACGAACACCAACCATACCACTTTAGGTGCCACGCCTCTTTGATTCTTAGCACCGGGTGTTTTGCCAAAGCCAAGACAAAATCCCCAATGCGTTAGCCATGTAGGTCATTCAACCCCAGATGCACTAACCTTGTAGATGAGCCTATCAAAAAAGAAGAAGACCTAGGCAACACCCCTGATCTAGCAAAGCTCTAGGTCAATGATCCTTTAGTCTAAGGCTAAGCGATGTAGGTGATCCTAGTCTTATAGCGACGTTGCCATGAGAAACATAACACGTGAATCCAATCACAATAGAATTTTCCATATGCACAAACAATCTTTTCCAATCAATTAGACTGTACAAGGTCTCTACCCTTACAGGTCTACCATAAACCATCTTGATCACTTCATGATCCAAAAAATCCAAGACCATCAACCATAATCCAATCAAATCACATGGGTAAGCCCTCCACCCAACTCGTGTGAGGCACGACCAATCCTGCATAACCACTTACCATAAGCCACACAGGCTTCCACCATAAAATTTCAACCATAATTCATGAGGGAATCTTAGCCCTTAACCAGAAATCATAATCACATTAAACCAACTCCCACACTTGGAGTTTGACATAACCTCTGCAATCAATTGAAGTCCATACATGTGTGACCCTTAAGACATGATTCTCATGCATAAAAAGAGTCCCACCAGAAACTAATCATGATATAAAAATCTAATCTTGACAACATCCAACCATGCAAATTTGATGCATCACATCTGCACTTACCACTCTAGCACATAGAGCTAGTTTTGGCCTAGTGATGTTCGGAAATCACATGCCATATGGGGTGGCCTCTATACCACACATATCTTGAACTTCCACAAGCATCATCTTAAGGTAGGAGTTATCATATAACTATAAAGGGCACCACCTAGCATAGGTGGGGCTAGGACGCAAACATAGATGACCTAATTTGGCAGGAACGAGATGCCTTCTAGGCAATCAGCATAGAATGATGATATAGCAAACGTTCAGATATTTATAAAATTGCCTAGTCAACAATCAGGAGCATGTGTACGAGAGATGTATGTGACAAGGTTTGAATGGAGTATGATTGAGTGGTGATGGTGGACGTGATGAAGCACAAGCAGAGTGATATACAAGGGGAGGATCATTCCACTAATATGGGGAGAACAAGCTAAAGAGAGGAGAGAATGGACTGAAAGATCATGACAGAATTGCACACTTTATTGATGATGATGATGATACTTACAAAACGGTGGTCTTGGTTGTTATCAACCTTTATCCTGGCACTAGGGATGCATGATGGAATGCGAGCTCCATATGGTGCATGGCGAACTTTGGAGTTAGCGATGTTAGCACATTAGCGGGAGGTTATTTGAGAGAAAAATCAAGATGATGCAATCGCCAGGGATGTCAATCACTAGCGTTGAGAGTAGCCTAGGGTAGCATGACATCGATGCACTCAATCCTAGCGTGTTCATGTTGCCTTGTGAGGTGATAATGAGTGCTTATGTGCATGGGGTGGTCATGATTAGTAACCCAACCATGGTGTGGGTGGAGATTGGTGGTGGTGGTGGTGATGTTGTCAATGCTAGGATCCCCATGCTGGCAATAAGCACGACACCATGAGTTCCCAAGCTTGTGAGGTGCATTATGTGTTTAGTGGTGCATGGAATGTATTGTACATGGAGCCTGGGTGGTGCCTCTTCCATAACTCTAAAAATTTATGTCTTTATATCAATGTGTAGAGGGCTTTGTGCTCTTCGATTGAGGCTATAGATCACCCAAATCGGAGTTAGGATGAAGAAGCTATGATCAAAAGAGTGAATTTTTGTCTACTAGGTCAAAAAACGGCTGCGTTTTTTGTTTGAGAGTTAGAGAGAGAGAGAGAGAGAGAGAGAGAGAGAGAGAGAGAGAGAGAGAGAGAGAGAGAGAGAGAGAGAGAGAGAGAGAGTGAGGGCTAAATAATAGATGAGAGGGAGAGAGAAAGAGAGTGGTGGTTGATTGTGGTAATGGAGGGAAGAGAGAGAGAGGATGTGGCCAAACAAGGGAGAAAGAGAGCTTGTTTGTCTTGATAATAAAAGAGAGGGGGGGTGGGGGAGAAGGTGATGCCAAGGGGCCTGACCAAAACTACATGCACGCGAGTAAGGGAGAGGCAGGGTAGTTTGGCGGCAACCATAAAGAAAAAAAAAATTGTTGTTTTTTTCACCTTATGCTCCCCAAATGGGGTGATTCCCGGAGCCTTGGCGCCGAAATACCGGCCATCTTCAGTTTCTCCGGGTGGGCTAGAGGATGGTGCGGCTAACCCGGTGTCACTAGAAAGGTGGAAAGAAATCATAACCATGCATATGAGGCATCCACATTAATCCATAAGTTTTCATACATCATATGATAACATTTCAACACCATAAACATAATGAAAAACAGCTTTGACCTTTAGGTCAACCATAAACCATAACTTCACACATATGCAAAAAAACAATTTTTTTGACAGTTTTGGGAGCATGCAAAACATGCAAATGAAAGTATTTGAACTCAAACCAATGCATCAAGTTCAGTTCCATAATGTAGACTATCACTTTATCACATCACTTCACCCATATGATGCTCATGCAACAAACGGTAACCCCAAAAGAAATCCACTTTAATCATATCTGCCTATGCGGTTTAGGATGTTTAACCATGTACTCTCACATAAGTTTATGGCCATCTAATAGTTGAAATCAACTCACCAAAAGAAACCATAAAACATATAAAACCATGTCGGTTAACTCACGATGTCATATGGTACCCCCTAGGTAGCACCCTTATACGTGTAGGTAAAACCGGTTATAAAAAAATTAATAACTCACATTCCCAAAGTGATAAAGAAGACCTAAATTTATTTATCATCAAGTTTCATCAAGATTTTACATTGGTTAAGTGGGTTTGCCCATCCGGTAAATCTATATAGTGGTTCTCCAAGGAGCCTTGAGTCGAAAGATTTGGTTTTGTAGTGGGCAACAAGCTGTTTTTTTACCATATTTCTTAGCTCGTGCATGTTTTTCACATGACACATAAGAGAGAAAATGTTATAAATGATGTTCTTTATCTTTGGTATAAAGGTTTCGGGCTGATTCATCATGGTTTGTGATTTATGACCAAAATAGTGTTCCTACCGCCTCTTATACGTAAACGAGAAACATTTTTTATGCACGCACGTGATCATAAAGGCATCATGTGCATAAATCAACGTGTTAAACATGATGGAATAATCATGGGGCAACTTTGTATGTACTCGGTTAATCCATACATGCACTTGTATGCAAAAAAACAATCACCAAGAGAGTGACTACTCAGGAAAACGACATAGAGATAGATAGATAGAGAGAGAGAGAGAGAGAGAGAGAGAGAGAGAGAGAGAGAGAGAGAGAGAGAGAGAGAGATAAGGCTATGGAGTTTAGATCTTATCATCGCACTTTAGAATTGATCAGGGGATGTCGAAAGGCTTCTTGCTTTGCCCCAAGAGAGCGGTGATGAGAGCTACGTAGAGGTATCCACCACGAAAGCTTCCGACGAGCGTGTACACCGTGAAACGAGAGAGAAGATAATAGGCAAGTAGAGAGAGAGTATCCTTTTTCTTATTCTTCTTCTTCTTCTTCCCAAGAGTGAAGAGCTTATGGATATGGTGATGAAGAGCTTACACCACTCCGTATAATAGATACATATAGCCTTGCGGTTGTAGACGCAACAAACGGCAGGCTTGCAGGTGAATTTATAGGCTCTGTAGCGTGAAAAGCACTCAAAAAGCAGATTTTTATAAAATTGGACCACAGCTTCCCTGGAACACGTAGATCAAGGATCCGACCTTGCTTTTTGCAAAAAAGCAACTAAAATTATAAAAAGCATGTAAAAACTAAAAATAACGGATTTTTTCAGAACTGCATCAAATGTCCGTCTAACCTACTGGAATATGGAAACGGCCTTGCTTTTTACTTTAGAACCTTCCAATACTATCAATCAAGCATCTTAAGTCAAAATTTTTCATAATAGATATTGAAAGCTATTTTTCTTTTTAGAAGAGACCCAAAAATTGGGGATCTTACAATATCAGGGAAGTGGCAACATGTAAAACGAGCAAATGAGTGTGTGTGTGTGTGTGTGTGTACCAATACCAGTACCAGTATAGTCCAATAGTATCAGCAAGTATCAGTAATACTAGGTTAATAGAGACACACAATAATCAACCATGTGTATGTATGTACCAGTACCAATATATACAATACCAATACCATTCAGTACCAGTATACGAGTATAGTAGTATATTAGTATCAGCATCAGTATTAGTAGTGCCTAGTGCCACTAGTAGTACCAGTATAGTCCAGTAGTACCAATCATTATTTAAGGTATTCGAGGCCAACAGTCTCAGTGAATTATATCACAGAAGTGGCAACATGTAAAACCACCATATGAGTGTGTGTGTGTGTGTGTGTATGTATGTATGTACCAATACTAGTACCAGTATACCCCAATTGTATCAATAAGTATCAGTAATAGTACAACCAATACTATCAGAACAAGTATAGCAGTATAGTTGTATTAGTATCTATAGTGTATAGTGCCATTACCAGTGCCACTATAGTCCAGTCATAGCAGTCAATACCAACGTTACCCAAGGCCAACAATTTTCATGAATTATACTAGATAAATAGAGACACGAAATAACCAGCCACGTATGTGTATATACTAGTACTAGTATATATAGTACCAGTACGAGTCGAGTATCCGAGTATAGCACTATCAGGATCTGCATCAATATTGTGTACTAGTACTATTAATAGTATAGTCCAGTAGTACCAATACCAATACAACTAGTATTACCAGTACAGGTCTAGTATTATAGCAATATCAATATTCGTTGTTGGACGGGACTCTCCTTAAGGTGCTGATCATTGTGGTATGCTCATATTTTTTTTAGAGTCCAAAATCACACAGAAGACATCCTACGCGTAGTATGTCTTTTTGGCTTGTTTGACCCAGACTTGTCCCACAGCTTCCCCTTGATGTCAGTAACCCAGTGGTATGTTGAGATTTTGGTTTGGATGTCAAAAGTCCCAAATTTTAGATGTTCTTTCCTTTTTCAGTCAAAAATGTTAAAGTCCGCTTTGAACCCAGTTTTCTCACCCAAATGAGCTGAAAACTCTCACATGCACTCAAAACAACATTTATAACATGCACATGAAGTTGACACCCTATGGTTTGGTCTCAAAATTATGCCTTGGGCACAATTTGGGTAGGATGTCTGGCAATTCTCGTCTTTTGGCTTTGATCTGTCAAAATTTGGTCAACTTTCCACTTTCCAGGTGAAAATAGGGTAAAACCTACCTTCTAAACACACTGGTAAACTCAGAATTTCAAAATTTCCACCAAATCACCCTGTAGACATCCTACGCGTAGGATGTCTACTACTTATTTTTTCAGACTGAAGTGTCCCTGATGCTTCCTTATGCTCTCAGCAAGTGCAAGTATGCTTCACAATTGCAAAAACATGCAAAAATCACTCAATTTAAGCATTTTCCAAAATTTTACGTTTTCTGACTCCGCCTTTTGGCTTTTGGTCAACCAAAATAGGAAAAACACTCAAGTCAATATGAAAATAGGGTAAAACCTACCCTCTGAACACACTGGTCAACTCAGAATTTCAAATTTTGGTCTCCAGAACCCCCTTGAGACATCCTACGCGTAGGATGTCTATGTTTACAGAATTGCATGTTTTCTTCACAGAACCCTTGCAAATGCTCTTTTATATGCACAACATCAGTCATACAAAAATATTCACAAAGCTTGTTTAATGCATTTTTACCCTCAAAAGCACACTTTTCCGTGATTCCAAATGCAATCAAGCACTTAAGCAAATAATTCAGTGTTGAATAGCTCTAGATCAGAATCGAATCACTTTCCTAAAGCTACTCCTACAAATCATATGGGGTTTTGCATCTATGAGTAGAAAAATGCTTCACTGCCACACACGGAATAGTAAACGCTTTTATCACCTCACAAATCACTCGACCACCAACAACTACTCTAATGCACAGATCCTAACTAAACCTATTTAGTCGCAGACCCTCGGCAAGACACACGCTTCCTGGCTATCCACTTGATCACGGAATATCCTCTTCCGGATCCACTTAAGAAAAACGCTTTCTTTAACCGAAACTAAATCAAGTAGCCATCACACGAGTGTTAGTAGGAAACCTACTTAGGTCCTTGTGTCCCCGGTAGCGGCGCCAATGTTGGACGGGAGCGACTCACACACCCATGAAGTGCATGCAAACACTACCTAGATCAACATAATGTCAATCGAGGACACAGATGACACGATAGGCACATGGAGGAAATATCTTTATCTTGTCAGGCTGAGACCATCCTACACATACAACACTCTTGAAGGCCAACTAAACCACAATCAAGAACCTCACTGTTCTCAACTACACCACCTAGCCACATACACACATACGGAAGGTAACTCACCTAATCATGCCAGATTCATACGAAACTTAAGGAACACAATCCCCTCACTAGGATACACCTATCCCTAAGCTTCTACACTCTAAACCCGTCTGCGGAAAACGTGTAGGATGAAAGAGAAAAATTCTGAAAGTGCCCGAAACTGAAATTTATGAGTACCTATGCGTAGCTTATGTCGCCACGATTCTATAGACTACTAGCACGCAGAAAACAGACATCGTTTGATACACTTACGGCCACAAATAGCTCGTAGATGCGTCTGGTGTGCACTTCGTCTCACGTGGAATGCTTGGCATTGTCACGTAGCTCTCCTCGAGCCTACAACAATGGTGCAATCGGATCTCCAATGTGTTGAGCGAGCCGGGCGTAGCAAGAGGATGAAGCTCACACTCACTCTCTTTCTCTCTCACACACAGTAGACGGTAGCGCTAAAGTTTTGATTATGATTAAAAGTCTTTTTTACAAAATGACCTAGGTACCTTATATACTAAGGCTACCTTAGGTTTAACCAAAAATGGGGTTGAAAGAGTCAAATGGATTTGTATTTACAATCTGAAAGTGCCATTGCACCCCGGCTTGTGAAACTAGAATATCGACTCATTACAAATGACGTTTATAGCCATAATCCGCAGCATTTCATAACTCGCAAAAGATAAGACTTTGGTATGAAAATTGAGTTATGTTGTGTTGTTGACCCAACGGTCAACATTCGTAGTGTAGAGGGCTATTACCAGTGACAGTATAGTCCAGTGGTACCAGTCAGTACCAAAGATATCCCAAGCGAACAATTCTAGCAATTTATATCAGGGAGATGGAAACACACAATAACCAACCATGTGTGTGTCGGTATATCAGTAACAATATATACAGTACCAATAAAATCAGTCAGTACTAGTGTTAATATAGTAGTATAGCAATATTAGTATCAGTATTGTCTAGTGCCACTAGTAGTATCAGTATAGTCCACTAGTATCAATCAGTATCAAAGGTATCCCAATTCAACAGTTCCACTGAATTATATTTGAGAGATACCCCTCCCCAGGGGTCTATGCACAAAAAATATGATTTACACCTTTATACAATTTTCAATGTACATCAGAGTTGCAGCATACGGGAGGAGTTCTCAGCACCCGACCAAGCATAGAGTTTAGGTCATGAGCCAGACTGCATCCAGAGGTATGTAGCGACTATTGCTACCCCTGAATGAGTGTTATGAATGAAAGGGTACTCAAGAAAAATAATAATGTTGTGGAGGGTGAATATATGTGTACAGCTCATTGCGGGAAGAGAGAGAGAGAGCATATAGTGGAGGGTGAAATGGACTGCACAGAGACTTGAGAAAAGGACAACAGATAATCTGTAAATGCCCCTTCTAAATGAAACAGGAAACCATGTATTAATGCAATGAAAAAATATGGGTATACCATAACATCAAAAAGTTTATGACAAAATAACTAGCAGAGCAGTGGACCCTGTGTAGGGATCGACCGGTCCACCCATCCACTTCCAATCTACTACGGACAAAGAGAATTTCACCTCGTCTCCTGGGAGCGAGCCAGAACACCTCCAACCTACCTGAGCTAGACATAAGCTGAGGCCACTTCGCCTCCCTCCATGGACCCGAGCTCTGAAAGGATCACAAGTACCAGTAGGTGGTAGGGTATCAACACTAACCATATCAATTTAGGCTTCATGCCTCTTAGATGCCCAGCACTGGGTGTTTAGGCAAAGCTAAGGCAAAATCCCCGACGGATTAGCTGTGTAGGTCATTCAACCCCTGACGCACTAACCGTGTAGATGAGCCTAACAAAAAAGAAGAAGACCTAGGCAACACCCCCGATTCAGCAAAGCCCCAGGTCAACGATCCTTTATTCTAAGGCTTAACGATGTAGGTTATCCTAGTCTTGTAGCGATGCTACCATGAGAAACATAACAGGTGAGTCCAATCACAATAGCACTTTCCATATGCACAAACAATCTTTTCCAAACAATTAGACTGTACAGGGTCTCTACCCTTACACGTCTACCATAAACCATCTTGATCACTTCATGATCCAAATCCAAGACCATCAACCATAATCCAATCACATCACATGGGTGAGTTGTCTACCTAACTCATGTGAGGCACGACCAATCCTGCATAACCACTTTAGAACATAACATGGCTGCAAAAATTTCGGCAGCATAACCAAATCTATAAAAAAGACCATAAGCCACACCGGATTCCACCATAAAATTTCAACCATAATCCATGAGGGAATCTCAGCCCTTAATCATAAATCTTAATCACGTTGAACCATCTCCCACACTTGGAGTTGGACATAATCTCTGCATTGAATTTGAGTCCATACACATGTGACCCTTAAGACATGTTCCTTCATGCATAAATTGAGTCCGAACAACAACCAATCATGATATAAAAATCCAATTTTGACCACATCCAACCATACAAAGTTGATGCATGTCACATCTGCACTTCATCCCTCTAGCACACAGAGCTAGTTTTCGCCTAGAAAGGTGGAAAGCAATCATAACCATGCATATGAGGCATCCACATCAATCCATAACTTTCCATACATCATATGATAACATTCCAACACCATAAACATGATGCAAAACAACTCCGACTTTTAGGTCAACCATAAATCATAACTTCACACAAATATAGAAAACAAATTTTTGACATTTTCGGGAGCATGCAAAACATGCAAATGAGATTATTTGACCTCAAACCAATGCATCAAGCTCAGCTCCATAATTTTGACTATCACTTTATCACATCACTTCACCCATATGGTACTCATCCAACAAACCATAAACCCAAAAGAAATCCACTTTAAGCATATCTGTCTATGGGGTACTACGTACTCCAATTGTTATTTGTTCGATGTATCTGCTGCTATTAAAAACCAATCTTATGTGTTGGCTTAAAATAGTCTGAGAACGGTCATACACACAGATAGACTAACAGGGAGGGGGAAACCAACTAGTCATTTAATTACCTGAGCATGATCAAGCATACATATAAAACCCGTAGGAAAAAGCCCGGAAAATCATGTGGTAAATGGAATCAAGGATGATCAAGAATTCGTACCCTAATTTGCTGTAGGGAATATGTCAATTGGGAAGGCGTTAAGCAGCTACTTAGAGATATAATGGAGTACGTCAGGGAAGGTCTTTCGCTTTGTCATTGAAATCAAATTTGTGGAGTGTATCATTAGGAAAAATATGAACCCTCTAGGGGCCCTTTGGGATTAAGGTTAATTAGAGGCCAGCCAATGAGAAGAGGGTGGTGGAGACACTCTATGCCCTCAAAAAATTAGGGGGACAAAGTAGTCTTACACTTCTTAATGGCCTCTTTCCTAGTGAGAAGGTAAGGCTCCTTGGGGGGGGGGCGGGGGGGGGAGTGTGGTGGTCCATATGGAACCTCCAACTTCCCTCATTTTTTATCCGGTTTTGAAAAAAACCCAAAATTTTGAAATTTTTCAAAACTCAAATCTTGTCTTCTTAAAACCTCCCTCAACCTATTTTATGGTCAAAAAAACATTCATTGATCTCCAAAAGTCAAAACATGCAACAAAAAACCAAAATCATTTTTTTTCAAAAACTTTTGAAACATCATTTTTTACTATCCAAAGCCCCCCCCAAAACTAGTCCTCAGGCAAAAAGTGATTTTCTCTCTCTAGAACCCCTTTTCCAACCCCTCTTTGGTGGCAACCATCACACTCACCCTCTACTCCAACACTCTCTCTCTACACCATCTCCATTTCTATAACAAGAAATCTCCTCTCTCCTCCCCTACCACCTCCCATTGCCACACCAAGCAAGGGTTATCCACCGTCTCCTTCCATTGCCACACCAAGCAAGGGTTATCCACCTTCCCTTATCACTTAGTTCCACCTACATTGTAGCAGCAATCAAGTTCTTGCTCCTCCTAATTGTCTTTCTTCAACCATGGCCATCACTACTCAGCAAAGGCGGCCAAAGGATGAGGTCACAACACTTGCATGCCACAATGTAAGAGGTATAGACGATGACTGGGTGCCACAAGAGTTCACCAAAGGTGCTTGGGTATACATGCAACCATCTGCTATTGGCCCTCACCATGTGCAAAATCGTGCAAACTTGGATCATCATTGGAAAAGAAATCTACTTGGATTCAAGAACCGCAAAGACAAGGGGACCCTAGCCATTGTGCAACATGTTTTCTCAATGTCAAGCATGCTATTGCAACAACCATCTTGATTTCCAACACATTGTAAGTACATGTTTTGATAATACGGATTCATACTTAAGATTTGCCATGCATTTATAGTCATATTTCCATCCACAATGGTGGAGGAGCATCCACTATATAGTCTCTCCGACACATTCAATGCTATACATGTGGATATTGGAGCAACAATTTTTGCACATCTTTGCCCAACCAAATTGGTTCAAAGAAGGGTTTTCTTCTATTCTCACTCTTATATTGTGCCTACGTCTACACAAGAGTTTGGAAATCTTGAACCCATCAAAGTTTCTTCCTTATTAAGTATGGAATGGCCACAACCAGTTTTATGGTCGGTAGCATCTTTCAAGAAAAAGATGATAATAGATGTCCAAAGCTCTTTGAAATACTCTAAAGATTCTAGGTCTGTGGGCTTCAGTTGGTGTCTGCCTATTCATTGTTTCGTGCACATTTTTAAGGAGTTTGGATTTGTGGAGAGTACCACATTGCTTGTATGTAAAGATGTGCATTATGAAGAATTAGGAAGGCTTTTAGAAGAGGGCTGTGGTTTTGTGGAGGGCATGCACAACGGGATAGGTACCATTGGAAGGTTGGAGCTTCAGGTATTTGGATGTGCTATTTAAAAATCCCACACCTCCTTGTACATACGATTTCACTATGATCGTTGGATGTGCAAGCTTGGACTGTGGACGGAACTATTGCAAGATTTGACATTGCAGTGAGGATGCCCATTGGAGGTTGTCCAATTTTGTTTGCAAGGTCACAAGGTGAGAATCCTTCGACCACATTTTCAATACATCATAGTCTGGCTATCATTGGCTACTTATTGTAATGAATTTCCGTAGATTGGGAAATGAATGGAAGACAAATTGAAGGTCGAAGAGGATTGGGGCATGGATGGAACTATGCTATCACTCTTATAGCTTTGTAACTCTAGCAGTTTTGGAAACAATCCCCGATGTAATCAACATGATTTGCTTTGGCAAATTATGACTTCTAATATAATTTCTCACTTTGAGATAAAAGTGCATTTTTTGGTGGAAGTTCTTTAAAAAAAAATTAAATTGGGAAAAGTGCCTTCTATTAAAATGGGACCATTATAAAAGGGGGGCTGCATAACTCATTCACACTTTTCACTTTTGCAACACTTGAGCTCCTCTACTCTTTGTTTGCATCGCAAGATAGACATGGATGCCTCCATAGTCTCTGCATCTGCACCCACATCCACCCCTTTGTCACACTCAATCCTCTTCCTCGAGGACACCAATTACAAAGGGATGTTGGACCTCCACACCTTCTTTACTCGTCTCCCCGACCTTGACGCCACAATTTTCCTTCACATGGATGCATTCGTCGAGATTTCAGCGTTCATGGAGGAGCACATCATAAAATATTTCCGTATCTATCTCCCCACATGCAAGGATCTGGGTGCCTTGCAATCTTTTGTGCTACATACACAAAGGTGATCTCCCATTCTCAAAGCAGTGGAAACAGTTCCAAGAAATTTTTGTCCTGCAGCGTGCCATCTCTGAGCCCCTTTCAAAACCCCCAAAAATTTTCCTTTCCCACTCCCCCACACATTCCCACACACACGCACACTCTCATTCTGCCTTGCTCTGTCCATCTCAGTTGCCCCCCACCACCCTCCAAGGTTCTTGCACTCTGAGGGCCTCTCTTTGTCTTTGGGTACCTTCCTCAACATCGCCCCCCTCCCCCCCTGCATCCCCCCCCCCCCCCCCCCCCCCCCCCTTCTTTGATTGTAGCAACAGACACACATGGAGGCTCAAGCTCCACCACACAGAGATTCCGATGAAGTCCCCTCGCCCGACCCCATTGAGCCCACCATTCGACTTGCTTTTACACCAAGACACATGCCATTTCTTGGACGAGCAAGCCCCAGGGGTGTCAGTGTTCAAGAAGCGCAAGTTGGGGGTGGAGTACCTTTCTTAGCTGACAACATTCATCTTCTTTGTGAGAAAGGAACCTGATTTGGAGGAGCTCCGCCTACCACACCTTTAGGTTGGGTTCTTTATCAAGGACACCAAGGAGCAGGAGGTTGTCCCCATGAACCTTGCAATGGAAGAATAAACACTTTGGCTCCATTGTTGTGGCTAGCCCTAGTGATAATCCAATGTCACTACCATTGACGGATGAGGCTATGCCAGAGATAGCTCCTTAGTGGTAGTGGATGGGGACAAGAATGTGTTTATGCATGACTTAGAGAAAGCATTTGATCTACGCATGGATGAATGCTTGAGCGTGCTATGCACCAATGCGAAATATCCTTTAGACAATGCGCCAAATGCCCTTGACAACAAGATCTTTCCACTTGGGGACTCTGTTACCGGCACTATTGCACTTGTTTGTGTGGAGGTCCTTGCAATAGAGCAGTTGCATGTGGATGAGGAAGAATTCCAGGCCAAGCAAGGCAAGGTTGAGGCCGCTAGGATGCCTACTCCATTGCATAACCCCCCTCTAATGATCCAAAGCTCGTAGGTGAGGTGCAAGGGAGAATTGACTTGGGTGGAAAGGGCAACAGGGAGGAGGACAACAAAGAGCACGAGGTAAACTCTATCCTAACTTTTATGTTATTTTTGTTACCCTTCATTGTATTTTTTCTTAACCTTGACTAGTTTATGATAGGACGCCCTGGAATTTGATGAGTTTGTATCAAGGACGGATGGCAGAAGGACGGGCTTTGGACCTCAGTCTTCCCTTGCGCATTAGCTAGGACAACTCCCCCCTAGCTATGTTGCCAGTTTACATAATGAATTCACTCCCCAAGGCCATTTTATGACGTGGTTGTTGAAAGCTCTCAACAAGGTTTGTGTTTGTGTACCATTGCTTAGACTGCCCATCTTGTTTTCCTAGTGCGTAGATCCCTTCTATGCACATCATTTGGCACTAGTTTCTGTGGTAAAGTGCTTGCCCAGATAGAGATACATGATTCCATTAGCTCAATTGACCCTAAGGTGATAGCAAAGTCCCTCCTGATTGGGGAGTTTCCTTATGCGCAAGAGAGGCGCAAAGAAATGGTCAATAAACTTATGAGCTCCTCAGATGCATGATGTAAAATCAAGTTTTTAGAAGCAATAAAATATACTTTAAACGGTTTCTCTATCTTGTACATTATTTTCAATGTAATCTCTCAATCTTATAAGTTGCTGAAATTGGTGATGTGTTTCAATAAGTTATGTCTTATTTGCTTAAAGTAACAACACAGCAGAAGTGGGATACACGTGATATCTGCTTTCAACTTACCTTAATTTTGGGGACAGTACAAAACACATATGAGTGAAAAGAAGTGGAATTTGTACTGTCATTGTTGCATTAAGATTTGCTTTCACTTAATCTAAACTTTTTTTGGTATCCGAGGAGGCAGACAAGGCCAAAAAATGCAAAAAAAAAGGGTGGCCACAAGGGCGCACAGATGGCTCGTTTAGCATTTTTGGATGATTGTCTTGCGGGCCCTTGTGGCCTGTAACATTTAATGGCCTAGTAACTTGTGTGTAGAGGAAAGTAGCATGAAAATAGTGAGCATTTCATTATAATATATTCGTAATGAGCATAGCAACAGTGCTTGGATGGAGAGAGAGCAACAAAAGGAATAACACCTAGTTAGATAGGCATGAACAATACTTCAAAAGAGAGAGAAATTAAGCTATTGACAACAGTTGAGGACCCGATTTACATGGAACTAGTCCCCCCTCCAAAGGCTTTGTATTATAGGTTTCCCCCATCAAAGGAGACACTTTACAATACAATACTTTGTGTTCCTACAATAACTTACTGGTGCATGGAAGCTCCAAGCACCATGCACACACTTATAAAACACAACATCAATTCCCTCATGGTTTTACACCCACAACCTTAGACACCTTCAAAGATGGTGAGATCTAGCAGGGTATGAGAGGAGATTGAGAGGAAGAATGAGCAGTCTTATGAGAAAGAAGTATATCTTCTCACATAATCACTCATAATAGCTTAGTAATTAACATGGTAGAGGAGATGAGCATGCATTGAATCTTGGCTCTTGGTTGGATTTTCATCACAAAGCCAAGAGTTGTTGGTGTAGGTCTCCCTTCTCACAAGCTTGGAGTAGATGATGAGCTTTCCATTAAAGCTTGAGAAGGAGAGAGAGAGAGAGAGAGAGAGAGAGAGAGAGAGAGAGAGAGAGAGAGAGAGAGAGAGAGAGAGAGAGAGAGTCTTCTTGCTTCACACATTAGATTGTTTGTGTGTGTGTGTGATAATGCCTGGACAAAATCAGCCCCCTCTCTCTCTTGGTCGACCCCTCATGCTTTTTACTCTTGCTGACACCCCATTGGACCCTGCAAAGCATAGCCAATGATAATTAAGAAGCATGAGTGATAGCCTTGTGACATGTGTCCCCATTTCCCCTTTTGTGAGACGTTTAGGTAATTAATTAATGCAACTAAACTCTCATTGGACCCCTTTGTCTTCTGGCCAATAGGAATCAGGCAAGCCATCGGACTGCTAAATGCTCATTGGATCCCTTAGGAGACTGGCCAATAGTCTTCTAGAGAGATTAATTCTTATTGGTTCTTTTATTAAGTGTTTTGAAATGAATTAAACTAGATTTACTCTAGCCTAATTCTCATTGGTCCACCTCTATGGCCATCCAATAGGATTTGAGTGCACCTTGCGGGCAATTGGGCCAGGGAGCTGACATGTGTCCATTATGCCCTTTGTGTAAAGGGAAGCTTTGGAGTGTGTGTGTGTGTGTGTTCTTTCACCTTTTCTCTCTCTTCCCCTACCTTTAAGGCTCGCTCCCTCCTATCTATGACCACTTGAAGACTTTTTTATCATCACATAAGTATCCAATTCCACTAAGCTTGACCATTTGGACTTACCTTTGAATTTTGGAACCTTTGCATTTTGGAAGTTAACAATAGAATGGTAACATGACACTTTTATTTCCTTGGACACTTTTGTGTCCTATTAAGTGACGATGTCTCTTGAATTATTTGAAGACTATGAAAAAGAATTTCTAGGTGCTATATATCCACAAAGTTTTCTTATGAGCTAAAAAAAACTTGAATTTTTTTTTGGAATATCAATCTCACCATTAGCCTTACTCTTGCACAACATTTTTGAACCTAAACGATGTGAAAAAACGGCCCCTGTTTTTGGCTTTTTCTCAAATTTTTGCAACTATACTACTCTAAACTCCATGTTTGTGAGGTTTAGATTGCTAGAGGATAAGCATTCATAGCTCTCAACATGTTTTGATGCTTCTAGGGAGAACTAAGTGTTAAAATTGAAAGTTATGACCAACTTACAAGAATTGCATAATCCTGTTATTTAGCCAAAATTAGCTTTTTTATGAATTTTTTGGTGGCTTTCTTGATATCCAAATGCAATTTTTATTGTGTAAGTGGCATTTATAACATAAAGCTAATCTTGCTTGAGTTTTTAGGGACCTAATACAATATATATCATAGTATATGATGATGGTTGAGTTTTTTCATTGTTCAAGAATACAAGACATTTTAGTGTAGCAAGTATACCTTTCTCAATATTTCTAGTTTCTTAGGCCAATTGTGTGTATTTTGTAGGTAGTATCTAATCATAAACTACAAATTTGGCTAGATATTTAGTAGTTTGTTTGGATTCTAGAGGTCGTAATGCTAAACCCAGTTTTGTCATGTTTACTGTATTTAGCACTTCATCATTGTTCCCAAGGTTTCACTTAATAAGAGATCCAGTATTCTTTTGACATGCTCCATGACTTCTTTTAAACACAATGGCCCAAAGAGAACTAAGAAAACATGTGTATAGTATCAGTATTGAGCGTGACTATAGAAACTTTGATGATAGGTGGCAAAAATGCAACTTTTTTGTACGTATTGTTTTTGCCCCCAAAAAAAAGGAGGCAAAAGAAACCATATTTTTTAATCACCAACCCATTGAAGTTAACGGGCATTTTATCTCATGTCCTACAAATATCCCCACTCTTGTTTACATTGGTTTTGGAATTGTTCCCAAAACCTTGAAAGGACACTTTTATGGCTTGTTAGGTTACCAGACTCAGTGTTAATGGACTCAACCCTAAGGTCTTTGGAGCCCATTGTTGCACATTGATCTTTTGCACATGACCCCCCTTTGGATCCCTATTTTCCCTCCTTTGGATCCATATTGTGACCAATCTGCTAGCCTTGCCAATAATCTAGCTTTTTCTCCCTTGGTACATCCCCATATTAAATGATCAGTTTAACATGAGAAAATCATTTAGGATAATTAGATATTAGTTATTATGACATTACCTCTTTCTTGAAATCATAGTCGTTCTCGACTATGGGGTAGAGAAGACAAAGCCTACTTTACCCTATGGCATCGTTCCAAAATGGATGATTAATCCATTTGGTTCTTGAGATCCTAAGCTGCCGCAAGCATGTCTGCGCATTAGTCCTATCGATCTTCCATAGTAGAGTGACAAGCTCTACTTGGTGTTTGGGAGACGTCATCTCCGCAAACTTGATTCTAAGCATGCATACTACTTAGAATTTGTGCACAATAAAGAGAAAGAGAGTATAAGACAAAAATTTTGTTCATTTTAAACATTTGTACATTTGCTTACTCTAGGGAAGAATTGTAAGCATTGACAAGGTTTAGGTTATCCTTTAATTGTATGCTTTGCATCCATCCGGCATCTTCAAAATGATAATTCTTAAACTTAATAAGATACCATTGGATATTCTTACCGCCTCTTAATACCTTGTCTTCATGTCAGAGAATGGACTCGGGCTGCATCACCTCTTCTTGGTCCTCGATCTCCGGTGGGTGTTCAATAGTTGGATCTTGAGGTGGCTCTTCTTTGTAAGGATTTAGTAGGATTACATGAAAATCATTGTGTATGAGCCAATGGTTGGGCAACTCGAGTTGATAGGCCACCTCATTGATTGGTCAAAGAATCTGGAAGGGACCATAGTACCTTTTTGCAAACTTAGCATAATACTTTTGGTGTCCCGTAGGATTCTTGCCCGTGGTGTGCCTTAATCGAGCCTTGGGAAATTTAAGCAAGACCCAATCGTTTTCTTTAAAGGCTTGGGATCTTCCTTATCAACAACGGCCTTTTGCCTTTGCTGTGAGATACAGATAGCATCCTTTGTCTTTTGGAAAGATTCTTGTAGTTCTCGGCTATACTCATCTGCAGCGAATATCTTCCTGTGTACTTTAAGTAGCAGGGGACATTTTTTATCTTCCCTCAATTAATTCAAAAGGTACTTTCTCGTGGAGTTATGTAGAGTTTTATTGTAGGCATACTCCACTAAGGGTAAGTACTTCTCCCATAATTGGGACCTTTGATCTACTTCCGTTACATAGGCTTTTAGTAGATCAAGAACTGTTAGGTTAGCTATTTCACTTTGGCAATCCGTTTGGGGGTGATAGGCTGAAGAGAAGTTAAGCCTTGTCCCTAAATTCTCAAAGAGACCCTTCTAGAAATTACTGGTCATTCTAGGATCTCTATCCGACATTGCCAAGCCATGGTACTTGAAGATTTGTGATATGAAGAGGGTTGCCATTTGATGGGCTTTGATACTCTTTTTGACAGGAATAAAATGAGCTTGTTCAGTGAACTTGTCTACTATCGTCCATATTCTCGTATTCCCATGGATAGATATAGGTAATCCAAAGATAAAATCCATGGATATTCTCTCCCATGGTGAATTAGGTATTGTCAAAGGTTGAAGAAATCTAGGTTGCTTCCTCTATCAAACTTCGTCTTTTGGCATACCACACATTTAGAAACATGCTCTTTTATGTTTGATTTCATGGCAGGCCAATAGAAATATGTTTCAATCCCTTTTAGGGTAGACTGAATCCCTCTATGCCCCACATAAATAGGAGCATGATATTGATACATTACTTTCTCACATAGTGAGTTAGTAATGCATAGTCTATTGCCATAGAGAAGATAACCATCTTGCAAAGTAAATGGATTCTTTTTCTTCACTAGTGCAAGGGATGAAATCACATCTCTAAAATCGGGATCAATAGCGTACTCATCTATCATAGAAGATAGATCATTGTGAGTTGCTATGGAAACAACATTCACTCTCGGCCGTCTTGAGAGTGCATCGACTACTTGATTATGCTTGCCAGCATAATCAAAATTAGATTGCAAAAGAAAATTTTCCCACCTCATTTGTTTGTCAAAGATCTTGGCTTGCATCATGAAGTACTTAAGGCTTTGGTGATCCGTCCACAGAATGAAAGGAGTCCCCAATAAATAGTGCTTCCATGAGTCTAAGGCATGTAGAACTGCGAGGAGTTCCTTTTCATATATGCCTAGAGCTTGCTCAACAGGTTCAATCCTTCGACTTTTGTAGGCTACGGTGTGCCCTTCTTGGAGCAAGACAGCTCCAAGGCAATCACCACAAGTGTCACATTGGACCTCACATGGCTTTGAGAGATCCGGTAGTGTAAGAACAGGTTGAGAGATAAGCTTTTCTTTAAGCTTTTTGAAAGCATTGTTCTCCTTGGTAGACCATGTATACTTAACGTTTTTCTTTGTTAGGTCATGTAATGGTCCTGCTATTAGTGATAACGTTTCTATGAAGCTTCTATAGTATGCACACATACCTATAAATCTTCTTAGTTCATGAAGACTCCTTGGATTAGGCCATCCTTTTATTACCTCTAGCTTTGATGGATCCATTTGGATGCCATCTTGAGAGATAATGTGACCTAAATACTGAATCTCTTGTAAGAAAAACTCACTTTTCTTTTTATTAACTTAAAGTTTATTCTCTCGTAAGACTTGAAATATTACATGGAGATGTTGCTTGTGTTCGTCTAGTGAATTAGAGTAGATGATAATATCATCTAAGAACACTCTAGTAAAGGTTTGATGAGGCTTGAATAGCTTCTCCATCAAGAAGTTGAATGTGGCTAGTGGATTGGTCAAGCCAAAAGGCATGATAATGTATTTGTAAAGACCAAACGTGGTGCAAAATGCGGTCTTTACAATGTCTTGATCAACTATCCTTATTTGATGGTAGCCACTTTTTAGGTCAATTCTACTAAAGTAGTTCGAACCTTGTAGCTTATCAAATAGGTCTTCTACGCGTGGAACGGGAAACCTATTTTTGATAGTGATCCTGTTTAGTGCTCTATAATTGACACACATATGATATGTGCCGTCTTTCTTTTCACGAATAACACGGGTGAACAAAATGGAGATGAGCTAGGCCTAACCATGCCCTTATCAACTAACTCATGCACTTGCCGCATAATCTCCTCTTTCTGAGCTTGAGAAACTCTATAAGCAGGTTTATTAGGCGGTGAACTTCCTGGAAGAAGTTCAATTGCATGGTCATCATTTCCTTGTTTAGGAGGTAGTTCACAAGGGATGTCGTCAATAAAGACATCTTGAAATCCCTTGAGAAAATTGGATAACTTTAATTCCTTGTGGTTGTTTATATTTTCTTTTGCTAAAGCATTAGGTTTATTTTGAGAATCTTTAACAAAAATCATGTACACGGAAATAGAGCTCTTTATTGACTTATTGAAAGATTGTGTATGTACAATGGGTATGGTGTTATCCATCTCCTTAGCATCTATGTACATATCTTTTTTTCTGAACCTAAAGTAGATTTTTCTTTTTGGGAATTTAACACTGGCAGCCATGCGATCAAACCATGGTGCCCCTAGGATTACATCCTCATGCTTAACAAGAGAGATAAAGAAGTCCTCCTTGTCCACATAGCTTTGGACATGGAAACTCAATTTCCCGATTAAGGGAGTGACTGAAGCTTCTTTCCGCTTTGAAGCACCATCTACGGGTAGGATATCTCCCATCTCAAAGGCTTGGATGCCTAGCTTGGTGGACAACTCTGTGGATATGAAATTGTGAGTAGAACCAGGGTCAAAGAGAATAAAAGAATCAGGTTCTCTTACCTTTCCCCAAGCATGGCATAGAGGAGATCCTTTATGGTGAGGTTCCTCTTCTTGGATTTTGACCAAGGTAGCTCTAGGACGCTCATGGCGGGTGTTCTTTTGGGGGCAAGCACGATACGCATGCCCTTGCTCGCCGCATTTGAAACAACGGTTATCTTTATGATAACGCTCAAGCTCTTCAGGAGAGAGTTTGTTTTTGCCTTTGTAAACCCCCTTCTCCTTAGCTTTGTTGTTATTGGAATTTCCCTTAGGAGACTTTTGGACATTGTCTTTCCCCTTAGGCTCATTGGAACCCTTGTTTTCCGTGGGCTTAAGATTTCTCTTAGCCCCTATTTGGAAATTGATTTGTGAAGCCACCATGGTATGGTGTATGACCGTAGATATGGTGCGTGGCCTTTGTATCATAGCTTTTTTTATTTACATTGAAAAAAAACTCTTATCCGTTGAGATCTTCGCTTCGAGAGCAACGTGGTCATCCACGCGGCACACGGATGATCAGCGAGCTTTATATGGTGGTAGTTTTTTTGTCCAGTAGTGCTAACACCACGGTAAAATATTTGATTTGAGAGCAGCATGGTTGCTTGCACACACGCGGACGATCGGCTAGCTTTATATGGTAATAAGTTTTTTTTGTCAAGGAGTGCTGAAACCCAAGTGAAATATTTGAATTGAGAGTAGCATGGTCATCCACGCACAAGCTGACGATCAGTAAGCTTTAGGCACTAAGATTTTTTTCTTTGAGCATGAGCTAGAGCTTAGGACGAGGGAGGGAAGATCAAGGCCAGCAGGGAAGGTGAGAAGACAAGGTTGATCCATCACCCGTTTTGTGTCAATAGAGCAACGACAGATTGAGACAAAGCCAAGTAAGAAGCAATGTTTTCTACATAAGCACATA
Organism: Adiantum capillus-veneris; assembly: GCF_014529385.1. Classification (NCBI taxonomy): domain Eukaryota; kingdom Viridiplantae; phylum Streptophyta; class Polypodiopsida; order Polypodiales; family Pteridaceae; genus Adiantum; species Adiantum capillus-veneris. The sequence goes on from NC_140935.1 coordinate 108,999,088, forward strand.
CGTGCAAATTGTGATGATGAACATTTTTTTCTTTTTAACTAGCTCGTGATCCTCTCTCTCTCTCTCTCTCTCTCTCTCTCTCTCTCGCCCCCCCAAGGACAACGGCTAGAAAACCCAACAGCACACTAAGTAGTGATAGCCGTTTTTCGGCTCTCTGTGATTGCCATAGTGAGTTATCCCCCCCTATCAAATCACTCAAACACTGTGGTTACCCTCACCCTTTCACTGTAAATAGGTGCGTGTGAGTTAGGGGACTTTTCCCATATCTCCTTACTGAAATAAAAAACCCTCAATTAGCTAGGCATTGGGCTAGTTGAGCCAAAAAAATAAAAAATATAAGTATATTATGGCCCATGCGTATGTAAATATTTCTTTGTATATAGGGCCTAAATAAAAGATTTTTTCATAATTATTTTGGTATTTATTTAAATATTCTACCTAGGTGTGTGTTATTTATGCTCTGTACATTGCCTCACCATTACCACAATTTTTCTTACCATTTTTTATACTCTTTATTCCATATAGAAATATTTTCATGTAAGCTTCTCTTATATTTGGTGTAACTCCACCCCAACAAAAATCCAAAAAAACTAGTTTTATTTATGTGTATATTTTTTCACTATTGTGATTTTTCCCTTCGTACATCTATTTTGTTTTTTTTTCTAAAAACATTAGAACACCAAAAAAATTTATCTTTTTATGGTAGCCTCATAATGAGAGAGATTTCTTTTGACCCCTTTATATTTTTTCCACTCATATTATTTATATTCGACATGTACATATTTTTTAGACCCCTCAATATTTGATTTTCTTAGTTGTACTATTCACTTATATCATGATCTCAACAATATCTTCAATTATAGATCTACCAAATAAGGTCAAGGGTAGGTGGCATGCATACATGCACTATGGAGGGCTCACTCTTGGAGGTATTCAAAAGAATCATCCAAAGAAGGACCCCACAAGGACCTTGTGCAGTGGAAAAACACGGTCGGTTTTGCTGAATTTTTAAAGTTCACTTGCTCTCCGAATTTGAAAAGGTGATACAAACAAAAGTTGTAGCTCGTGGGCTGAACTTTTGCCTCAAATGTTTTCATATTTTTTTGAGCTACGAGCTATGAGCTATGATTTTATTAGTGGACCCCAGTTTTTCCATGCTATGCAGCCACACTCTCTCTTCCACTTTATCATTTTCCTCTTTCACACACACTTCTCCACTCATCATCCCCACCTCTCTCACCACTCCTCTCTACACCCTACTCACCTTCTCCTCAACCTTGAAGAATAAGAGAAACCATGGTGAACTCATACCTCCCACACACAATTTCATTCCAAAATTGACCACCTAGTCTCATTTTTCCTCCTCCAAATTACCCATATCTATCAAAAAAACCACAAAATTCAGCCTCTTCTCTTAAAAGACAGCATCATGGTGGTTAATTACTCAGCTTCAATTACCTTGTCTCTCAAGGAAGGTCAAGAGTGGAGAAAAAATGTACCGTCAAAGCTAGTGGACCGTCAACAAGCGTCAAAATTGGCCCTACTCAAGACACTTGGAGCATCAACCTTGTAAGAAATCTACCTTTTCTTACCTCTTAAGAGTTTTTCTTCCTTATTTGTATCCTACATGGATACTCCCATTGTAAATATCCAATTCCATTTGTAAATTAATACTAACTCTACTAACACTAACCCACTATGAAAAGTCCTATCACCTCCATTTCTCTCCTCTCTCTTTCCCCACCAACTTCTTGATAATTCCAAGCAAAAGAAATTAGATAAATTGCTGAAAATCTAACCCAACCATGGTTAGAGGAGTAACCCTAGCCTTCAAAATTCCTATAAAAGGAGGGTGTAGCTAGCACAAAAAGGGGGGAGCCATAAGCAAGAGCACTATGCTATAGCTTGAGAAGCCAAGCTCAACCTCTCTAGAAGGATCTCTTGAGTGGAAGCTCATTGTCTTATGCATGTGCATGTGTTGTAATAGGGGATTAGCAAGGGAACTCTATTCCATTGTAAGAGAGAGAGTGATCATTCAATTGAGAGTAGGAAATCTATCATTTCTCCTACTAGTGTAAGCCCAACATTTGCTGAATCAAGGAGGGTGGATTTGGACTAAGCTTGGATACTTTGTCTCCTTTCCAACGTGAAGTAATGGACAACAATGATGCGTAAGTGTCTTGGTGTTTTTTGTTAAGTTCTTGATAGCTTGTCTCTGGTGTTGTCATCAATCTAGCCATAAATCCCACATACTATAAGAAGGCGACAGGGTGGAGAGGACTCCCCTGGCCTTAAGACAGTGATTGGGGTGGCTTTTCTTGTGATGTGCTGTGGTGAAATTTACGCAAGCTATGTTGAACAAATACTAATCTCACTTTGATTTGTCATGACAGATTTGTAAGAAGGTATTAATGCAACAAGCACCCCCTCCCCCTTTCTCTCTCTTTCTTAAATATATAGTTGTGTTTGCTTGATCATTGCCGATACGTTTCAAAGCAGCCCGAGCACTCTCTCTCTCTCTCTCTCTCTCTCTCTCTCTCTCTCTCTCTCTCTCTCTCTCTCTCTCTCTCTCTCTCTCTCTCTCTCTCTCTCTCTCTCTCTACGCGTCCAAGTTCGCATCCTAAACTAGGTGGTGCCCCAAATTTGTGTAGTGTTAGGTTGCGGGTTTGTGTGTGTGTTTGTTGTTTTTTTCCAACCCCAACCCAATTGAGCAGCATGGGAGCCTAGAAGAGTGCTTGGAGGCCACTCTTCTTGTTGCCCGCCCCAGACCGCGTCAAATTGGTGCCCCCACTGAGGACACGCTTGTGTATGTTTTGTGAAGGCTCAACCTTTAGCATAGTCAAGTAGCTTGCATGAATCACGAGAATTTGTATGATCCCTTGATTCCCATTGCAAGGCAAAAGGTACACATAATTGTTAGTACTAAGTTGCAATTTCAGCGAGTAATTCGTAGAATTTTAGGTCCTCTTATGTTAGCCGAGATAAACACTTCGGTAAATCCGTTTATTTTGCCTCTCATTAGGTACGATATTAGCTTGGACGTCTATATTTTTGTGTTATTTTAAGCATTAGGACATGCATAGGCCATGGATAATGGCCCAGGAATAGAGGTTTTTCCCTTTCATTTTACTCCACACATTAGAATAAACGTTGCAATTAGTAGAAAGATCCATTTTCAACAATGAATGGTGTTCATGTTTGGTGCCCAAAGAGTAGGAGAAATTCTTGCATCGCCAAACCCTGTCATTCTACCTCTCATCAACTACCACACTTCTTTTGATGTACATGTGTTCATTTTATTTTAAAATGAAGTGCAGCCCGACAAAATAGTGTGTATGTTTGTTTTTTCTTTGTCCAAGTTGTTACAAGAAACAAAAAAATGATCATTTGTTCTAACTGGGAATGTGTGTGCAGTGAAAGTTCAATCCTTAGAGATGTAGCTCTATTACCAATTGAGTTGCAGGAGCAAGTAGTAAGGCGTCTCCCTCGTAACAAGAGGGTGGTGAAGTTAAGACGGAAGGTCCTACGCGTGGATTCCATTTTCCTCTTGTTGTTGGGCCCTAAGGAAGACCGCGCATTCATCCAACTAGTGTGTGCCCTGAGATTGGTAAATAGAGTGAAATTTGGCGTTTGGCGAGTGCATTTCACCATTGAGAAAGACTCTTCAGGAAACTTGCGGCCAGAGTTCATGCTTCATAGACTCACATTTGGTGAATTTTTCCCTCATTTACGTCTTATTAATAGTCTTCCTTTCGCTTTCAACAAAGGAGATAGGGAGCTATTCAGAGCTTGTCTTAATAAAGAGAGCATAGAGAAGATTGCAAATTTGTATAAATTCTCATCCTTCTCTACTTTCTATGACACTTTGTTCATAGAGACATTGTAAATCTCTTTATGCTTTTGAATGATTTAACCATAATCCTAAGGAGTTTTTGTCCAGGAATTTTGTAGCACATGTGGAGTCTTTAAATCTTGCAAACTTGATTGGACTTGATGAGGATGTTCTTTATGAAATTGTGAGAAGGTTGCCTCACTCCGACTATGTGGAACTCGAAGGAAAGGAGCTCCTAGTCAATTGCTACTTTCTCACGGCCTTCGACGAGCATGAAGATCTAGTTTTTATACAAACCGCTTGTGCGTTGGGAATTGTAGAGCAAGTGCAATTTATCACTTGGGACGTGGTTGCTCTTTTGGATCCAGAAAATGAAGATCTAGAGATTTCTGTTTATCGCCTTAGCTTTGAATAATTTCAACCCTTCTTAGAGCTCATCAATAGTCTACCTTTTTGTTTTGATCAAACAAATCGAGACCTCATTGAAGCTTGGATAGCCGAAGAAGAAAACCTAGAGTGGTATTTTCTTACTTCTTCATTTGCAGGCGAGTGGTTCTAAATCTCTATTGTATCCCTTATTGTAACTCGTGTTGTAATGTTTCATAATAATGGAGAGCCAACGCCAAATGTCTGCATATCCTCTTTTCTTTGGAGAGCTTGGAGAGGATGCAGAATTATTTTTAGCAAATTTCAAGATGTCTTGCCGTATCAAGAGGATAGTAACCGATCAAGAACGTGTAGAAATGTTTGAGGTGGTCCTTAGGAAAGATGCTAGTACCTAGTTTGACTCTTTGCCTGAGGAAGTTAAGGGGAATTACACAGAAGTTTTGAATCGTTTTAAGAGATACTTCTTTGATCCCCAAAACACTCAAAAACTATGGCAAGACATTGTTTCTCATAAGCAAAAAGACGTAGATGACTACTACTTGTACAAGCAAGAGTTTCTACGTCTTTGGGATCTATGGATACGAAATGTTGCTAACCCTGGTGATGGTGCAGAATTTTTAAAGAAGGAGAGGTTCATAGCCGGACTCTTTCCCGACCTTAAGGTAAAAGTTGAGGCGGTTGCACCTGCTACCTTTGATGCAGCAGCTGAAACTGGGGCTGCTGAGAAATATAGGAAACTCAAGTGCTTAAGGGGGGAGGTTCCAATAGAAGGTCTTAGACCCAAAGGTAAGTCAAAAGCATCAACATCTAAGGAGCTTCCTGAGGTAACGGTGGAAGTGATTGAGAAGTTAAATGAATCCTTAAGTAGCCTGTCAATTCACCTTGCACAAGCTGTAGGTCCAAAGGGACAAGCAAAGAAGTCAGAAGAGCGAGATCCACCACGACCTAGGAGAGTCTTGCAATGCTAGAATTGCGGAGAGTCTGGACATGGGATGTATAATTGTCCTTGGCCCCGTGGGGAGCCAGGCAGACCTAACTTGAATTACCCAGTGATGAATGCAGATGAAGGAACTAGTCAGCAACCACGGCTTCTACAAAGGCCAAACGGAGCAAGACCACCTCCACAAGGAGTGGAAGGAGTTCCACCTTTGCCAGACCCAAACGTGCATGTGGTAGAGGTGACAAATTCAAGAGAGGTTGACATGGAAGCAAATGGCATTAAGCGTGGCCGAGGGAAAGGTAAGGAGAAAGAATGAGTTACATCACAAAGTGACCATGGACGAGAAAAGAAGGCAAAGGAGACCAAGGAAGCTAAGAGGACTCGACGTCGTATCAACCTCCAAGACTTCCCTCTTGGACATGGTATGGCTCCATACAACCTGTTGGAAGACATGAGAGGTAAGGGTCCTGATATCTCATGGCCTCAATTTCTTGCATTATGTCCACAAGTTAGGAGGGATTTAACAAGGGCAGTTAGCACTAGGAGAAAGGTAAAAGAGAGTGTGCCTGTTGTAAAAATTGCACAAGCTGAAATGAATGAGGACATTACACCTATGCTAGATTGTTACATAAAAGGGAGATTGGTTAGGAAAGGTCTAGTGGATGGGGGTGCACAAATTTGCATCATGACAGAGGGACTCATGCAAAAACTAGGCATGCACATCCATGAGACACCTGAAATTGAGGTCAAGATGGCAAACAATAGCAAGGCTAGGTGCGTAGGCATTTGTAAAAATGTTTTTGTGGAGGCCTTTGGCATTAAGAAGGCAATGGATTTCTATGTCATGTCTACCAAAGGAAATGGTTACCCATTTATCCTAGGGAGACCATGGCTAATGAAAATGCGAGCTTTGCAGGATTGGGAGAGTGGAAAGCTAATTTGCAAGAACGACAATCATAAGAAGGTTGTCTTTGACATGAAGGAGCAACGCCAAGAGGAGCTCCATGAAGAATCATCTCAAAGTGAGACGGAAGAAGGTTGACCGATAGCACTTCAGAAGAAGAAAGTAGCGGCAGCATTACTGAAGAGGAGTCCTCCATTGAAGTCATGGGGGTAAGGTTTAAGCCAAGCAACCAAGAGACCTCTTGTCAAGGCTTGGAGGAGGTAGGTCCTCAAGAGAACGAAGTTGTTCAAGATGAAGGGATGCTGGGAGGTATGCTATCAACAACACTTACAAAGGATGAAAGAGAGGAGTTCAAATGTGTGCTAAGGAAGTTTCCTAGGTTTTTTGCTAAAGACTACACCGACGTACGTGGGGTAGATGTTGTTCAACACAAGATTGAGTTAAAGCCTGAGGCCACACCTAAAGCTCAGAAGCTACGAAGGCTAGGAGTTATAAAGGAACAGGCTCTACTTAAGAGAAGAAGGTTTAAAGAAGCTCTACGACATGGGAGGTCAACTCAACCCCGACAAGTGCCACATAGGTGAGGATGAAGTGATCTTGCTCGGTCACAAGGTTTCCTATAAAGGCATTGAGGTGGATCCTTCAAAGGCAAAGGCTCTTATTGAGCTCCCATCACCGAAGAGTCTTAAGGAGGTCATCTCTTTCATTCAGAAGGTGAATTATATGTCACGCTTCATTCACTTAGCCTCGGAGTTGCTTCATCCCTTGCAAAAGTTGACACAACAAGTAGAATTTGCATGGTCTGATGAGCTTGAAGAGTATTTTTGCAACATTAAAGTCATTTTGTCAGAGCTACCAACACTCATACCTCCTTGTTGGGAGTACACATTCTTTGTTAGCTCTAGTGTTGGAAGGGAAACAATTGGTGCTGTGTTGCTACAACAAGATCCCCATAGTACAAGGATGCGACCCATCTACTTTGCTAGTAGGGTCATGAATGCTTTGGAGAGAGACTACACAGAAGCAGAACTCATGATGCTTTCTCTCATGTTTGCGATAAGGAAGTTTAGATCCTACTTGCTCCCAAAACCTTTGTAATCCTCACCGCAGAGAATTTGTTCCCTTGGGTGTCATCTCAAATGAATCTTAGTACTAGGATCTCAAAGTGGATTATGGAGTTGCAAGAGTTTCAATACTCTTTCAAGGTAGAAGATAGTGTGCGTGCACAATTGGCAGGGATTCTCACTTATAGGGTGCATGAAAAGGAGATTAAGGTGCCTGAAGTAAAGACCCTACCATTGCCACCACCAAAAAGTATTCCTAATGCTTTTACCTTGTTCTTTGATGGAGCTTTTCGTCGAGCCACAGGAAAAGCAGGGGGAGGGCTAGTGTTGCTCAACCCAACTGGAGAGGTGGTCATGAAAGAGAAGTTCAATCTACCAAGTTCAGCTAGCAACAATGAAGCAGAATATGACACACTACTTCATGGTTTAAAAATATGCATTGGCCATGGTATACAACGTCTCATGGTAAAAGGGGATGCACTTCTCATTGTGAAGCAAATTTTAGGCATCTGGGCATGCAAAAATGAAAGACTAAGGGCCAAAGTTCATACTATCCGTAGGCTATTTAATCAATTTGAGGAGGTGCAATTATATCATATTCCTAGGAAACAGAATGAAGATGCCGATTTACTTACACAGCAAGTAGTTACATGTGTTGAGAAAGAAGTACAGGTCATCATGGTGGAAGCAACTGTCAATCAACCGAGATACCAGGGATTGGAGTCATTGACTCCCATTATTAGCTACATTTTGGAGGGCGAGTTTCCATAAGACTTCACGAAGGCTCAGAAGAGGAGACTCATGAAGAAGGCAAGCGCATATCTCTTCCTAGAAGGCTCCCTCTATCAAAGAGGGAGGGATCAAGTGTGCAGAAGAGTACCAACTATTGAGGAAATTCTAGCCATTCTAAAAGGTTTGCACGAAGAAGCATGTGGTGGTCATTTTGCCCAAGAATTAACTGTGAAGAAGATTTTGCTTGCGGGGTATGTTTGACCAAGTCTGCATGTGGATGTCCAACATTGGTGTAAAAGCTGTCATAATTGTCAGATAAATGGAAATAGAAGGTTGGTGCATGGCCCGAGGCAAATAGTGCTTGCAAATGGACCCTTTGAAAAGTGGGGCATTGATGCTATGGGTCCTCTGCCTAGGACAAAAAATGGTAAACTCTACATTCTAGTGGCTGTAGACTATATGACTAGGTGGGTGAAAACTCAAAGTGTGGCAAGACTGAATGAGAGGACAGTTAGCAAGTTTGTGTACAATCACATTTGTTGCAGATTTGGCACACCTTTGGAGATTGTTTCTGATAATGGTCCAGGGTTTAGGAAGGGCTTGCTCACAGAATTTTGTGAAGAGCTTCACATTCTACATCGTCATAGCACACCATACTACCCACAGTCAAATGGTTTGGTGGAGAAGGCTAATGGTGTCATTGCAGGAATCATTAGAAAGATGGTGCAAAACAACACAAAATTATGGGATGACTTCTTGGATGGTGCCTTGTGGGCATATCGAACCACATATAGGGAAGCCACGGAGTTCACACCATTTCACTTGATCTATGGTCAAGAGGCTTTACAGCCAATTGAGCTAAACATTCCAACAATGCGACTTCATGGCAAATCAGCACAAGATGATCAAGAAGCATGGATGGATCGACTTCTTACCTTAGCCGAGCTTGAGTGGAAAAGAGAAGCAGCATACGAGTGCTATAAGAGGAAAGCCACACAGACAAAGGAGAAGCTTGACAAGAAACTGAAGGACAAAGGCATCAATAAAGGAGATCTTGTGCTAAGGTATGACAATCGACTCGATAATCGTTTTGATGCCAAATTTGAAACTAGATGGCAAGGGCCATACATAGTCAAGAAGGCTTTCAATTCTAGTAACTATCAGCTTATGGACTTGAACGGTAAAGAGCACTCCAGGAAGGTAAACGGGTATCGCTTGAAGCCATATTTGAGTCGCCTTCTACCAAAGGATCTACCAAAGATCTGTCCAAAGGCCGCTGTCTCATGTAAGTATTGTTACATGAAGCATGAGTGTAACACAAACCAAAATTCCAAGGGGCCAAACAATGAAGATCTTGTCAAGGACTCTGAAGCACTCTCTTTGGAAAAGATTCTTTATGATGGTACATGAATATACCATCATCCTGGGGGAGGGCTAATGATAGCCATTTTTCGGGGCTCTGTGATTGCCATAGTGAGTTATCCCCCCCTATCAAATCACTCAAACACTGTGGTTACCCTCACCCTTTCACTGTATATAGGTGCGTGTGAGTTAGGGGACTTTTCCCATACCTCCTTACTGAAATAAAAAACCCTCAATTAGCTAGGCATTGGGCTAGTTGAGCCAAAAAAATAAAAAATATAAGTATATTATGGCCCATGCATATGTAAATATTTCTTTGTATATAGGGCCTAAACAAAAGATTTTTTCATAATTATTTTGGTATTTATTTAAATATTCTACCTAGGTGTGTGTTATTTATGCTCTGTACATTGCCTCACCATTACCACAATTTTTCTTACCATTTTTCATACTCTTTATTCCATATAGAAATATTTTCATGTAAGCTTCTCTTATATTTGGTGTAACTCCACCCCAACAAAAATCCAAAAAAACTAGTTTTATTTATGTGTATATTTTTTCACTATTGTGATTTTTCCCTTCGTACATCTATTTTGTTTTTTTTTCTAAAAAATTAGAACACCAAAAAAATTTATCTTTTAATGGTAGCCTCATAATGAGAGAGATTTCTTTTGACCCCTTTATATTTTTTCCACTCATATTATTTATATTTGACATGTACATATTTTTTAGACCTCTCAATATTTGATTTTCTTAGTTGTACTATTCACTTATATCATGATCTCAACAATATCTTCAATTATAGATCTACCAAATAAGGTCAAGGGTAGGTGGCATGCATACATGCACTATGGAGGGCTCACTCTTGGAGGTATTCAAAAGAATCATCCAAAGAAGGACCCCACAAGGACCTTGTGCAGTGGAAAAAAATGGTCGGTTTTGCTGAATTTTTAAAGTTCACTTGCTCTCCGAATTTGAAAAGGTGATACAAACAAAAGTTGTAGCTCGTGGGCTGAACTTTTGCCTCAAATGTTTTCATATTTTTTTGAGCTACGAGCTATGAGCTATGATTTTATTAGTGGACCCCAGTTTTTCCATGCTATGCAGCCACACTCTCTCTTCCACTTTATCATTTTCCTCTTTCACACACACTTCTCCACTCATCATCCCCACCTCTCTCACCACTCCTCTCTGCACCCTACTCACCTTCTCCTCAACCTTGAAGAATAAGAGAAACCATGGTGAACTCATACCTCCCACACACAATTTCATTCCAAAATTGACCACCTAGTCTCATTTTTCCTCCTCCAAATTACCCATATCTATCAAAAAAACCACAAAATTCAGCCTCTTCTCTTAAAAGACAGCATCATGGTGGTTAATTACTCAGCTTCAATTACCTTGTCTCTCAAGGAAGGTCAAGAGTGGAGAAAAAATGTACCGTCAAAGCTAGTGGACCGTCAACAAGCGTCAAAATTGGCCCTACTCAAGACACTTGGAGCATCAACCTTGTAAGAAATCCACCTTTTCTTACCTCTTAAGAGTTTTTCTTCCTTATTTGTATCCTACATGGATACTCCCATTGTAAATATCCAATTCCATTTGTAAATTAATACTAACTCTACTAACACTAACCCACTATGAAAAGTCCTATCACCTCCATTTCTCTCCTCTCTCTTTCCCCACCAACTTCTTGATAATTCCAAGCAAAAGAAATTAGATAAATTGCTGAAAATCTAACCCAACCATGGTTAGAGGAGTAACCCTAGCCTTCAAAATTGCTATAAAAGGAGGGTGTAGCTAGCACAAAAAGGGGGGAGCCATAAGCAAGAGCACTATGCTATAGCTTGAGAAGCCAAGCTCAACCTCTCTAGAAGGATCTCTTGAGTGGAAGCTCATTGTCTTATGCATGTGCATGTGTTGTAATAGGGGATTAGCAAGGGAACTCTATGCCATTGTAAGAGAGAGAGTGATCATTCAATTGAGAGTAGGAAATCTATCATTTCTCCTACGATTGTAAGCCCAACATTTGTTGAATCAAGAAGGGTGGATTTGGACTAAGCTTGGATACTTTGTCTCCTTTCCAACGTGAAGTAATGGACAACAATGATGCGTAAGTGTCTTGGTGTTTTTTGTTAAGTTCTTGATAGCTTGTCTCTGGTATTGTCATCAATCTAGCCATAAATCCCACATACTGTAAGAAGGCGACAGGGTGGAGAGGACTCCCCTGGCCTTAAGACAATGATTGGGGTGGCTTTTCTTGTGATGTGCTGTGGTGAAATTTACGCAAGCTATGTTGAACAAATACTAATCTCACTTTGATTTGTCATGACAGATTTGTAAGAAGGTATTAATGCAACAAGCACCCCCTCCCCCTTTCTCTCTCTTTCTTAAATATATAGTTGTGTTTGCTTGATCATTGCCGATACGTTTCAAAGCAGCCCGAGCACTCTCTCTCTCTCTCTCTCTCTCTCTCTCTCTCTCTCTCTCTCTCTCTCTCTCTCTCTCTCTCTCTCTCTCTCTCTCTCTGCGTCCTAGTTCGCATCCAAAACTAGGTGGTGCCCCAAATTTGTGTAGGGTTAGGTTGCGGGTTTGTGTGTGTGTTTGTTGTTTTTTTCCAACCCCAACCCAATTGAGCAGCATGGGAGGCTAGAAGAGTGTTTGGAGGCCACTCTTCTTGTTGCCCGCCCCAGACCGCCTCAGTAGAAACTCTCACCATGTCTTCCACGAACATGATTGGGGCTCAAAGAAAATGACATGATGATGTCAAAGATGGCCATTAAGATGTAGATGCCAACAACCCTTTGTAGACTCACTCTCCTCGCCTCATTTTTTACTATCTACATGAGGTATGGCATTATGACCATAAGTACCCATGTGTGTGTTGAGTGCAACACATGTCTCCTGGAAGATCAACAAGGACGTACTTGTATGGAACATGATTCATCCACCTGAGTTGGCACCTCTTTCCACCTTGTTCCAACCCTACCAATTAAACAAACACACCTTGTTAATAAATCTAACATAGTATAGAGTTCAATTGCACTAAAAAAGTAATGAACGCATTGCAGAATTGACTTATCCCCAAATAAACAAAGAAAGAAGAAAATATGGAGAAAATATGAGCTCTCTGATGAGTAGTGCAAGTCAAGCATTTTGACAGTAAATTAAAATTAACCTAATGATCATAAACTCACTAATATGATTAAGGTATTTTGATAATTTTTTGCAAGGACTTGAAAGTGAGGATTATCGGCAAGCTTGGGGAAGGTCTGCTAGCTGCTGTGGCCCTTATTCTTCTTGATGAAATCCACAAGCTTACATCCTCTTCTTCTTTTCTTTGTGGCCCACCTGCATTCAAAGGTTTATATGCCAATAACTTGAATTCCAACACATGGGTCCAAATCACTTGTAGGGTGCTTCTTTTACCCCTCTCTGCCGCTCATAAGCCTGTCCTTGTCTATTGAATCCAGTTGCATCAACCTCCATCTGACTAAAAATCTAGCTTAGTGACCAGTGTGGTCACCACCATGTGTGCCATGGCGATCTCCTCTGTCAAATTTTCATCCACATTATCTATGACTAGCTTGCCTTTTCCTTTTTCCTCTTGTGAGTTCCGGATTTTTCCTTTGGCTTCGCATTCTTGAGACAAAAAAAGCACCTTCTTGTATTTATAACAACAACTCTCGGACCTTGTGGTAAGCAAGATAGCTAGCTGAGCACTAGTTATACCATCCTTTTCAGCTTACGTTTGCCTCTATCCTCAAGAAAACTCGTGCATTCTCTTTTGGCTTCACAATCCTGAGCCAAACAATTTGACGATTTCCTTGAGATTTTTCGTCAAGCATAGGCCACTGACTAGATATTGGTCAATCCACTTTCTATAGCCAACCATTGGTGTTAATTCTAGTTCATCCTATGTGGTTGAAATTGTCTTGGGAATAACCTTGTGGAATTGACCTTTGGAATTATCGTATCAATGAAAACTCATGAAATTTCCCTATGGGACTACCATAGCCATGCATTGCAGTTCTCCACCACTTTCATCTGTGAAGCCTACGCTTTCTCTTGATGGCATCTCAAGATGTGTCATAAAATCTAATATCTAACCAACCCTGTTAACCCTCACGGCTCACGGACACCCCATCACGTACGACGAACGTGTATTATGTATTTGGTAGAGTCAGGTACCGGGCTTGTCAGACCAATAGGAGAAGGGTAAGAGTGATCGCCGATGAGAGGCGCACTCTAACTGGGACATTCAAGGGATTAGTTGGCTAAGCATGGGTGCCCAAGTGTAAATGGGGTGAGCTCATATAAAAGCCAACTAAACCTAATTTTTACTCATTCTCTCATTTGTGCAATAGAAGAGTGCTCTTGCTCCATCTCCATCTCCATCTTCTTCTTCTTCACCTCCTTGTGTGTGTGTGAGAGAGTGAGAGAGAGAGAGAGAGAGGGAGAGTGTGTGTGCGATCGAGCATTACGAAGGCACAACGGCGACGAGGCGGTTGAGCGCGGCACGACTGTAGCTTCTTCTTCAGAGCGGTGAGTGACACACCCTTTGCTCTCTTGAGCTTGCTAGTTTAGGCTTGTTGTGTGCTTGGAGCCGTCTGCGGCTCACACACGGTGTATTGGCAAGTCCCTTGCTTCGACAGTGCGGCAAGGAGCGCACATTTTTGGCGCCGCTGCCGGGGATATGCCCTACACTAAGCTCGGTTAGCACTTTACGCTTTCTTGTGGTGCAATCTCTATCATAGGAAAGGCAGGGAAGGAGTGTGTGTAGTTGTGTGGAGATTTTTGTTTTTTGCGTTTTCTACGTTTTCAGGTTTGCACTGCACAGTTAGCATTTCTTGCGTTTTTTGCATTTTCTGGTTCTGTCAAGTTTCAATTCTGCATTTTCTGCATTTTCTGTGTTAAATTTTCTGTCAAGTTCCAATTTCTGCAATTTTCTGCATTTTTTGTGTTTTTTCAATTTTCTGCATTTCTTGCGTTTTTCCAATTTCTGCAATTCCTGGGGAAAAAAAAATTCTAAAAAGAAAATAAAATCGAAAAATAAAAACGTGGGTGAGGGGGAGGATAAATTTTTTGAAAAATAAAAACGTGAGTATAAAAACGGACGGGTTGGTTTGTATAAAAGATAGATCGGGATCGTTTCCCCAAGCCCAAGCCCAAGCCCAAGCCCAAGCCCAAGCCTCAGTCCTCAGCCTTATGATATATACTAGACTCACTCTTATATATATACCCTACTCCCTCAAGAGAGAATGAGAGCATGTGGGACAAGTCCTCCTCTCTCCTCCTTTCTCTTCCCACTTGCACCCTTAGACTTTCTAGTTTGGGCCTAGTTCCCTACTGGAAATTGACAGTTTTAGGGATTCCGAGGGCATAGAGTGACCAAACGGAGGGCTGTAAAGCACGGCACGACCCTCTGACCGAGACACTCGTTTTGAGCTATCATACTCTCTATTCTATAGCCGGGTCAGAAAAAAAAGGACCAAAAAGTCAAATTAAGGAAAGACTTGGGTTGCAAAACACCCAAAAATACTAGGTGAGCAGCCTTCACGGGCACTCACTGACACTTCTAGGGGATCAAGTCATATGAACCTACGCTCTGGACGAGTGTTAGAGCACGATCACATTGGTAGTGCCTCTGTTCATACGGATACCCATTACCCATCCACGATAAGCTCTAGACCCTCAGCGGGGACACAAGGTAGCACCACCCAAGACCCTAAAATAGCTACTAGTGATTCCTCCTCCGACTCAGAAATCATGGAAGCATACCCTACCCAAAACACTGAGAGAGAAGGCCATGCACCTCCCGAAGATCCACAGCCTAGTACTAGTATGTTTAGCCGTTTCATGGAAACATTAGGTAGAGCTACTCGCTCGGAACCTGATGCAAATGAAGCACACGAAGGGGGTGGGGAAATGGACTCTCCTTTCACATCGCACGTGGACCCCACACCCCCAAAGAGTGTCCATATGGATATCCTACCTGGGATGACTGAGTCGGACAATGTGGATTGGGTCCACCTAGCAGCAACCATAGACACTTGGGAAAATAGGGGGACGACCTGGGTAACACCTGAGGGGGATGAAATGCCTGTACCCTTAAATATGCTACAAGCAATGCATATCGCTTCCGACAAGACTCATCCTAAGGTAACGAAGAAAACATACAAGTGGGTCCCTAAAGCTTCCTTAGTGACCATAGCTAGTGCTAAAAAACAGAAGCCTTGTAAGAAACGTACCACTCGCTCCAAGAAAAGTAAGAAAATGTTGCGATGGATCCCTAAATGACTATTGGAAGCCCAAGGCTACTATCAAGGAAATGATCAAATCTGGGTGCCAAAACGTAGATTGTGTTCTTACCTATCACCTGACCCAAGTGAGCCCAATCCCGTAGCTCCAAAACGAATCAATGATCGTGGAAAGAAAAAAATCACAGAATGCTACACACCCGCTCCCGAGCTAGTTTGGGTACCAAAGAAAGAACGATTTGTTCCACCTAGCTCAGGAAGGGGGGAGTCCCATGAAGCTTCTAGCTCCTCATGTAATACATCCATAGAGGTAAAAGCTTCTACACAGCCTCCATCTATAGTAGTGGACCTCCATGAAGCTACAAAAGAATCCACACCTCCCAGTGTTCAAGAATCACCTGATGAACCACTTCAAGTTCGATCCTGGGAGAGTACCTTACCACCCTTGCAACTTGACGAGGCACCTAGGGTAATAGACAACTACTGGCAAAAATCCTCACCTATTACCAACTGGAACAATTGGTTTCAAAGGGTGACAAGCTCATTTCAAACGGTATGATCTACCCAAGGAAGGGGGGAGTGTTTGTGGACATCCATCATTCACTTGCTTCCCTCTCAACCTTTCTCCCTGACCTCTTAATCTCCAATCTTAGGGAATGTACATATAAAGCTTTATACTCACAAAAAAAAAAAACAAAAAAATAAAGAGCAAGAGCAATTAGCAAACGAGTATGCACATTTAAAGTCAAAACATTGACTCAGACCTACACATTCACATCCGGTACAGTGCAACAGAAACCTATGCCATAAAACACCTTCGATCCTCATCACTTGAGTGATGGAGGGTAGGTAAGATTAGTACGATAGGAGTGTTTCTGTTTTAGAGTTGAGTGATTCGCAAAGTTCTCTTTTCCCACTAATGTGCCTCCTGGAGGTATTCCTTTTGTTTCCTAGTGTGTACAGGAGCGTGTTGCTATTGATAGGATTTGGACCTTCATGGAACCTTTCTCTCGTTCACACTTCAAATCAAGCGCGACCATCGACACAAACAGGTGTTTCTTGTCCATTAGCATTGCCCTTATCTTTTTGCATCCATGTTTTGTCTGCTTTGATTGTGATTGGTAGCTTAATATTCACCGCATTTGCTTAGTATCAAACATTTAATTCAATGTAATGTTTAGTCATAATCACTTGTCTAGGTGTAAAAATCAAGCAGTCCGACTAAGATAGTTTGACCAAGCTAGGTATTAGAAATCTTCTCTTAATACCATGGGGAATGCCTTCCTAATAAGCAAGGGTTACTTAGGTTCTTAATCTGATTTAGGCAGCATTGTGTGAAATGTACTAGGGCTTTCTAGTGGGTTTAACCCTATTGACCTTTAGCTTAAGTATTATAAAGGGAGTTTACTAATGTGATGAGCCTGGGGAGGGTAACAGTGTTATATGACCCCCCAAAAATACAAAATTAAAATGCTGAAAATGAACAAACAAAAAATCAAAGTGCCACAATGTAAAATTTTAAGCTGGAAGAGAAATCTCAGCTTGAATTGGTACTTCACTCACATGTATCGCCTATGGTACTAGAGCCCTAGAGGTTCCCAGTGTGGGCGCTTTTCCTTGAAAAGCAAAAAACCCAAGGCATACAAAATAAGCACACACATCATAATTGAATCAATGTGAAAAGACTTTGGGGGGTCAAAGAAAAAGTAATCAGTCAGGCGATGATTTCATGAGAAATTCCTTTTATGGTAGCTTAACTACAAGGTTTTCTAGGTATAGCCTCTAGTCATCCCTCGAACATGAGTACTTGGCTCTTGCGATTAAACAACTTAATTGACCACAGAAAATTAAGAAGCTTACCCATGGTATTAATATTCAATCTCTAGTGCCTTTCGACCGTCAAATTAGCGACCCCAGACTTGTTTAATTTTTTACCTTTACATCTGTTTATGCATTTGCTTACATTGCAATTTAATGTTCATTGCTAACAAATTGTTTGAAATTCTTTGACCAATCAATTTGTCTACCTAAAACTGCATATGCTTTTTAAGAGAATGCAATTACTGTGCCAATGTTGTTTGATTTTGCAGTGACTGAAGAAGGCTAAGGACATTCATCTCAAATGCTCTTCCACCTCGACGAACCAGCTTCAACTCAATAGCTTCCGAGGACGGAATCTACATCAGGAAGGGGGGCATGTTAACCCTCACGGATCACGGACACCCCATCACGTACGACGGACGTGTATTATGTATTTGGTAGAGTCAGGTACCGGGCTTGTCGGACCAATAAGAGAAGGGTAAGAGTGATCGCCGATGAGAGGCGCACTCTAACTGGGACATTCAAGGGATTAGTTGGCTAAGGATGGGTGCCCAAGTGTGAATGGGGTGAGCTCATATAAAAGCCAACTAAACCTAATTTTTACTCATTCTCTCATTTGTGCAATAGAAGAGTGCTCTTGCTCCATCTCCATCTCCATCTTCTTCTTCTTCACCTCCTTGTGTGTGTGTGAGAGAGTGAGAGAGAGAGAGAGAGAGAGGGAGAGTGTGTGTGCGATCGAGCATTACGAAGGCACGACGGCGGCGAGGCGGTTGAGTGCGGCACGACTGCAACTTCTTCTTCATCGCGGCGAAGAATCCACCACGAAGGCGAGCGTAGAGCGGTGAGTGACACACCCTTTGCTCTCTTGAGCTTGCTAGTTTAGGCTTGTTGTGTGCTTGGATCCGTCTGCGGCTCGCACACGGTGTATTGGCAAGTCCCTTGCTTCGGCAGTGCGGCAAGGAGCGCACAAACCCAAATGATTTTCTCATATTAAACTTATCATTTAATGTGGGAGGATAAATAGGGAACAAGGGATAGAATATAGAGATGTGCTTATAGATCTATCTCAACACGGGGCAATGAAAAGGGGTCCAAATGATAGATGGTATGTCAAAGAGAAAGGCTAGCTAATGGAGCTTAAAGACCTTAGGGTTATCTTCATTAAATACCTCCAATGGTTAGTGTAAAAATTCCTTTGACCTTAGGTAAGTTAGGGCTGTGCTTGAGGTGGGAACCCAGCCCAAGCTTGAGGTGCTTGTCGTGCTTGCTAACTAAGGTACTTGAGGTGCTTTTCATTCTTACTAACTAAGGTGCTTGAGGTCCTTGTCGTGCTTGCAGACTAAGGTTCTTGAGGTTCTTAATGAATAAGGTTCTAAGGTGATGCATGACTAAGGCGCTTGATGGTAAGGTGTTCCACAAAGTCAACACGATCCCTACTCATGAGGGGGCGATCCCTCTTTGTAGGATCTAGTAAGAGAACACACATACCCTCACACAATGCAAGCTTGGTACAAAGAAAGAAATTAGGAAACTTTTCAAGATTCTCTTCATGTTCCCCTCATAGTGAGCCTAAAGCCTATTGGTTGGCCTCCCAAGGGCCAACGATAATTTAGCTAATTTAATTAATTGTCTATGCATTTATCAAGTCCTCTCTCTCAAAGGGGAAAGGGGGACACTTGTCCCAAGGCTATCCTTGTTGCTTGATATGCACTAAGCATGTGATTGGCCAGGAGGTCCAATCAAATTCAAGCTAGTGCTAGAAGAGGGGGTCAACCAAGGAAGGAGGGGGCTAGCTTGGGGGTATACTCTCCCACACACAGACACACACACACACTCTCTCTCTCTCTCTCATTGTGTGGGGTTGCAAGTGAAAGAGCTCCATCTCCTTCTCCAAGCTAGTAGAGGGGTTGAGAGCCTACACCAACACTCTTGGCTATGGAATGAAAATCCAACCAAGAGCCATTCTTCAATGCTTAAGCTTGCCATCTTCTCCATAATCATTACTATGCTATTATGTATGCTAGTAAGAAGAGTGATGGTAACTAAGAGACTATTTCTTTCTCCTTTTAATGGTTCTTCTCCCTCTTCCCTACCCTCATTTCCCGCTAGATCTCTCCACCTTGGAAGGTGTTTGAGGCCTTGGGAGTGAGGTTGGGGATAGTTAATGATTTTTACAAATTCTATATTATGCTCATGATGCATGAAGCTTTCCATATTCATTGCATCACATAGGTCACAAGGAACACAAAGATTTTATTGTACCAAGTCTCTCTTGATGGGAGAATCTATAATACAAAATCCTATTGGAGGGGGGACCGGCTCCACATAAATACGGTCCGCAATTGTTGTCAAGTTCTCTAAACTCTCTCTCCTTCAAAAGTATTGTTCATGCCAAGTTAATTAAGTACTTTTATTATGTTGCAATCATCAATTAAGTTCACCCTCTATGTTCTCAAAGTAGTCTCACAAAAATTCTCTCTTTAATTCTCCTAATTCTGCTATTCTCAAAGTTCATAGTCCATTTCCATTTCAAGTTGCATGAAAAAGCATTGAAGGTTCCCAAATAGATTCTTAAAATGTTGCAAAGCAAGGCCATGTTGATGAATGACATAAAGATGCATGCAAAAAGATGTCCTCCACAAATGTCGCCTCTCAAAATGCACCCTGAACTACCTGCGAGAAATCTCCATTGCTTTAGCGTTTCAAAATGCTTGTTGACAACAAGCGCCCCGCTACCTCTCTTTAGCATGCATGTTTTAGAATGTTTCCCACTCCAATGCATCTGACAGGCTCTCCTACCATGTGTCAAAATGCAAATAAATATTCTAGATGGAAAAGACAATGATCTTGGCCTGCATTTCAAAAAACACCACATAAAGGGAATTGCTGGTCTTGGCCACATGTGTAGCTTGAGGTGATGCTTCTTGCGAGATCCTTCTCAAATGGTTTCAAAATTTTCCACTCGTGTTCCTCTTCTCAACATGGTCTCCCAAGATCAATGAGCCAAAGCTCTAATACCATGTCAAAATTGATGATGTGGAGCCGTAGGGCAATGGAAAAAATAGGAGAGAGAGAGAGAGAGAGAGAGAGAGAGAGAGACCGTTGAACTAACCAACCTCGGCATTGAATTGATGATTTACAATGGGGGAAAATTTCCCTATCCAAGATTTGACAAAAAAATAAAATATATACCTAAAGCCAAAATAAATATTGGGATCACATTGGGCTATGCACTTGAGATGCTATGACTTTAATAGTTCCAATTAAAGACCTAGCAACACCTCTTTTATCCATTAGATTCTATCTTGATTTGAACATAGAGGGCCCTCTTAGACAGTGGGGAGCACCTTCTCCTGTTGTTGATTTCTTCATTTCTTCTGCCTTAAACCTTGACATCCAACAACTCACCTTGCTTCAATCTTAGCATAATTTGGTTTGCCTCTTGTTAAATGAACCATAGACTAGTGTTATAGAGTCAATTACAAAGTAACCCTAACCTACCCTCAACATGCTTGGCTTCATGTCTAGCTCTTGCAAACTTTCAAATACCTCTCCGTATACATTGAGACTACAAATACCTATACTTTGCTCAAGTTTAAGCTCACATAGGAAGGGTTCTTCTTCTAGCCCTACTACCCCACTCAATGCCACCTACTCTCCTTTCTACCTTTCTTAGTACATTTATTTACTTGAAATAAATGTACTAAGAACCTTAAACCTTGAAATAAATGTACTAGTAAATTTCTTCTGCCTTAAACCTTGACATCCAACAACTCACATTGCTTCAATCTTAGCATAATTTGGTTTGCCTCTTGTTAAATGAACCATAGACTAGTGTTATAGAGTCAATTACAAAGTAACCCTAACCTACCCTCAACATGCTTGGCTTCATGTCTAGCTTTTGCAAACTTTCAAATACCTCTCTGTATACATTGAGACTACAAATACCTCTACTTTGCTCAAGTTTAAGCTCACATAGGAAGGGTTCTTCTTCTAGCCCTACTACCCCACTCAATGCCACCTACTCTCCTTTCTACCTTTCTTAGTACATTTATTTACTTGAAATCCCTCTTAATGGATTTCCTTTCCTAATTGTAGCACTTCTCTTTCAATCCTTATGCTTTAATTTGAGTCTTTCACTTCCTTCTCTCTTAAATCTTGCCTCACACCTTGCAACTAACACTACGGCTAGCCTTAACCTTCTCTTAAAAGTTAACTTCTAATGAAGCAGCTATAGCTTGGGCTACCTTTGCATCTCTCTCATTTCTTCCTTCCTTATCTTACCTTTTGTCCATTCCTTACCCTATTTCTTGAAACTTTACATCATGAAATTGCACATTATTACTGCACATGATTTATAGCATTTGTGATAATGAGTAATATTTATGTTGTCGATTGCACGAGCATATTGTTAGTCTCGGAATCCTTGAAAAAAGAAAATCCACCAGCTTACCTTGTCCCCCAATCATTTTGGGATAGCCATGTAATATTAACCCATCCTTATGATGATTACACACAGAACATGCCTCTAATTATATTATTATCAACTTAAGCAATGTGTTATGTTTTTTCTTAGAAATAGTGTTGGGTGTTGATTTGATATTTTGATGCTACAAAAGTTTTTAACGTATAGAGGCTCACATTGAGTTGCAATGTAGCAAAGGTGAGATACATTACAACACATTGGGACACCTTTTTGCACTAGAATGATGGTAAAAAGCTCAAAAATAGTGAAACAATTACAAAATCATGCAATTAAAAGCTTGCAAAATAAAATGCACTCATCCACATGAAGATAGCTCCCATGCCCATAGTTTTTTGAGGGCAAGTGGCCCCTCCCCTTAAGCAACAACGGCATCGTTCTTGCCCCTAGGGGTGTTCTTGTGTTAAGTGAGATAAAGAGAGAGAAGTAAAGCCATGTAAAGCCTCCAAAAACGGGGATCCAGGTGGGTGAGTGTGCATAATATTTTAGTGTGGGCAGGTCAGCTGAGTAGACAAGCAAGACCTCCCAAAAAATAAAAAAGGCCTCTTCCAATAAAGGGGAGTTTGGGATTGTAAAAGGGAGATCTTTTTGCCAGCACAAGGGAGGGTACTTGTGTGGGAGAGGAGGCCACATGAGAGGCTATTGAGCCCCTGCTTTGTTGTATGATGAGGAGCGGCTATGGTGTTGTGAGTGAGGTTATACAAGTTCTTTGTTGATGAATGGTAATCCCCCCATTGAACTGCATCTTTCATTTGTGCCATGTTGGACCCCCTTCCCCCTTTTCTTCTCTGCTTTTTTGCAAGTTTTTGGGCATGTGTTAATAGTGGTTCCCCCTCGAGGTTGTGTGTGCAGAGAGAGAGAGAGAGAGAGAGAGAGAGAGAGAGAGAGAGAGAGAGAGAGAGTGGATTTTGTGTGTGAATTAGGGAGGACATTGACAATAGTTGTGTGTGTGTTGAGTTGTGTTCTACACAAGCATGTGTACATTGAGTTGAGTGCAAGTGTGAATTTGCTATGCAATCGAAGTTGTTGTTTGAGAGGAGAGGGGTGCTATGAATACCTTGGTCTATAGAGAGGCAGTTCTGTGTGTTTTGGTCATGCTCCCCATTCCCCCTCTCCACTGCTTTGCATTGCTCACAGCACCGACCATCTTTGGTAGCACCATCTTAGCCCAACCCCCTTGTTGAACATTCATGTTCAACCAAAAACATTTATTGAATTTGAAACTGCTACACAAACAATTGAGAAAACTAAAAGAACAACAATCATATGTACAACATATGTACAAGGCTTCATCTGAACTACACACAATCCCTTTTTAGGTGGGTTGCCCAACCCCCTTGAACACAATTTGATGTACATCATGCACTAGCTCGACACTAGTCCTCTTGTTAAAGTATAGATTGAGCTGCACACCGTTCACTCTCTACCCAAGAAGTTTACCATTCACCTACCCCAACTCTGATAGGTCCCATTAGGAAAAGCTTTATGCACTTTCTAGGGGCTTGTCCACTTCTTCTTGAATTTCCTCTCAAAGGTGAAATGAAGGTAGCTTTTATAATTCATGAAAAGGTCACCCTCCTTTATTGGTTTGTCTAGGAGGTTTTGGTTGAGCTTCATAATCTTCTTCTCTCGTTGCTTCACATAGAAATTTGGTACTACTTTCTTGTTCACCTACAAGGCTTTAAGACTAGCAATCCAATCCTTAAAAAAAACCCTATTGAGTGGAATTGATTTGCTACATACCCTTCAAAGATCCAAGTTGTGCATGCATTGGTAGCATTACCTATTTACAATAAACTAGCTAGAATGGAGTAAAGTTCGTGGCTACCTTATAGGATGTTCAGTATGCCCATAAGCATCTCTCAAGGTTAGCTTCCCAGTTTTTCTCTTTCTTGTACACATATTTCATAAGCATCGTGATAATTTGCCACTCCACTAGGCCATTACATTGGTGGTAATAGGGTGACAAAAATTTATTTTGAATGCCCAACCTCTCTACTAATGCACACATCATTTTTCTTCTAAAACCCTGACCTCTATAAGAAATGAGCACCCAAGGCACTCCAAAACGGCAATAAATGCAGTCAAAGACAAACCGAGCCACTATATGAGCATTCACCTCCTTGACTAGTGAGGTAGTCAATGGCTACCAGAAATTATATTGCCTCTTACCTTTTGTACCACTCTTTGCTATGCTTCGTTGAACCACATAGTAAAAGATCCTTCCAAATTTGGCTCTTCTCCAACTTCATCTTGTACCACCCTAGGATATATCAACAAATCAACACCCTTATTAACCAAAACATTGTAGAGGGGGAATGAAGGAACACACCCAATACACAAACAAAGTCCTCTCTATAGCTCAAGGTATTCATAGCACCTTTATCCTCTTAGAAACACCTTCAAAAAACACACTTTACACTAGCAAACCATCGCCTGCTCACTTCCCAGCACTTACACACACCACAAGACTACCATAGAATGCACACCTACTACCACAGCCTGTCTCCAACCTTGAACACACACGCAAATGATCAATCTCACTCTCTCACACAAAGCACCACCAGTCTAGGGGGGCACACACATCCACACTACCGAAACTGCGGGGAAACACAAGAGCAGGAGAAAGAGAAAGGGGGAAGGGGAAATGACAACATACACATGAACACCCTTCTCCTCACCACTAGCAATATCGCTAGTGGGGGGGCTTGGACTTTGCCTTCAAAAAGGGGTGGGTGCTAGGCTGCCATTTCATCACATAAGAACACCATTGGTGCCTCTCATACGCCAGCACCTAACCACCGCTGCAGCCACCCTAGGATATATCGACAAATCAACACCCTTATTAACCAAAAAATTGGAGAGGGGGAATGAAGGAACACACCAACACTCAAACAAAGGCCTCTCTATAGCTCAAGGTATTCATAGTGCCCTTATCTTCTTAGAAACACCGTCAAAAAACACACTTTACACTATCAAACCATTGCCTGCTCACTTCCCAATGCTTACACATTCCACAAGACTACCACAAAATGCACACCTACTACCATAGCCTGTGTCTCCAACCTTGCACACACATGCACATGATCAATCTCACTCTCTCGCACAAGGCACCGCCGGTCTAGGGGGGCACACACATCCACACTGCCGGCACTGTGGGGAAACACAAGAGCAGGAGAAAGAGAAAGGGGGAAGGTGAAATGACAACATACACATGAACACCCTTCTCCTTACCACTAGCGATATCACTAGTGGGGGGGCTTGGACTTTGCCTTCAAAAAGGGGTGGGTTCTAGGATGCCATTTCATCACACAAGAACAACATTGGTGCCTCTCACACACCAGTACCTAACCACCACCTACAGCGTCTATGCCACCGACCTCGACCAAAACAAGCCTTCTTTCCCCGTTGCACCACCACACGCAGAGCCCACCCAAAATCGGCATGGCTCAGCTCGACGGGAGCTCTCTCCCCTCGACTTGATTCTTACAATGGGCCATGCCCTACCCTAAGTACCACGAACTTCTAGAGTGTGAACCTGCATGCGGGTTTTTTCATAGGACATGTGGCATTATCTCCTTGATGCGCCCTTGAGATCACCCTTTGAGCTTAGAAAACCCCCCTAGAAAAGCCCGTCATGGTGCCACTTTAAACATGGGCTTTCTCTCTGTTCATGAGTCCAATGTCCGAGCCGTCAAGTTCGGCCCAAAATTCACATGGTTGACTCTAATCCCCCCCCCCCCCCCCCCCCCCCCAGCCATGCCGCACTTTGATGTCTCTGGGCCCACAATTCGAGGCCGTAAAAAATGAGAAAAAACATCCATAACTTTTGCACTTCCAGTTGGGCCCAACTTCCGAGTGACATAGCTGTCACCGCAACTTCAATTGCCGAGCCGTCAGTTCTTGTTATCTCCATGTGATACCCTCTATCTCTTGGAACCTTGGAAAGTGCCAAAAAACACCTGATGGCCCGATTTTCAAAGCGACCAAGTTGCCACAGACCCGACCCCCCTGGCAATTGTTCAAATGGTCATAACTTTCTTTCTAGAGGTCATATTTGCAATCTAAAAAGATAGGCATGCTCCATTATTCAAATATTACAAGTCTATTTGCTGACAGCCACTCTAGCCACCTATCCCCAGCTATCTCGACTAGCTTCTAGAGCATATTGAGAACTACATTCTAGAATAGTGATAGAGCACTTTGGACACTTGAACCTGCCATCCCACCTATCCCATTTTGAATCCTTTTTGGCCTAAAAAGCCGCATTAAGCATACATCTCCACTAACACCTGCTTGACTAGGTCTTCCATATTTGCCTTAGCCTTTTGTCTTCCACCTTTTAGAACCCACCGCTTGGCATAGATCTCTTCCTTGCATACACCAACTTTGGCTTTTTAATGTCCACCCAGTGAGACCAACTAGTATGCTTGATCTTGAACTCAAGCTCAAAATCTTGGATGTCTAGCACCCACTTTATAATATGCTTCCTGGGCTTCAACTACAACACCACCTCTCACAATAGATTATTAGACATTAGCACATAAAATCTTCACACAATTAGATGCACTTTAAATATTTTGCAAGCCAAAACCAAAGCAACCACCCATTGTTCTCCTTTGGAATAGGTTATTCCCCTTGAACTTATCACCATGGTCTCAAAGTAAGTAGCCTTGTAGCTTCTGCCTACCTTTTGCAACAACATGGCTCCAATGGCCACCACCATACCTACCATCACAAAAACATAGAAATCATCCTCTTGGTTGGGAGGACACATTGTTGATAGCTGGCACAAGATCTCCTTCACCTTGTCAACAGAAGCCTCTTGTGCTTCTTCACTCCACTAGAAACCATGCACTTGCTGGGCCATCTTTCGAAGACGATACACATATTGTGGAAGCATCCAAAAAACCCACGACAAATACTTTAGATTATGCGTGACTGAAGCCAAACCTTGAGAGCTTGATGGCGGCTCCATCAACACTAGAGCCTTCATCTTCTCTAGATCAGCATCTACCCCATTCTGAGACACCAAAAGACCTAACAACTACGCAAGAGGCTGTGCCAACTTGAACTTATTAGGGTTCAGTAGGCCACCTAGTCTCTAGAAACATAGGTGCAACTTTAACTAGTACTCCGACCTAGAACTATAGCACCGTATATCATGGATGAACACCTTGATAAACATGCCAAATTATCTCCCCAAATACCCTATTCATCCAATTCTAAAATGTGGCATATGCATTCAATAAACCAAATGGAATCCTGAGGTAGGAAAACATCCCCATGGAGAGGTGAATATGGTCTTCAATTGATCCTCAAGAGCAATATGGGACACCCCTAAACAAGCCTCTTTATAATGGTTGACCTCCATGTTCATGTGCACATTTTACTTGACTACCACCTTGACACCTGCATCCTTCATAGCCACTTTCGTCATGATACAAACTTGCACTCTACCATCTATATATACCTATTATTGGATTCTCCTCTCAATGATGACATGAATAAAAAGAAGAACATAGGTTGGATTCCCTACCCTCAAGGCCATGTTTTGCACAATATGCACATCACCCTTAACTCTTGGTAGCCTAGTGCTAACACTCATAGATCAATGCCTCCTTAGTTTATGATTCAGTGCGAATAGCCCAAAGGTAATGTTAGCCTTTGACTTTGAACATCACTCATCGGATCATATTTGGGGTAACCACGCCCTAGATAAAAGTCCATCCACTTGATTTCACAATGCCTTCTCCTCTTGCTACTTTGCGACTGCTCCTCCTCTTGCTCCTAAATTGTTGCTCCCTGTCTTCATACACCTTTTCCTCTTGCTAGCCTCTGGATGCCCCCTGCCTTCTCTTTGCCTTTGCAAGCTTTGGTTTCCCGCTGAGTTTGTGTTTCCCTTTCACCCCCAACTATTTTGTTAGCCAAGACCTCCACATCTTGCTTATCCACCCCAATAATGTTGACCCTAGGGACTTCACGATCGTTTGATGAAGTTGGCGGTATTGAATTCTTGATTTCCTGCTTGTTTTGGCCATTAAACTACCCTTGTTCTGTGCCTCTACCAAAGAATGGGTAGATATCCCCTCTTTCCCTAGGTGGGTGCAAGCAATCTGATGCATAATAGGCATGCCTCTTCCCCTTATTGGTTGTCCCGTGTCCATCACACTTACCTGCAATTCTTGAATTTTCTTTGACAAGTCATGAGATGTACATACCCATTGTTAAAGAACAACTACCATACCTTATTTCCTATTATTTTACTCTTAAACAATATTGCAAGGGCTCTGTTGCTGGGTAGGAGCCATCATCTCATAGCCCATTACGCCTTGCTTGATCTTCTTGCTCTTTGACCATTCAATTTCCACTTCACCATTGTAATTGTATGGGCTTTTAAATTCCATCTTTCCTAGCACCTTGGGTGCAAGCATACCATAAACTTATCCAACTTGAAGTAATTACCATTAACCAACTGCATGGATACTGCTAATTGTACCCAACATGCTTCAAAACAATCAAGAAACATATTAAATTCTTCACCTACATCTTGTTTGAGAGCCTTTAGCTTTGCATCCATCTCGAGTGGGAATGCCTCCTGGGATAATCATGCAAATATCGTGTCCATAGAGCCGGCCATGTATGCGTTGGTTTGCCTTCCAATGCTTCAAACCACACTTTGGTTTTTCCGTGCATCACCAACGGGGAAGTGTGCATCTTGCTACCCTCGTTAGGTATATGCAGTGATAGCATGTACAACTCAAAATCTTTAGTCCACTCATCTCAATTCTATTCACTTGTGAAAATTGGTACATAGCTTCGTGTAGACATGCCTCTAGAAGCACAAAATTATTCTTCTTCGTCAAACTAGCAGCAACTAGTGTCCTCCTTTGTGGGGGTCCCAGAGGATGGAGAGAGGAAATAGGGAACACACCTGAAACACAACACAATGCCTCTCTATAGCTCAAGGCATTCACATCACCCTTGTCCTCTAGGCTTATATAGATGATGGAGTGCAGGTTTCTATCATGAATGAAGTATCTCATTAGGAAAAATATGAACCCTCTAGGGGCCCTTTGGGGTTAAGGTTAATTAGAGGCCAGCCAATAGGAAGAGTGTGGTGGACACACTCTATACCCTGAAAAAAGTAGGGGGACAAGGTAGCCTTACACCTCTTAATGGCCTCTTACCTAGTGAGAAGGAAAGGGAGGTGGCTAGGGGAAAGGGATCGGGGGGGGAGGGGGGGGGGGGTTTGGTGTTGTAGCTACGGGGGATGCCGCCTTTGGGGTGCCATGGCAAGATGATGAGCAACAGCAGAAGCGAGAAAGAGAATGAGAGAGGAGAGACTCAAAAAATCACGCTACTTATTTTTTTTATATTGATGATCCTTTCTTAAAAACTTTACAATGTTTATAAAGCAAAAGCTTTCATGCACAACTCGAACTCCAACTGAGCTTGTAACTGCATGGCTATAAAAGCCGTTTCCCATGGGTGTTGACAATCTGGGCTTGAAACCCAACAATCCCCCCCTCAAGCCCGAACTAGACAGACTACTCTCATGATACCTCGAGTTTTTGGTGTACTCGTCAACCGTGAGTTTTAGGTTTTCTCACAACCAAGGATTTCTGGTGTATCCATAACCTGGTGCTAGGTCAGTAACCCCCCCTTGAACAGATAGGGTGTAGGTCAAAAAAGTTAGTTAGCAAAAATATTGGAGTTTTTGGTTCACTTCCAAACCTTGGGTTTAAGGTACATGTACCCAGTAACCTCATGAGGAGCGGACAAAATGGTACTTGAGAACAAAAATGATAAATTGGGAGGTCTTACCACTCATCTGTTTGGTGGAAGTGTCTAACCCGTACAAAGTTTTGTTATCATGGCATGACTGACATATGATGAAGTAAAAAGAGGATTTGACTGGAAAGTTTATGATGGTTTTCATAATAGACAAAAGAGGACAGCTCTATGACACCAAAAGTGACAAAAAATAGTATTGAAAACTTGTACTGTAGTCTCGAAGCAAATCTGGATATTCAGCATCTTTTGATGCACCTCTTGGTTCTCGAAGCAAAAGGTTGGCTTATGGATGTTTTGCATATTCCTTAGATCAACATGTATTGGAACAATCTCCATCGAGTTGATTTCTCGAGTACTAGATAGCCCTTTATCTGCTACACACATCCATATAGTCATAGGAACCTTTATTATTGTGTTGAAACGTTGCTCGTTCAAATCCTTGAAGTTGCCTTGCTCTTGTTGACAAGGTACTTCACATAGCATTTTAAAATGCTCTTGAACGGGTTGCATGCACCTTGGACCAAGCCTTGCGAAAAATTGCCTTGGTAGGCGTTTCGAAAAACTCTACTATCACCACCAACCAGGGCCTACGGGCGTGTGTTTCAATATGCAACTGAGCACAATCGTCTTGATGTTGCCCACCTGCTTGGATAGGACGTTCAAGACCAAATTGGGTGGCCCTTTGCTTGCAATGTGAAAATCACAATAAAACACAACAAAAAAAAAACGAGTTGTCTGCAGAGTAGCCGAAACAGGGCGTCGATGAAGAGCTTGGCTTGCAACAGGCTGAGAAGGCCGAACCAGGGCTTGCTGGTATATCAAAATTTCACGACACAGCCAAGGCGAAATGGATGATGCCGGGTCTGATCAATTCCCTGCAAGTCGACTGCGCATGCTTCCCTTCTCTAAGTGGCTGTACCTGCGCTGTGTTGAGTCGAGAGCCGAGGTTTGAGCCAAAGCTCTGATACCAGTTGTTGGTGTTGCAGCTACGGGGGATGCCGCCTTTGGGGTGCCATGGCAAGATGATGAGCAACAGCAGAAGCGAGAAAGAGAACGAGAGAGGAGAGACTCAGAAAATCACGCTACTTATTTTTTTTGATTGATGATCCTTTCTTAAAAACTTTACAATGTATATAAAGCAAAAGCTTTCATGCACAACTCGAACTCCAACTGAGCTTGTAACTGCATGGCTATAAAAGTCGTTTCCCATGGGTGTTGACAATCTGGGCTTGAAACCCAACAGGGGGCAGGGGGAGGACCACTTTGACTTCTTTTTCCCCACTTTTTGGCCCGGATTTAAAAATACACTGAAAGATTCAAATTTTCAAAAAGTATATATATTTCAAGTTTTTCCTCCTTAAATGCTTCCCAAACCTATTTCATGGTCAAAAAAGTAATTTTGACCTCCAAAAGTAAAAAACTGCATTAAAAAATCCAAAAATTTAAAATTTTCCAAAAAAAATTAAAACATCATTTTCCATTCTCTAAAGTCTTTCCAAACTTATTCTATAGCTAAAAAGTGATTTTCTCTCTCTACAAACCCTTTTCCAAGCTCTCTAGCTGCAACAACCACATGCACCCCCTATAGTATAGCATTATCTCTCTGCAAGCTTTCTCCCACCTCCATTATAGCACCAAGCAAGCTCCTCCCCCATCTCTTCCCCTTGCCCACCACGTAGTTTCACACCAATCTAGCTCCTCTCCCTTGGCTCACCTCCATTACAGCATGAATCAAGATTCTACTCCTTCTACTTTCATTCACTCACACTACATGAAACCTCTACTCCCGAAGATGGAAAAATTATGAGCTCACATGACTTGCATACCACAACAACAGGAGGGGTGAATAGTATGTGGGCATTGCAAGGGTTCATCTCCAACATAAAGATAGAATGGTAAGAAAACTATCTTTGTAGCTTCATTTAGAGCTTAACATCATCTCCATCTTTGAGCTTACCATGCTGGCAAGAATAAACCTCTTTATGGATTTCAATGTTTAGGCTTCACACCTCATAACATTGGGTGGTGCTATTTTGTTGATGACTTTGGTGCACCATCTATAGTTGTGTAGCACGTGATTGAGTCTCACAATGCAAGTAAGTTGTGTTATCTATGGAGAGTCATCAAAGATTTTTCTTATAATTTATTCTTTGTATAGCTGTCATTAGATTATTAGAATGATATCATTTTGTACTTTATAACTTTGTGCTCACATAATCTGTTGTTCACTTATGGGAGAAAGCATGTTAACCTGTCGCGCTTTTTGTGCTAGTTAGCAGTTTCAAGTTAGCACATCTTCAAAAAGTTGGGCGTCCGGTAAATTTTTTACAAATAATATCAAAATTTGTCGAAGGTTGTACATTTGGATTCCTTGTTTCTAGTGCTTTCTATTGATATATCATATGTCATAGATCTTGGAGGTGTAGCTCAAGTTATTGTACTAGTTAGCATATGTCAAAATTGTGCTAGTTAGCATTGTCCGGGACATGAAAAAGCATGACAGGTTAACATGCTTTCACCCTTATAGAGTCAACTTTTTTCAGAGAACATGAGCAAGCAATCATTTGCAGAGATGGAAATTACTCTATTTTTGTTTTGTGAGGAACCTTTCACTACCATGTTAAAGGATTTTGATAAGAATATTAGAGTTTTTGTAGAATCTTGAACCAATAGGTACTCTCTAGGAGCTCTTAGAAAAGCCATCCATATAGTACTACTATCTTCCCTAGTGCCATAGACACACAAATACTCAAGTGTATATGAATCTCTAGATGAGGAAGACAAATACAAGTAAGAGAAGCCTAACAACAACAACATTGTCTCCGTCTGTAGTTATTTTCATCAGGCTGGATTCCTCTATACATGCAATGTAAATATGTTTTTTTATTAAATGGTGTTACATTGAGTGAGAGTATTTAATTTAGATTACCGGAGTTTCATACAGATTTGGGAAATATTGTTGAACTTTATGGATATTTTGATTTGTCTATAAGATCTTTCAAGTTTCAAGTCCTAGTCACTCCACCATGAAGAAATTTAAGCAATATTTTTATTTCAGTTTAATCATTAATGGTTATTCTTATTAAAGTGGATCATAACCTTTGTGAAGATTTTCTCATTTGGGGATGTTGAATATATATCATTAGCAACGTTTCACAAGTTGAGAAAGCTAAATTCTTGCTTTCCAACATGTTATTGTTTCCATATTATGCCTATTCCAAGCTTGACTTAGAGAAAAGACAACTTGAGATGGAGGTATCAATGTATGGGGGTGACTTATTATTTACTCGTGTTTCATCATACATATATTGTAAAGCCTTTGAGTTTCCAACTTTTTGAGTAGTGTTGACAAGTTTTTGGTATCAAATCTTCTTAAACATCCTTATTAATGAGCTATTGTTAGCTATTTCTTTGGTGTTGCTAAGGATGATAACAATTGCTACTACTTTGTGAACTTAACTGTTAAATTGTGGATTTGATTTTTACAATGTAGCTCATTTGGATAGAGAAAGTGTAAACATAAATTATAGATACATGCATTGTTAACATAGAAGATATGTACCACTCGAGCCTATGTAAACTGCTAATCAAGAAACCTTTGGTTGGATACTATAACAATAGGGGGTCACATGTGGTTTCAAATACCAAAGAGATGGCTTAATCAAAACATTCCTAAGAGCACGAGGTGGACACAAGGAAGTAAAAATTGGCTCCTTGTTTGGTCGATTTCTAGTGCGAAATGTTTAGTGCACAGGATTTGTGAGACCTTTGACCTAGGGATTCCACTAAAGTATATGTAACATAGCACATGTGTTCAAGAGAAGGGATTTTATATTCTTGTAAAGTTACAGAAACATGTGTAGATAAGACCTATAATGGGTACTTTTAATCCATTCTGGTGAACGCACATGATATAGGAAAATTTTACATAGTGAATGTTCTAGACCTTTGAACACAGAGAAAGGGGGGGGGGGGGGGGGGGGGGGGGGGTTGCTTTGATTACATCAAACACTACACCTCTATCTCATGGCCATGCATTAAAAAAAGCCCCTATTTGCCATTATAAGGCCCCAGGGACCCTCAAAAAGAGGGGCCACAAGGTTCTTGGGAATGTCTTGGTCTGTGTTTTCCATCACAAGCACCCACTACACCTCTATCTCATGGCCATCCATTAAAAAAAGCCCCTATTTGCCATTATAAGGCCCCACGGACCCTCAAAAAGAGGGGCCACAAGGTTCTTGGGAATGCCTTGGTATGCGTTTGCCATTATAAGCCCCCAGGGGGCCCCTTGTGGCCCCTCTTTTTGAGGGTCCCTCGGGCCTTATAATGAAAAACACAGACCAAGACATTCTCAAGAACAGGGGTAGTAGACACAAGGAGTCAAAAAATGGTTGATGAGCATGATACAAGGTTTAAGTATTTTTCGTTGGGGGGGGGGGGGGGGGAGTTTGCTATGAATACATCAAACTGCGCATTTCTATCTCATGACTATGCATAAAAAAAGATTGTATTTGCCAATTTAAGGCCCAGGGACCCTCAACAAGAGAGGCCACAAGGGCATGAGAATGGCCATCCAGTCTATAGAAAAATGGAAGGGGGGTGGGGAGGGGGGGGGGGGGGGGAGAGGGGGGAAGGGGGCGAGCTCTTGCTCTCTGTACATCTAACATTACATCCTCATCTCATGCTCATACACAATAATTTTGCAAATTTTTGCCATGTAAATGCCCCCAGGGCCCTCAGCAAGAGTGGCCACAAGGGCGCATGAAATGCCCATCCAGGACTTTTGGATGGGCATTTCGCGCGCCCTTGTGGCCACTCTTGTCGGGGGCCTTGGGGGCCTTTACATGGCAAAAACTTGCAAAATTATTGTGTGAGAGCATGATCCAAGGTTTAATTTTAAGCTGTTTTCAACAGCTTCTAGCTTCCAATCGGCTCCAAATCTATCTGGGCTTGTATCACATGAATTTGTTCATCTTGTCACGCTCTTCGACCATCGTGTGATGCAAAAAATTCATATCTTTCTTGAATTCTCCAAAAATCAACGTGCAAGTTGGCAATTTATTAAAAAATGATGTAAAACAAACATTTCTTACTTTTTTCTTAATCTACGGGCTCCAACAAGCATTAAAACCATGGAATTTGAAAATACTCAAAGAATCAATGTTTTTAATTGTGTTAAGGACTGTATTTCCTACATACAAAATTTTCCCAAAATCTCGCTCTAACACCTTCAAAAGTGGCTTCCAAGGAATGCCCTCGGTCAAAATTTGAAACTAAAGGGAAAAAAAGCAGAATGAGCTCCTAGACTGTGTACAAACTTTAAAATAACCAAAATTTCCTTCAAAAAAAGCTATTGAAAAAAATTTGAAAATAGGCTTCCCTTGGACTTCCCACAACGATAGAAATCAAAGGGGTCAAGGAGAGGTATGGTGTCACAAGTGCATGGTAGGAATCTCCTCAAGGTTTATTCCATCAAGATCTCTTGTACTTTATCGTGTCTTCTCATGTACAATCTTACGAAAAAAATACAAATTTACACTTTAAATGTCTCTAGGTTTTATTTAACTTATTAAACAATCTAAAATATGGTAGACCTAAATTGCTCTTACACATCAACAACCAAAAAAGTCCAAATTTCTTCTCATTAACTTTGATAAACATACATTCATGAACAGCTTCCAAGGGGTAGTTCGGTCATAGTTACATCCATTCCATGACATGGTATGCTCATGGGGTGACATATCTCGTAGAAATATCTCTGGTGGGGGTGCCCTCATGTTAGGAAAGGGTGTGTTGCTGATGAAAAGTTGTTGTATTGTCCTACTAGGGATCTCTCCATGTTAGCATAATGATTTTTGGTGCAATGGGAGCCACATTTCTTGAGGAGAGATTTGTGCCATCGTAAAAGCTTCGTGTTATCACAATTTCTTGAGCCATTCTTGTAAACAATGCCACTCAACTAGCATAGTAAGAGGTCACCTTGTATCATGACACGTTAGAGACATGTTCTTCAAACAAAAACATATATGAATTCAACATTTTCAAGTTGTATAATAAAGACACTTCTTAAGTATATGATGTACAAATTTTCAAGTATTTCCATCCAATAATCCTAAAATATACATTAGGATGAGATTACCCACCTCTAATAAGCATGGATTTGAAGCACCTACTTGCAGGATGTAACAAAGTAGGCTGTTTTAGAGAAAAAGTGGTGATATTTGACCTCTCTAACCGGTAGGCTTTCACTATCTTTGCACAATAGCAACCTTTGTATCAAGCACTACAA
Organism: Adiantum capillus-veneris; assembly: GCF_014529385.1. Lineage (NCBI taxonomy): Eukaryota > Viridiplantae > Streptophyta > Polypodiopsida > Polypodiales > Pteridaceae > Adiantum > Adiantum capillus-veneris. The sequence goes on from NC_140935.1 coordinate 109,034,959, forward strand.
AAGAATTAGAGACAACACCTTAGACTTCAAAGCCTATGATAAGAAGAATACAACCAACAGTAAGAAGTATATTGCTACCTTGCACCAAGGGGTGTTTCTTTCAAATATGTGATGGTATTGGCAAGCTTCATAATGTACACATCTTTTTCTTGCAATTGTTGTTGGAGAGTTTCAACCTCCCTCTTCAAAGAGGCAATACTTTCTTGTAATGCCATTGTTTTAAGCTGAAGAGATTGACATTTGTGCATCCACGAATGCAAAGATGCACTTGCACCCATGTACAACCAATTGAAATAGCCTAACAAACCTACTTCTCCCCTCCCAAGATATTGAAGAACCATCAACATTTGTCTCACCAACGGTACGACTTTCCTGGGATGACCTCTTCTCACCCTCATGTGCGAACTTCGATGCAAATGCCACCGACAAGCAAATATGTATGCTTTTGTTGTGCGGAGTACATGGTGGTGGAGGCATATGATTTGTGATGTCCGTGAGCACCATGGAAGCTGTTATGTGAGGAAGAAAAGGATGAAAAGAGAGAAGGGGGCAAGGGGGAGAGGGAGAGAGAGGGGAGGAGGAGGAGAGAAGGGGGCTGGGAGTGAGAGAAAAGGGGGAGAGGGAGGAGGAGGAGAGAACAAAGGATTTTTTTATTGGGGGGGGGGGGGGGGGGGGGATTTTTATTCGAAAAAGTGGACTTTCAATGTTTCTAGGTTTGAAAAAAGGTCAAAAAATGATTTTTTCATATGTATATATGTTGGGGGGGGGGGAGTTTTAAGTCAAAAATAAGTAAAAATAGTTTTTTTAAAAAAATCAAATTTTGGCTCTTAGTGACCCACATTTTTGCTTATGTGGACACACCCCTGTACTCCCTTCACTTTCAAAAAGCTAGAGAGAGAAAGTGACCTCCTAGGTCGACATCCTACATGTGACTAAAAAAAAGGCTAGAAAAGCCTACTTCAAACTAGCTTCTTGAATGCCCTTGTCCCCTTAACCCTACACAACATTAGCTTTAACCCCTAAAAATTAGGATTCCTTACAAGGCCCATGCAAAGTCCATATTACCTAATGTATGAGAGATGCAGGTGTCAAGGCATTGGCCAAGACAAATGTGTGGATGAAAGTGGCCAATCATGCTAAAGCTAGTGACAAGCGCAAGCGCAACGAACCCCGACATCTCTACGCCAGAACCATACACGTCGAACTCCTCACGGGAAGTAAACAGGGGGCACCACCTAGCTTTGAACAGCTAGGACATGGAAAATATTGATTAAGCTAACACTAGTACTGCACACCGTAGAGAGAGAGAGATGTAGACGTAGATGATGAAAAACCCTTCGTATGTGAGGGCAATCTTGATCCACTGTGGTATTTACAAAACAACTCAGTTTCGGCAAGATGGAGACCGTGGTGGTAGAGAGAGAGAGAGAGAGAGAGAGAGAGCCTATAGTGCGTTCTCTAGGGGAAATTCCATATACATGGAGATTCTACTCTTTTGTGTGGCGACCCTTGGAGTGAGGGGTGTGCATGACTTCCTTCTCAAGTGCTGACTCACAAATGCTGCCCCCCCCCCGATTGTTGGAAGTGCTCTTGGATAGTGACCTCTTTGTGTTCTTTTATAGGTGCAAGCTGCATTAGTTTAGGATAATCTGATTAGGTTAGGGACCTAATCAGGAGAGACAAAGCAATAGGTCCCAGATGGTTGACCCTTGCTTTTTTTTTATTAGAACTTTAAAATGATATCTCCTAGGTGGGCCTTTGTGACCATGACCTAGAGAGAGGTGGCAACATACAATTGGTTTTTATACAAGGTTTTGTCTTGAAACCAGAAAAAAATAGATTATCCTACGGATGTTTACTGCAGAGATGTGTAATGGATGAGATACCGGTGAATGGCAGGATTCATTGGTGCATCGGTGTAGCACGTTCATTACTTTTGGGGCCGGCGAGACATGCCTTCCACGTCATTTCTTGATTTGTTGTTGCCTTCACGTGATTTTGGTGTGTTTGTCAAAGCTTCTCGTACGTCTTTGTTGTTTCCTTTTTGGTTTTCTTCTTCTTGTGCACGCGTATGGAGTGCATGTGTCTATTTGAATGTGTGCGTGCGCTCATGCGTGCAGTGTACTTGTGTATGTATGTACATGTGCTTGTGAGTACGTATGTGCATGCTTGTGAGTGTGTATGTGCATGTGTGGGTGTATGTAATTGTTTGTGTGTGCTTGTAAGTGTGCATGGTAAGTGTGAGTGTGTGTGTATAGGTTAAGAGAGAGATTTATTACATAGAACAAGAGTGTGTATGTGAATGTTTGTGAGTGTGTGTATGTGTGTAGATATGTCGATAAGTGTGTGTGTCAGAACGAGAGAGAGAGAGAGAGAGAGAGAGAGAGAGAGAGAGAGAGAGAGAGAGAGAGAGAGTTTTTTACATGTTGAACTGACAACGAACGAGGAAGAGAGAGGGAGGCTCAATGAGGGTGAGAGAGAGGGAGTGAGTGAGAGATATGGAGAGAGAGGCCAAGGGAGTGTGTGAGTGTGTGTGTGGGTGAGTTTGTGTGTGTGTGTGTGTGTGTGTATGGTGGGGAAATGAGAGAGAGAGAGAGAGAGGGAGATATTGCTGGCTGGCTCACGACACAGGAAAGGAGAGAGAGGGAGGGAGAGTGAGTGAGCAAGAGGGGGGAGAGATGGAGGGAGAGGGTGAGGGAGTGGATAATGGAGGAGAGATAGGGAGGTGGTGTGTGTGTGTGTGCGTATGGGTGGGGAAACGAGAGAGAGAGAGAGAGAGAGAGAGAGAGAGAGAGAGAGAGAGAGAGAGAGAGTATTCAGCACCCGGCTACCGACACAGGGATGAAGAGAGAGAGAGGGATTCAATAAGCGTGAGAGAGAGAGAGAGGTGTGAGAGAGAGTGTGTGTGGCGTGTGTTAAGAAAGAGAGAGCATGAACCTATGCGTCGTGCACGGGCTGCCGACACAGGAGAGAGGGAGGTTGAATGAGGGAGAGAGGGAGGGAGACATGGCACTAGGCTGAGGGAAGAGAGAGAGAGAGAGAGAGAGAGAGAGAGAGAGAGAGAGAGAGAGAGAAAGAATAGAGAAGAGGGAGAAGGGTGGTGCCAAGGGGGTGGCGGCCCACCTGCATGCACATGAGCAAGGGGGGGTGGTTGCGGTGCAGGGGAGGAAAAATGATTTTTTAAATATTTGTTTGGCATTATGAAGCTCCCCAAAATGGGGTTTTTTCCCGTGGCATAACTTGTCAAAGCGGGTCATCATTAGCCCTCCCCTTCTAGCTAGAGACATTTATGCCTCTAGCTCTGCTTCTGATCCCCTAGTGGCTAATTTGGAGGGTTCTCCCTCCTCTCGGATATCTAGCATGAACTGCGGATCAAACCTTAAGAAGTACCTTTTGAGCCTCCATCCATTGACTCTGGTCTTGTGAATTCAACAATCTTCTTCCATCAATTTGTAGCTACCATTGGTGTATCGCTTTTTAAAGATGAATGGCCCTTCCCATCTAGACTGAAACTTCTTATCTTTCCTAGTGTTGAATTTGTTCTCGTATCTCAATACTATCATGCCTTTCTTTAGACCCTTTTTCTTAAGCCCTTTATTGAATGTGAGTTGGCGGCATTCTGCTTGCGTTGCATAGTGGTTGATCGCATCTTTCCTATCTAGCTGAATCCTTTCTACATCCAAGATGTGGTGTGGAGATGGGCAATTGGGCTCTGTAATTGACTAGCCATGACTCGCAAGCTGGCTATCTGTACCTCAATGGGTAGAATGGCCTCCTTTCCATATACCAGATGAAAAGGGGTGAAACCTAGTGATGTTCGGAATGTCATGCGATAGGCCCAAAGAGACATCAGTTCTTCCATGGCAAGTCGCCTTTGAAACCTGTCCCTCTATTAGATATTATCTCTTGAGGTGTGCCACAACGGCAAAAAATGTGCTCAAATATGAAGTTCGTCACTACTTGGGCTGTAATGCGTGTGGTGGCTATTGCTTTCGCTCATTGGGTCATGTAGTCTACACCAACTAGAATGTACAGTTTACTTGATTGGGCCCTGGGCCATATGAGATGATAGGCTCATAGGTTAGTGTTCGACCATTGGATACTTAGCAAGCTCTGCCCTTTTTACACCAATGATGCACATCCCTGTTCAAACAAGGCCAACAGAATCCTACCTGTAGAATCGTCCTACTAGTAATATCTAGAGCAAAGTGGCCGTTGCAAACACCATCATGGCAGCTTGAGATTACCTCCGCGATTTCACTGGAGATTGGAACTCCCCTCAGAATCTAGTCTTTGCCCTTGTAGTACAAGGTGTTGTTTATAAGGTGGTATCTTGTTGCCTTTCAAAAAATCCATTGTTTTTAGCCCTTGGTATACCTTTTAGGACATTCTCCTATATCTAAGAAGCTGATGACATCAGGCATAGCATCGCTACCCTGAAAAAGGGGTAGCTTGAGTTTGATTGCTCATATGGGAACATCTTGTATTCTTTCTTTGGATAGAGCATCCACTTCTTGATTTTTTGCCCTAGGGACATGAAATAACTGCACTTCTTCAAACTTTCTTAAAAGGTCCTTAACTTGGAATAACTGGCCAAGAAAAACCTGATTTTTACAAGTCCAAGGGCCATTTATCTTCTTAATCAAGAGCATGGAATCACCAAATACATTTAGGTGTTGAAACCCTATTAAAACATATTGTTCTAATCCAAGAATTAAGGTAGTGTACTTTGCTTCGTTGCTGGAGTGGGAGTGTAGAAACTACCCAATAGAGAATACCTTTTCCTTTTTCTCATTAAAAATGACGATGCCAGCTGCATCTTGGTCCGCTGTTCTTTTGTAAGATCCATCAAAGAAAAGAGAATGAGCTCCTTCTAGCTTAGGAATTTCTACCATTGGTGTCACTCCTTTACCTTCTCTGTTGACCTTTAACTTCTTCTCATAGTCATGATGAGTAAGAATACCTGCTAGACTAACCCTAGTGGAGCTCTCCACTTGAATACTGTAATTAAACTCTTGTAATCTAATGAGCCACTTAGAGATTCTAGATGAGACATCCATGTGTTGCATCACGTATGGAAAGACCTCTTCCATTGTTAGAATTACAAAGGGTCTAGGCAATAGATAAGAGAAAAACTTTGTAGTGGCAAACATCAATGCAAGCACCATATGCTCTAATGTGGTGAATCCTTTTTTTGATGGGGTCATGACGCGACTAGTGGAAGTAGATAGGACGCATGAAAGAGGTTTGGGGGTCCTTCTGCATTAGTACGGATCCAAGTGTATCACTCCCTACACTAGGGTTAACATAAAATGGCTCATCCCATCTAGGGGATGCAATGGTGGGAAGTGTAGCCAGGATCTGTTTCACTTCGTTAAACTGTTGCTCATTTTCTTCACTCCATAGGAAGACATATTTACGGCTGACTTGTTGTAGAGTGAGAACCACTTGAGAGAGCAAATGAATGAGCCTACTCAAATACCTTACCTTCTGAAAGAAAGAGACCAATTGCTTAGCTGTTGTGGGTGATGATAAAAACACTAAAGCTTGAACCTTTCTTGGGTCAAGTCTCAATTCCTTTGGATGAAATTAGATGGCCAAGAAGAGTGACCTTGCTTTCACCAATGTGACACTTATCTACATTAAGCTGGACACCCAGGGTTTGCAGCCTAGCTAGGCCATCATAAACCTTGCTCAAATGGAGGGAGCGAGAACTATAGATGCAGAAATCATCTATGAAAACTTGTATTGATTTACCAAAGTATGGCTGGAAGACAAAAGTTACATAGCATTGGAATGTGGCTGGAGCATTGATGAGTCCAAAGGCGTCACTCTGTAAGCAAAACATCACCATGGTGTTATGAAGGTTGTCTTTTTTTGGTCTTCTTTTGAAATGTTAATCTGAAAGTAGCCTGAGTAGCCATCACATACTGTGTAGCACTCATGACCTGCTACCTCGTTAAGAATCTCATCATGGAATAGGAGGGGAAAATGGTCCCTCTTTGTTGCTGAATTGAGAGTTTTGTAGTCTACACAATCCCTCCACTTACCATTCTTCTTTGGTGTGACCACCACTGGAGGCACCCGCTCTGAGTCCTCAAGGGGATAAATGAAACCTGTATATAACAAATCCCTTACCTCTTTGAGCAATGCTTCTTGCTGAATTACCCCAAGCCTTCTAAGCTTTTGTATTATAGGCTTGCTTCCTTCCTTGAGTTTTATGCAGTGTTGTACCATTGTGATGCATGTGATCTTGTCATAACCATCAATGAATAGTGTGGTGAAGTTACCTAGCATAGATATGTATTATTCTCTCTCTTCACTAGCTAATTCATTGGAGAGCATCTGATGTAGCTTACTTGTATCAACCAAAGGTTGTGTACTTGATGGTCCCTCTTGGTTTTTTGATGGTGTTTCATATTGCATCAATCTCTTTGGATCTCTGAGGATGACTCCTATCACTTAGATGCTACTATCTCTCTCTTCAGTTGTTGTCGTCTCTTCTCCCAGTGTTCGAAGAGTCATTGGTGAATTCATCTTCCGATGCCTCCAAGATCATGTTGTGTTGCTTGCAAGTCTTCATGCTATAGAATATGTATTTTCCCTTAGCATCCTTCATCTAGATCATTCTGGTACTCTAGTCCTGATTAGCCTCCATAGCCATGAGCCATGGTCTTCCAAGAATGATAGGGTAGCCCTCCCCTTTGTGTGGCATGACAAAAATTTCTACCTCCACTTCTATCGAATTCCTTCACCTTGAATGCATTCACAATGCCTACGCACTTCACTTTGACATTATTTGCCATTTTAGCAGGGTGCTGGCCTACTTACCTCTAGGCCTAGATGGTGCATCATTTTCTCACTCATGATGCATATCTGTGCACTACCATCTATGTAGATGTTTGAGATGCATTGCCCCTTTATGTGGGCATCCATGATAGGTAGGATGTTGTCAAGGTTCCTCCCAGAGATATCCCCAGCTATCCTTGGTCTTGAATTTCTTGTATTTACCATCTTCCTCCATTGTCTCCTCATCCTTGGTGCAAGATGGAGTAATTGGGGTCACGTTATTTTTGGACTTTGCATTGATACATCTTGAACTAGGTCATATGGTTTAGCATACTCACCCAGTGAAAAATCCACGATGTCGATCTTCCGCTGAGGCTTGGACGCATGCTTGCCTTTTCCTTTCATCTTCTCCTCCCACCCACCCGAAAATCTGGTCTTTGCCCTTGCAATATAAGTTGTTGTTTACAAGGCGGTGTCTTGTAGCCTTCCTGAAAAGCCTTTGTTTCTGGCCCTTGGTGTACCCTTCAAGACACTCTTTTGTATCTAAGAAGCTCATGATATCAGGCATAGCATTGCTACCTTGAAAGAGGGGTAGTTTCAGTTTGATTGCTGCTATGGAAACATCTTGTATTCTCTCCTTGGCTAGAGCATCTACCTCTTGTTTTTTTGCCGTAGGGACATGAAATAACTGCACTGCTTCAAACTTTCTTAAACGATCCTTAACTTGGAACAATTGGTCAAGTAAAACCTGATTTTTCCAAATCCAAGTGCCATTTACAAATCCAAGGCAATAGATAAGAGCGGAACTTTGTAGTGGCAACCATTAATGCAAGCACCATGTGCTCTACTACAGTGAATTTTTTTTCTGATGGGGTCATGACACAACTAGAGAAGTAGGTAAGATGCATGAAAGAGGATTGGAGGTTCTTTTGCATTAGTACGGCTCCAAGTGTATTACTTCCTACACTAAGGTTCACATAAAATGGTTCATCCATCTAGGGGGACGCAATGGTGGGAAGTGTAGCTAGGATTTGTGTCACTTCGGTAAACTATTGTTCATTTTCTTCACTCCATGAGAAGACATCTCTATGGGTGACTTGTTGTAGAGGGAGAACCACCTGAGAGAGCAAGTGAACGAGCCTGCTCAAATACCTTACCTCTGAAGGAAGGAGACCAGTTGCTTAGCTGTGGTGGGCAATGATAGAGATACTAAAGCTTGAATCTTTCTAGGGTCAGTCTCAATCCCTTTTTTTGAAATTCCATGGCCAAGAAGAGTGACCTTGCTTTCAACAATGTGACACTTATCCACGTTAAGCTGGTCACCCAAGGTTTGTAGCCTAGCCATGCCATCATAGACCTTCCTCAAATGGAGGAAGCGTGAACTATAGATGCAAAAATCATCTATGAAGACTCATATTGACTTTCCAAAGTATGGCTAGAAGACAAAAGTCACATAGTGTTGGAATGTGGTCGGAGCATTGGTGAGGCCAAAAGGCATCACCCTGTAACCAAAACATCCCATGGTGTTATGAAAGTTGTCTTTTTTGATCTTCTTCTGCAATGCTAATCTCAAAGTAGCCTAAGTAGGCATCACATACTGTGTAGCTCTCATGACCTGCTACCTCATTGAGAATTTCATCTTGAAATGGGAGGGGAAAATGATCCCTCTTTGTGGCTGCATTGAGAGGTTTGTAGTCTATACAGACTCTCCACTTACCATTCTTCTTTGGCGTGACCACCACTGGAGAGACCCACTCTAAGTCTTTGATGCGGTAAATGAAACCTGCCTGTAGCAAATTCCTTACCTCTTTGATCAATGCTTCTTGTTGAATTACCCCAAGCCTTATGATATTTTGCACTACGAGCTTACTTCCTTCCTTGAGTCTTATGTGGTGTTGTACCACTGTGATGTCTGTGATCTTGTCCTAACCATCAATGAATAATGTGGTGAAGTTACCTAGCATAGAGACATATTCTTTCCTCTCTTCACCAGTTTACTCACTAGAGAGCATATGGTGTAACTTACTTGTATCCACCAAGGGTTGCGTACCTGATGGTCCCTCTTCGTTCTCCGGTGGTGTTTCAGACTGTGTCAATCTTTATGGGTCTTTGAGGATGACCCCCATCACTTTGATGCTACTGTCACTCTCTTAAATTGTAGTTGTCTCTTCTCCAGAGGTGAACGAATCCTCACTAGTGGACTCATATTCTGATGCCTCCAAGATTATGTTGCATTGCTTCTCAGTCTTCATGTCCTAGAATATGGACTTCCCTTTAGCATCCTTCATTTGAATCATTTCGATACTCTAGTCTTGCTTAGCCTCCATAGCCGTGAGCTAGGATCTTCCAAGAATGATAGGGTATCCCTCCCCTTTGTGTGGCATGAAAAAAATGACTACCTCCACTTCTGTGTTGAATGCCTTTACTTTGACTGCATTTACTATACCTACGCACGTCACTCTAACGTTATTTGCCATTTTAGCTCAGCAGGGTGCCGGCCTACTTACCTCTAGGCAAAGATGGTGCATGATTTTCTCACTCATGATGCATATGTGTTCACCACCATCTATGTAGACATTTGAGATACATTGCCCCTTGATGTGGGCATCCATAGTTGGTAGGATGTCATCAAGGTTCCTTTGAGAGATAGCCCCAGCTATCCTTGGTCTTGATTTTCTTGTACTTACAATCTTCGTCCGTTGTCTCCTTATCCTTGGTGCAAGATGGAGTAATTGGGGCCAAGTTATCTCTAGACCCTGCATCAATACATCCTGAACTAGGTCATATGGTTTAGCATACTCACCTAGTGAAAAATCCCAAATGCCGATCTTTTGTCGAGGCTTAGATGCATGTTTGCTAGATTTGCCTTTTCCATTCATCTTCTCCTCCCTTTGAGAGGCTTCTTCGTGCCTAGCATGCTTCACTCTTATGGCATCCACTTATTCTACCTTTGCTTTTCCTTTGTTCTTCTCTCAGACCGGCTCTTATATCTTTGCCTTCCCTTTAGCTTCTAGGATAATGACACTCACTGCTTGGTTTCCAGCGGGAGATGGAGGAAGCGGTGGAATGAGAGGTTGTGCTGGTGGTGGTGATTGTAAAGGTGGTCAAAGAATTTGGATCGATGGAATCGGCCCTGGTTGCCTAGGTGGTGGTGGTCTTGCCCTTGGTGGGGAAATTTGATTCTGTCTCCCTCCCCTATTGAAGTTCTACCTTCTCGGATGTGGACAGTAGTACATGCCCTGGCCGTCTTCCCGCAATTGTAGCAGTGCTATTCTTCTTTTTGCCTTTGTTGTCCTCTCCCTTGCTCTGGATTTTTGACCGGTGCATGCCCTTGCTGTACCACATGCACGGATAAACTTTCAAGCTTAGTGATGCATCTCAGCAGGTTTTGATGCTCTTTTGATGCCTCTTGTGGTTGGGCTCTATGAGCGACTGTTGTAGTCACTCGGGTTAGTCGAATTGAGCTCAATTCCTTTGACTCGTTGACTCTTGCTTGCATGTGCAGCTTCTTGTCTTTAAGACGGGCTACTTCCACTGCCAACTCATACGTTGCAGGGAATCTCCCCTTCACCTTCTCTTTAATCGATCACCATAGGCTAGTAATAAAACGATCCTTCTTCAAGAAATTAGGTGCTCCTTCACCTTCATCCAGTGAGGGACCCCATCGCTCCCACAAATAGTTGAAAAAAGCTCTAAAGGAGATATACACAACCAAATGGAAACCACGGAAGAGGATGGTAAGGATGTAATGCATGTTCCATCCCATTACAAAAAGTATACTCTCCAAGATCGAAAAATCATAATTCAACAACCTGTTAGGGAACTACGAAAACATGGCAAATCTTACAAAGGGCCTGAAGATGCTGAAAGGATAGACTTGGCTGAACCAAGAGAAGAGCCTAAACCGGCTTACATTGCGAAGGACCTAACAAAAGAAGAAGAAAATATTTTAGTGAGCTTGTTAAAGGAATACCGAGATATCTTCGCTTGGTCTTACAAGGATCTTAAGGGTGTTGATCCAAAAATCTGTCTACATACTATACCCATGAGAGATGACGCAAAACCAAGTAGACAGAGACCATACACGTATAACGAAACATTTGATAGGAAGATCAAAGAAGAGATTGAAAAACTGAAGGAAGCCGAATTCATTTACGAAATTGAACACACAGATTGGATGTCTCCAATTGTGGTAGTACCCAAGAAGAATGGAAAATTACGAGTGTGTGTTAATCTCAAAAAGGTGAATGCAGCTACCATTAGAGAAAAATTTTCTCTTTCGATAACTGAGCATGTTTTAGAACGAGTTGCAGGAAAAGAAGCTTACAGCTTCTTAGGCGGCTTTTTGGGATACAATCAACTTTTGGTTGACCCAAAAGATTAGCACATAACGGGTTTTGCAACAAAATGCGGTATATTTGCCTATAAGGTTATGCCGTTTGGGTTAACTAATGCTCCAACCACATTTCAAAGGTTGATGAGCCATGCTTTCAAAGAATATCTTAGGAAATTCTTAGAAGTATATATGGATGATCTATGCGTACATTCATCAATCCGGGCTGATCATTTTGAGCATCTCAAAAAGGTATTCAAAAAATGTAGACTTTATAGGATTTGCTTAAATCCTAAAAAGTGTACATTCATTGGTAGACAAAGAAAAATTCTTGGACATATAGTGTCAAAAAATGGCATAGCTACTGATATTGAGAAGATTCATGTCATTGCTGATTTGCCTATACCAACAATAGTCAAGGGGGTACAAGCCTTCATGGGACATTTTGGATATTACCGACGGTTCATCTACATGTACGCTATAATTACAAAACCCATGTATAGCTTGATTACGCACTTTGAATGGTCCGAGGCATGTGAAGAATCCTTCATGAAGCTTAAGCAATCTCTCACCTCAGCTCCAATATTGAAAGCACCAGATTGGAATAAGGTATTCCACGTACATGTAGATGCTTCTAATTTTTCTATCTGTTGTATACTAGCTCAACCACGAGATGGGAAAATTAACTTTCCTATTTCTTATGCTAGTCGACAGTTGAACATGGCAGAAAAGAATTACACCACCACCGAAAGAGAAGGACTAGGAATGATCTATGCCGTTAAAAAGTATAGACATTACCTATTAGCCAACAAAATTGTGTTCTTTGTGGACCACCAAGCTTTGTTTTATTTGGTCAACAAGCCATGTAGCATAGGGAGAATAGTGAGATGGCTCAACATTCTTCTTGAATTTGATTTCACTGTGGTTGTAAAAAAGGCACTACATATCAACAAGCAGATCATTTGTCAAGGATTGTTTCAGGGGAATCACCTAAAGGGGTAGATGATGATTTACCAAATGCATATTTGTTCTCCGTAGAAATGATACCTAGATGGTCGGAAAACATTGTGTCATTAATGACAATAGCTCAAGTGGATTCACAAATACCACTTCATATCACAATCAGATTAATCGAGCAATCGGCTATGTATCAATTACTAGTTGAAAGGCTATACAAAAGAAATCGGGACGGAGTATTGCTATTATGCATTAACCCTGAAGAAAAAGAACAGTACCTAATGAGGGCAAGCTTTTTGAAATGGGGCCTCTAAACCCAAACCAATGGGCCTACCCTCACAAAATGTTCGTAAAGAGGTACGCGCACTACTTGGGGCACAACCTTCTTTTGGGAGTGGAGAAGGAAACCAATCAAAATAACACTTGCACTCACCCACTCAAGCAACACACTTTGAAAACCCCCTTACTCTATATACACTTTGGACACTTGAACACCATCAACGATTATGCAATCCAATGCCGTGCATCAAATGAAATATGCAATTTGTGGAATAGCATTCACCTTCTCCCCATAAGAATACCCATAATACATACAAAATCCTCCTCTCTCAATCACTCATCAAAAAATCATGCGCACAAGACTTGCCTCTCAAACACACAAGAGAATCACTTACATCAAACTAACACACTTTGCATAGAGAGCTCATCTCCATCTATGCAATTCCATGACACAAATAAAATCACCATGAGAGGTAGCCACATGCATATGTAATCAATCAAAAGAGAGTTGGAGTGAGAAATTTATTTAGACCAATTCAATAAGTGTGGAGAAACAAACCAATGGTAAATTGAGAATAGACCACTTACTTGATTTCTTGCACACCTTTTAAGGGGAGGACAAACGCTGGCTAACCATCACGAATTGCGACACTTGAAAGTTTTGAAGATGATTTAATGATCATTAACATAACCATGAGAGAGATCATGATGTATTTACAAGTTATTGAGGTTCTACAAATGATTTATTGGGTTGATGGAGTAAGAGATTGTAGAATAGAAAGAGTGGAGGATAGAGTTGCACTTCCTCCAAAAAGGAGGGTTAGGAGGGAGGATGTGAAAGAGGGAGAGTTGGGGTTTTCTCTACTATTGATCAAGAAACAACATGAAGTTGAAAATATAGGTGTGTGTCCTTGAGTCTCTCCAAGGGGGGCTATTTATAGTTGTGTAAGAGTGGGATTATGCTACACTTAATTAGGGTGAGTGATTAGCCCTAATTAAGTATCCTTTGACCACTCATTGAATATTGGACATAAAAGGGACTATTTATTCACCAAAAATATCATTTTAGACCGTGAAGGCTCCATAGGGGTGCATAATGTAGGTGGGCCCCACCATGAGGCCCTACGGGTGGCTCCTGTGGGGTATCTCAACTTGTACGTCTTGGCATTTAGAAAGCATCTTTAGGTTGGTCCCATCACATGCAAGTGACCTTGAACACTCATTGCTCTTCTAGAAGATGAGCACGGGAAAAATAAGATCTCACCCTCTTGATTTACTTGATTTACAGTTTCCTTTTGCTTCGAATCTGACATATTTACACTATTTTGACCATAACTTTTTACCTGTAGCTCGGAATGACATGCTTCAAAAGGCAAATTTGACCTTCTCAACATGTTTGATATGAATTTGGACTATTCTTCACGCCCATGCACCAAGGAATTCGGTTTGGAAGGTCCACACTAAGCTAGGGAACCTTTTGCTTCCAAGTCTTCTTGTATGGGCCCTTTGCTTGTATGCATCCAAGGGGAATCATGCTTTTTCAAAAGGGTATGATGCTTAAACAAATAGAGGAGGGCCCAATATTATTTTCTTGTGAAAAGAATATACAATTTGAGTCTTTTTGAAAGGAGAAAAACTATATGAATATTCTTAAGAGATATTGGGCCACCTATGTAGGGGGCATAGAAGACTTGTAGAGATGGACCATAATCTTTGGTAAAGACAAGTGGAGAGTTGATTTTCCATGGTAATTTATCTATATGGGATGGAAGATGGATATATTATTTTTCTACTACTAATTCACAAGAGGTAAGAAAGTTTGTAGGTAGATAGTTGGTTATTGTATGGTTACTTTTATTTACAAAGCAAAAAAGAAAAGGGTGGTAATATAAATATATGACTAAGGTGACATTTTTGGGAAGAGTACAATGTATGTGTTGCCACAAGAGTTAAACGAAGAGGGGGGATTTACTCTAGATAACTTAATAGCGTAGAAAAATATATACACATATGAGGAAGAGGACGTTGAGTAGGCTGAAAAATGTTGCAAAAAGATGGTTACCATTTTATGCCACTCATATTAGCCCTCCCCCAAGCCTAGAGATATTCATATCTTTAGGAGGACGGTGTTGCTTGTTTTTCTTCTTTTTTTTTTCTCTTTTTTTGTCATTTTTTCTTTTCCAATTTTTTTTTTCTTCAATAGGAGGAGTGTCATGCACTCTTTTACTCCATTAGAACTGCTTTTCATTACCTCAATCCCATAAATCGGAGATGGGAGGGTTGCCTTGGGTATGTTCAGAATCCAAGGCTGGTTCTTCTTTGCACATCAAAGCTTTAAAAATAGGTGGAGCATTTGCCAAGCCTAAGGGAGACATGCCAATTTGGAGCTTAGACGATGTAGGCAGATGACTTCCTATCAACGGATTGATACGTTGAAAGTAGGGCTTTAATCTCCATCCATTGACTCTGGTCTTGTGGAGTTTTCTTGATAAATCTGCTAATCTGTAACTACCATTCCCAAACTTTGTTTTTATCATGAAAGTTCCCTCCCATCTTTGCAAAAACTTTTTATCAAGTCGGTTATCATAGCGAAGAACCAACATACCTTCCTTCAATCCTTTCCCCTTGAGCTTCTTGTTGATTTTGTCCCTTTGGCTTGTCGCTTTGGTGATGTAGTGATCAATGGACTCTTCTCTATCTAGCTCAAGTTGTTGGAGATCTAAGATCCTTTCATGTAGAACCTCTTTTGGTTTTTTTGCCACTCTTGCAAGAACGCGCAAGCTTGAGAGCTCTACCTCAATGGGGAGAAGTGCCTCCTGTCCATAAAGTAGATGAAAAGGGGTGAATTGGGTAGATACCTTGAAAGATTTCCTATACGCCCAAAGAGCAGCCATCAAATGGCAATCCCAATCATTAGGCCGGTCCACAACCTACTTAGAAATGATCTTACATATCATTCCATTCACTTTTTCCACCAATCCATTGCATTGAGGATAGTAGGGTGTGGAATGCAGGTGTTTCACTTTTAACCTCCTCAAGAGATCATTCAGAAGGTCAGCCCTAAAACCTGGGCCTCGATTTGATAATATTTCTAGGGGTGTTCCAAACCTACTACAAATATGGTAAAAAATAAACTTTGATACCTCTTCAGCTGTGATTCGGGTCGTGCTTGTTGCTTTCGCCCATCGTGTCATGTAGTCAACACCCATGATGATGAAAACCTTCCCTGTAGAAGTACGAGGTAGGGGACCTATTGCATCCACACCCCACTTTTCAAAAGGGCCATAAGATATAATTGGGACTCGAGGCTCATATGTTAGTCATCTATCCCCATCAATTTGGCATGGCTTACATGCCTTACACCAATATTGGACATCACGATGTAAGCTCGGCCAAATAAACCCTGCTTGTAAAATCTTCCTACTTGTAATATCTTGAGAAAAGTGACCACCACAGACATCATCATGACATGAAAGAAGAATTTTCTCTATCTCTTGCACACTTGGTACTCTCCTCAAGAACAAATCTTTCCCTTTGTGATATAAATCATCCCCGATCAACTGGTAAGGTGTGGCCTTCTTAACTAGTCTATGTCTTTGCACCTTGTCTAAGTGTTTGGGACACTCACCTGCTTGTAGAAAGAAGATAATGTCTTTTAGCTCCTCTTGACCTTGATATTTGGGTTCATATAGTTTCACACCTCCTACCGCCATTTGAATCTTTTCATTTGCAAGTAAGTCTGCTTCCTTGTTATGAGTTCTCACAATGTGTTGTACCTGTGTTGCTTTAAAACCCTTCATCAAAGCTCTTACACTACTAAGCCACTCAAACAATGTACGATTCTTGCACCTCCAAGTCCCTTGGATTTTCCTGACCACTAGCAAAGAATCACCTTTTATAATAAGTCTTTGTATGCCTAATTCTTTGCATTCTTCTAACCCAAGGGTTAGAGCAGCATACTCAGCCTCATTGTTAGAGTGAACGTTGGGTAGAGTGATACCTTTTCTAACCATTACCTCCTTTTGTGGGTTCAAAATGATGATCCCCCCTGCTGCTTTGTCTTGTTGGCATTGATAAGCTCCGTCAAAGCATAAAGTATGGGCTTTATCAATCTCCTTCACTTTGAACTGTTTTGAGCCTTCCTCTCTTTGTAGTGGTGATCCTTCCCTTTCTCTCACTTTGTAGGTGAGAATGTCTGCAAGTCCTGCTCTTGTTCTATCTTCTACAAGGAAAGTGTATTCAAATTCTTGGAGTTCAAGCACCCACTTTGCTATTCTAGATGAGAGGCTCATGTGTTGTACTACATATGGTAGATTGTGCTCTAAGGTGAGAAAAACAAATGGCACAGGGAGAAGATACGATTGAAACTTCCTTACCGCAAACAAGATTGCAAAGACCACTTTCTCCAATTCAGTGTATCCCTTCTCGGCCGGAGTCATCACCTTGCTTTCAAAATAGATCGGCCTCATGTATGATGTTTTAGGATCTTTTTGCATCAAAACAACACCAATTGCTTCGAAACCTACACTTGGAGTGACATAGTAGGTCTCCTTTGGATCTGGTGGTATTAGGATTGGGAGAGAGCTAAGAATGCCCTTCACTTCCTCAAAACATTTTGCATGTTCCCTCCCCCATTCAAATGTAGATTGGCTTGCCAACCTATGCAAAGGGGCGATGGCTTCTGCTAGGAGATGGATGAAGCGAGACATGTACCTCACTTTGTGGTTGAAGGTCATTAGCTCCTTAGTTGTTGTTGGTGGAGATAATGACAAAAGGGCCTCTACTTTAGAGGGATCCACTTGAATTCCTTGTGAAGAAACCACATGGCCTAGAAAAACCACCCGAGATTCACTGATATGACACTTCTCTGGGTTGAGTTGTCCCCCAAATTGATGGAGCCTCTTAAGCCCCTCTTCAACCTTTTGGCAGTGAAGTGATCTACAACTATAAATACAGAAATCATCCATAAAGACTCTTATAGATTTTCCAAAGAATGGTTGAAATACAAATATTGTGAATCTCATGAAGGTGCTAGGAGCATTGGTGAGCCCAAAAGGCATTACTCTGAATGCAAAACATCCCCAAGGTGTGATGAAGGTGGTTTTTGGTTGGTCCTCTTCTGCTATTCTAATTTGAAAATATCCTAAATACCCATCACACACAGTGTAGCATTCGTGACCTGCTACTTCATTCAAAATTTTATCTTGGAAAGGGAGAGGGAAGTGGTCCCTCTTTGTCGCACCATTGAGGGGTTTGTAATCCACACAGACCCTCCACTTACCATTCTTCTTGGGAGTGACTACAATAGGTGATACCCATTCGGAGTTGGATACTGGATAGATAAAGCCAGCCTTCAAGAGTCGATTCACTTCTTGTAGGAGAGCCTTTTGTTGCACAGATCCTAGTCGCCTTAACTTTTGAGCCACGGGTTTGGTCCCTGGTTTCAATTAAATTCGATGCTCTATTACATCTACACCTCTTATTTGTGAGTAGTTAGTGATAAACAAATTGGGATACCTCCTTAACATATTGATGTAGGACCTCTTCTCCTCACAAGTAAGATCTTTTGCAAGCATCTTCTCAAATCCTTCTTCAAGGTGGTGGCATCTTTCATCCCCTCGTGTGTGATTGTCTGTTGGCTTTTCTTCTACAGAAACATCTTGGGTGTTGGCGTTGAATACAATTCCCATTACCTCCAAAGAAGACTCCTCTTCACTGGTTGATGCTTCCTCATCACTTGAGTAAGGACTCTCCTCCTCGCTCTCTTCATCTGTCGTGGTTTCATAGTTGATATCTATTTGCTTTCCTTCTCGCCAATCATACACCACCGGTTGACCCTTCTTAAGAATCAAACGACCAATTCCCCATTTTGATCTGTATTCACAGCAATGAGCCAAGGTCTCCCTAGGATGATGGGATAGCCCTCCCCCTTAGCTGGCATGACATACATATCCACTCGTGCATATATGTTACATACAGAGACTTTTACATTTTCAATGATCCCCAAACACTTCACACTTGAGTTCTTGGCTAGCCTAGCTTGACAATTAGAGGACTTTGTAATTTCAATCCCTAACCAGTTCATTGATTTTTCCGTGATCACACACATTTGAGCTCCACCATCAACATATACATTAGACACCTTTTTACCCCTTATGTAAGCATCCACAATGGGTTCCACATCTTTTTGTAGCTTTGAGGCCACAACCTTAATGGAAAGATTTTCTTTCTTTTTTGGAATTCTTGTACTTACCAACTTTGGCCATTGCCTTCTTACTTTGGCTGATAGGTGCAGAAGTTGAGGCCATGAAATGTTTGGCTTTTGGGTTTGTAAATCCTCCAGGATGTTGTAGGGCTCTAGCTCCTTTCCCAATGGGAAGTCGTTGATACCAATTTCCCTTCGCCTTGATCTTTTCTTCCTGCTACTTTCAGCTTCTTCCATCTTTGACTTCTTCTTCTTGTCCCTTCTGGCTGAATTTGCTCCTTCACTTCTCATGTCTTCATCCTTATCATGTGCTCTTGTGCATTTTTCTGCCGGCATAACATCAAAGTTTAGAGTATGCTCATCTATTACCTCTTCTAGCTTGATGATGTTGACTCCTCTTTCTTCCTCCTCATGTGGGACGGGAGGTATATTTGCTGGTGGTGGTGGTCGAGGAAGGATTTGTGGGCCTTGAGCTAGTTCTTGCTGCACAATGAGAGGAGGCGGTCTGGGGGGATATATGTCTCCCAGAAGTCACCTTGGATGTGGACAATTGTACATGCCATGGCCCATTTCATTGCAATTCCAACATCGCAACTCTTGAGCTTGTCTTTGTTGATTGCGATTCCCTTCTCTTGGTTGTCGTTGTTGAGGTAGGCCTTGTACTAGATTCAGAGTGAGGTTCTCAAGCTGTTGAGTTAGCCTTTGTAAAACCTCTTGTTGAGAGTTATCTCCTATTTGTGAAGATTGTGCAAGAGGGGCCCTAATTGGTGCTTCCATGGTTTGTGAAGACTCCCTCTCACTCACTTCATTCAAACCCCTTGATCTATGTGCTTGGAAGTGTAGTTTTCTAAACTTGATGATGGCTACCTCACGTGCTTCTTCGAAGGTGGATGGGAATTTTAGCTCTACTTTAGCCTTTAAAAGTGGATACAAGCCAACCATGAATCTCTCTTTTTTTAGAAAGTTAGGTGCACCACCATGATTTTCTAATGTAGCCTCCCACCTACCCCATAGATTGACAAAGGTTGCTTCATAAGAGGGATAGTCTTCAAGTGATACATGCTTATGTCCAATAAGACATTTCCATAGTCCTTCAGAAGTATCACCTTGCCCGAACTTGGAGAGGAAGCTTGCTCGCAGTCCCAGTTGGACTTGATTTGGGGTTGCAAGGTCTCATACCATGCTTTAGCTTCTGATTTTAGAACCAACGGGAAGGCTCGTAGCTTTACTTCCTCTTCATCTCTCCCGGATATGAGATGTGCCATCTCCAAGTTGTCAAGAAACTCTTGCGCATCTTCCCCACTTCTTGCATAGAATGTGGGAAAAAAACTTGACATTTTGTATAGACTTTTTGAAATTTCTTTTTTTTAAAGAAACATTTCTCTTACGGGCCGCACAAGATTGTTGACACTATAAATCTGATTACATTAAATGAAGATGTACACATCCATTGTTAATTTGTACTTTATCATAGGTAGAATAAATGGATTAATTGAAGCATTGATTTCATTGAGGCGAGTGGATCCAAATATCCTCCTTATGATAGATTGAAACCTAAACTTAGTTGCAATGATTATATGAATGGATTGCAGAGCAATAGGCCTAAAAGGTTCATTGTTTTGATCGTGATTCATGTGCTACTCCTCGTTATTGGTTTGAAGACCTCGTTCCTTCATATGGCCCTTGAGAACCCCTTCACCACTCCTTGTTCCTTCCTTTAAAACAAAATGAAAATGTAAACATCAAAAGAGGTTTCATAATTGATGATTGGAAGTATAATTGGATTGGGTGATGCCAATATTTCTCTAAGTCTTTCTGCACCAAACATAAAAACAATGCATTGCTGGAAAAAGACTTTTCTATCTATGTGAACATTTACTCTAATGTGTTGTGCAAAATGAAATGGATAGATGGGAGCTCCATTGTTCATCACTAAAAAATTTGAAGGTAACTTGGAAATATGTTCCTCTATGGGGGCACCACTTTATGAGGGCGAGCTTTTTCAAATGGGGTCTCTAAACCCAAACCAATGTGCCTATCCTCACAAAATGTTTGTAAAGAGGTACACACACTACTTGGGGCACCACCTTCTTTTGGGAGTGGAGAAGGAAACCAATCAAAATAACACTTGCACTCACCCACTCAAGCAACACACTTTGAAAACCCCCTTATTCTATATACACTTTGGACACTTGAACACCATCAACAATTATGCAACCCAATGCCGTGCATCAAATGAAATATTCAATTTGTGGAATAGCATTCACCTTCTCCCCATAAGAATACCCATAATACATACAAAATCCTCCTCTCTCAATCACTCATCAAAAAATCATGTGCACAAGACTTGCCTCTCAAACACACAAGAGAATCATTTACATCAAACTAACACACTTTGCATAGAGAGCTCATCTCCATCTATGCAATTCCATGACACAAATAAAATCACCATGAGAGGTAGCCACATGCATATGTAATGAAGCAAAAGAGAGTTGGAGTGATAAATTTATTTAGACCAATTCAATAAGTGTGGAGAAACAAACCAATGGTAAATTGAGAATAGACCACTTACTTGATTTCTCGCACACCTTTTAAGGGGAGGACAGACGCTGGCTAACCATCACGAATTGCGACACTTGAAAGTTTTGAAGATGATTTAATGATCATTAACATAACCATGAGAGAGATCATGATGTATTTACAAGTTATTGAGGTGCTACAAATGATTTATTGGGTTGATGGAGTAAGAGATTGTAGAATAGAAAGAGTGGAGGATAGAGTTGCACTTCCTCCAAAAAGGAGGGTTAGGAGGGAGGATGTGAAAGAGGGAGAGTTGGGGTTTTCTCTACTATTGATCAAGAAACAACATGAAGTTGAAAATATAGGTGTGTGTCCTTGAGTCTCTCCAAGGGGGGACTATTTATAGTTGTGTAGGAGTGGGATTATGCTACATTTAATTAGGGTGAGTGATTAGCCCTAATTAAGTGTCCTTTGACCACTCATTGAATATTGGACATAAAAGGGACTATTTATTTACAAAAAATATCATTTTAGACCGTGAAGGCTCCATAGGGGTGCATAACGTAGGTGGGCCCCACCATGAGGCCCTACGGGTGGCTCCTGTGGGGTATCTCAACTTGTATGTTTTGGCATTTAGAAAGCATCTTTAGGTTGGTCCCATCACATGCAAGTGACCTTGAACACTCATTGCTCTTCTAAAAGATGAGTAGGGGAAAAATAAGATCTCACCCTCTTGATTTACTTGATTTACATTTCCCTTTTGCTGCGAATCTGACAGATTTACACTATTTTGACCATAACTTTTTACCTGTAGCTCAGAATGACATGCTTCAAAAGAAAAATTTGACCTTCTCAACATGTTTGATATGAATTTGTACTATTATTCACACCCATTCACCAAGGAATTCGGTTTGGAAGGTCCACACTAGGCTAGGGAACCTTTTGCTTCCAAGTCTTCTTGTATGGGCCCTTTGCTGGTATGCATCCAAGGGGAATCATGCTTTTTCAAAAGGGTATGATGCTTAAACAAATAGAGGAGGGCCCAATATTATTTGCTTATGAAAAGAATATACAATTTGAGTCTTTTTGAAAGGAGAAAAACTATATGTATATTCTTAAGAGATATTGGGCCACCTATGTAGGGGGCATAGAAGACTTGTAGAGATGGACCATAATCTTTGGTAAAGACAAGTGGAGAGTTGATTTTCCATGGTAATTTATCTATATGGGATGGAAGATGGATATATTATTTTTCTACTGCTAGTTCACAAGAGGTAAGAAAGTTTGGGGGTAGATAGTTGGTTATTGTATGCTTACTTTTATTTTCAAAGCAAAAAAGAAAAGGGTGGTAATATAAATATATGACTAAGATGACATTTTTTGGAAGAGTACAATGTATGTGTCGCCACAAAGGTTAAACGAAGAGGGGGAATTTACTCTAGATAACTTAATAGAGTAGAAAAATATATACACATATGAGGAAGAGGACGTTGAGTAGGCTGAAAAATGTTGCAA
This sequence comes from Adiantum capillus-veneris, assembly GCF_014529385.1. Taxonomy (NCBI): domain Eukaryota; kingdom Viridiplantae; phylum Streptophyta; class Polypodiopsida; order Polypodiales; family Pteridaceae; genus Adiantum; species Adiantum capillus-veneris. The sequence goes on from NC_140935.1 coordinate 109,057,557, forward strand.
AAAGATGGTTACCATTTTATGCCACTCACTAAGTCAAGCACATGCTACCATAGTAGGACTTGACTTTGCGGAAGATCAAACTATGCAACAAATCTTGAGACTTGGAGTATTTTGGCTGACTATGAGGAGAGATGTTCAATCTTATGTAAAGGATTGCCGTCAATGTCAAAAACAGACACCCATACTTCATGTAACATTGTCTCAAATGTCACTTGTTCCTAAGTGGAGTAATTATCTAGTTACTTACTTATCGAGCCGAACATCTCCTGAGGATATGAGTAAACACGGTCAAAGAGCAAGTGAAACTGAAGCAAGAGACTATGCTCTTATTGGGAACCAATTGTATGAGAGAGGTAAAGATCAACATTTGTGTCTTTGTGCAAATGAAACGAGTATATTCCGATTATAGAACAAGCACGTGCTGGATTAGCTAGAGGTCACTTTTCTAGTGAGATCACCGCAAGAGCAATCTTGATGTGGCAAGCATATGGTGGCCAACACTTTTTGCAGATGCCAAAGAATATGTTCAAAGATGTGATGCTTCTCAAAAAGCAAAAATGCCAACACGAGTAGATAGCATGCCCTTAAGACCAATGATGGGGGCTAAAGCCTTCGCAAAATGGGGTATAGATTTTGTTGGATCGATACAGTCATCTGCTTATAGAAGCCAAGCTCAATATATCATTGTAGCTATGGACTATTTGACCAAGTGGGCCGAGGCTAAAGCAACTCAAAAGAATGATTCCAGAACCACTGCTGCATTCTTATATGAGTATGTATTCATGAGATATGGATTTCCAATAGAGATTGTCAGTGATCGGGGAGCTCATTTCCTCAATGAGGTAATAGAGTATTTGCTTAATGAGTTTATGGTCATTCATAACAAATCAGATCCCTATCACCCACAAGAAAATGGACAAGCTGAGCATACAAATAGAATTCTTACCTTGGTGCTGACTAAAGTGGTTAGTTTAGGAAGGACGGACTAGGAAATGAATCTCCATGCTACTCTATGATCTTATCGAGTTTCATTCTATGCTACACCCTTTAATCTTGTTTATGGTCTTGATGCCATACTGCCAATAGAATTTCTATTGCCGACATTAAGGGTAGCACAAAATCTTGAGTGGACGGGACATGAATTGTCAGAAAGACTTGAAGATTTGGAAAAGCTAGATGAGCAACGGCTAACTACTGTAGCTCATATCTATGCACAAAAGCGGAAACAAATACAGTTTTTTGATTCCACTTAATCACGAAGATCTTCAAGAAAGGAGACTTAGTTCTAGTCTATCCCCTTAAGCAACACATTCCCAAGTTTAAGAAAAAGGGAAACGGACCATTTATCATTGAAGATGTATCTCCAAGTGAAGCACTAAAATTTTCCACCCTAGATGGTGAACCAATGGCTAATTGGATTAGTGGATGTCGTTTAAAGAAAGACAATTTCCACCAATCGATGAATGGCTAGAGAGAATGCATGCAGCCAAACAAAGAAAGATCACATGACAGCAGGTTATTGATGAATCCCAAGAGGAAGCTAGGCTGTGGGTACTTAAGCAAAAAGCTGCTCTCAAGAATCAACAGATCCCGATTCCCATCAACACTTTGGAGATAGATGATCGACAATAGGAATTACCTAAAGACGCAGTTTCAACAAACGATGACTGGCTAGATGGAATGGACCTGCACATCAAAGTACAGGTCAACAATCATAGCACCAATGCTTTGGTTGACACAAGAGCTAGAGTAAGTGCAGTCAGTTATTCCACATACAAGAAGGAAACAAGTCAAGCATTGACGACAGGAATAGCGACAATCAAAGGATGCAACAAGAACCCAACTCCAACATTGGGAGTAGTCAACTTGAACGTGATAGTACATGGATGTTCATGTCGTCATGAGTTTGTATGCTTACCAGATGAACACATGAATGAGATGATGATTCTTGGAATTCCCTGCATGCATACATACAAAGCAATACCAGATTGGGATACGAATTAACTAAAGCTATCACCTAAAGGAGGGCAACTCATTGTTTCAATTGCACCAAGAAAAGAGGAATAGAAAAGAAGCAATCAACAGACCAAACCACGAAGTAGTCAGTCTTCTCCATCTCCTCACAATCAAATGCTACATATAGCATGCAAGGAGTCAGAAAAATTTGGGTACCAAAAGCATAGCTTAAGGATAAATCGATTGAGATATGGGTGCCTAAAACTTTACCGACGAAACAAAAGAAGGTTTCAAGGGTTCGAACACAGAGACGAGCATCTCTGAGCAAGGAACCTATTATGGAAATGGTTTGGACGAAAAAGGATCACTTATCTTCTCCCCTACCCGCAAAACCAATCAAGAAATGGTGAGTTAAGTCTCAACAGACTCCACCACACCATGCAGCACCACGCCGACCAAATTACCAATGGCGAGAAAAAGCTTGACAACATTCAAAAGTGCTACCAACACCTCAAGCAATCAGTGTGCTAAAGCATTCTGATGGTACAATCAAACAGAGAGCACACAAACTACAAGATTTGCTCTTTGGAAGACATCAGCAGCAAACCTCGACATCGGAAACCCTTGAGTTAATCACTCAAGACCCAGCTCTTGCACAGCATATTGGTTTGAATTGCATTGATCTGCATATCATGGTAGAGCCAATCATGGCTATGCATAGACACAATTGTTCAACCCATGCACACAATCGTCCTGGAGTATGCCATCTAGGAGGGGTGGAAGGGCACTAAGCACTAAGTACTAAGTAATTAAGGGCATAATTTTTTGCAAAATTATCTAATAATGCCCTTATAATTCGTCATCAAGGGAAAATTTACTGATAATATCTTCCCAATGAGTGTAAATAGTTTATATAATATGAGAAAATCATAAAAAATAGTCCTTTTTTTAGTATTTTTCATCATTTTTGTTGATAATGAGGCTTAAAAATAGAGAAATCCAACAAAAAAACAATAAAGCTTTGTTTTTCAAGGGATTTTCTTAGTTATTGGATTTTTACTTTACTTTTTTAGAGCATTTTGCTATTTTCTATGATTTAATAAATAAACGGGTCAAAAATTAATAATAAATAGCAGGGACGCTCATATGGAAAAATGGAAGACACGATGGTGATCAGAAAGACAAGGCGAACAAGCACAAAAAATTTCAATGAAATCAGAAGATGGAAGCGGGAAGCCTAAATTAGGTGGCCATGCCTACTTTTGCGAAATTCTTGCAGAATGAGCTACAGGAACTCGATCAGGGAAATTTTTTAGTCTAACATAGATTTCACGGCCTAGTAGGACTGACGGGGGAATCTGGGGAAAATTGGTTCGGGTAGTCCGGGTATAGATATCCAAGGTAGGCTAAAACCACCTCATTTCCACTTGGAGCCTTTGCAAAGAGAGATTTCGGCCTCTTTCGTGCAACTTTTCTGGAGCCCACAGTTGCCCATTTTAAGCGCCGTCTCACACAAGACATGAGGGGTAAGTTCTTTACTCGACAATGATCCATTTTGTACGGTAGCTAGTCTAAAGCCCTAGAAATCGAGCAGTGCACGAAGACCTACGACCTAAAACTGACCATAGCGGCCTACCAGCTTGATCAAATTGGATGGGATTTGAACCATAGCATGCCCTAGCATAATAGAACCTTTCTATACCATCAGATGACCATTCGACTGGGGTCAAGGGGGTCCCCAGTAGAAAAGTTAGGTTTTTGACAAATGCCAAAATTCCGACTTGACTCCACAGATGGCTTGCTAATGAGGTCCATATACAATGTATATGATTGGTTTGGTGAAATCCATCAAGAAAAGCCCTCGAAAAGTAAAAAATTTCTCGAAGGTTACACAGCATCAAATTCAACATACGAAGTCAAACTGGCTCCAAATGAGCCAGAATTGGACAGATTGCTTCCCGACTATGTTGTGGACATGTCCAAAGCCTCAAAGTTGACCGACCAACCCAACAGACAGAGTAGTCACAAAGAACGGTGATTCCAAAGTCAACAAAGCACAAAGTGATGCCGACATGACCAAACTTGACCAAATTCAATTTAGGACTTGTATTATGTGTATAAAACATGTCTAGGTCAAAATTTGTAGATTTTGCAAAGTTTTTGTCACTGTTGTAAATAATTGCGATTATTTACTTTTGCATCAGTTTTGCTTGGAAATTGTCAAATCACCTCACCTATCATGTGTACACACCTATTACATGCCAAAAATCAAGTATGAGCCAAAATGACAACCCATTACTTGTAAAATTTCCAGAAAACGCAAAGAAGTCTTTGCCAGCCAAAATTTGGGTTATGGACCACATTTCTTGATCCAAATCACTTCATATCCCATACCCAAGGTCCATACAATGCCTAGAACCAATTTGTACCAAAAACTGTCAATTTTGAAAGAAAAGTTAATAATCGTGATTATTTACTTTCTGGTCAAAATTGGGAATTTGGATATTTTGTCATCATACATCCAAAGTACATGATTTGTTAAGCCCACTAGCCAATTTTGAATCAATTTGGAGTTCAAAATCTCAAATTTCCTTTATATCTACTGTTTTAGAGACCTAAAGCCAAAATCTGGTACCATTTTCACCCTGTGTATCCAAATGAGCCCATATTTCACTCAAAGCATGTATTTGGTATATACTTCAAGCCTATAAAGCCAAGTTTGCAAAAAGTTGAAAATTTTCCTCAGCGGTAAATAATCACGATTATTTACTTTGGTTGCAAATTTTTGTTTTGACCATACAATTTTGTTCCTTGCATGTTTTTATGCATCTTTGCTTGTTCAAAAATTGATTTGAAGCAAATTGGACCAAATTGTTAGCATTTCAGCCTAAAAGGACATTTAAAGAAATTTCTAACAAATCTGCTAACTTTGCACGGTATTGACTGAACAGGAGCAATGCAAGTAGCAGAGAGGGCCAACAAGAAGCTAAACCAAAAAGAGAAACTACAAGAACTCCCCGCGTATCAACTAGACCCCGAGTCAGTCAAAGCAGCAGAGGCATCCTACCTTTCTAGAGAATAGTTAGAAGAGCACCACACTACGGTCTTCACTGGCAGGTTCAAAAGTGAAGAGGGGCATCAGGTGGAGTTGCAAATCCTGCCCAAAGAAGTCTATGATAAAGCTACCAAGTCAGAGACAAAAGAGGCTAACCCCAGGTTGGGGCTCAGGCATTTCTACGAGCAAGAGCCTTGCGGAGTGGAATTTCAGAAGGCCTATGAGCTTCTATCCACCATGAAAGAAGACGGAACCACACAGATATCAGACACCCAAGGAAACGAGGTTGAAGTAGTGATCACAAAAGTGATAGTGGCAGAGACACTCAGACTGCCCACTGAAGGAATGACCATGCGGGCAAGAGACAGAAAAACCACGGGCACATTTACCAAAGAGACAACCGCGGCTACATTTTTTGATCCACAAAGAGGTAAAAGAGCTAGCCCGTTTGTACCACTAGCACTTTCATTTTCTGGAAAAAAGGCCACCAAGGTACACTGCACCAAATCATGACGTGGCCACCACATTCACTCAGGTTCTCAAGTCGACAACAAGACAACACGTGGACCACGCGTAGTGATAGCCGTTTTTCGGCTCTCTGTAATTGCCATAGTGAGTTAACCCACCCTACCAAAATCATCCAAACACTGTGGTTATCCCTACCATTTCACTGTATATAGGCATGTGTGAGTTAGGGGACTTTTTCCATTTCTTAAAAACCCTTAGCTAGCTAGTCACTGGGCTAGTTGAGCCAAAAAAAATATAAAAATATAAAAAATATAAGTATATTATGGCCCATTTGTGTGTAAATATTTCATTGTATATAGGGCCTAAATAAAAAGATTTTAAATAATTATTTTGGTATTTATTTAAATATTTCTACCTATGGTGTGTTATTTATGCTATGTACATTGACTCACCATTACCATATTTTTTCTTACCATTTTGCATACTCTTTATTCCATATAAAAAATAATTTCATTCCAGCTTCTCTTATTTTTGGTGTAACTCCATCCCAACAAAAATCCAAAAAAACTAGTTTTATTTATGTGTATATTTTTTCACTATTGTGATTTTTCCTTCCTACATCTATTCTCTTTTACTCTCATAAACTAGAACACCAAAAATATTCATCTTTTTATGGTAGACTTATAACGAGAGAGATTTATTTTGACCCCTTTATATTTTTTCCACCTATATTATTTATATTTGACATGTACATATTTTTTTAGACCCCTCAATATTTGATTTTCTTAGTTGTACTATTCACTTATATCATGATCTCAACAATATCTTCAATTATAGACCTACCAAATAAGGTCAAGGGTATGTGGAATGCATGCATGCACCATGGGGAGCTCGCACTTGGAGGTATTCAAAGAATCATCCAAAGAAGGACCTCACAAGGACCTTGTGCAATGGAAAAAACAGTCGGTTTTGCTGAATTTTTAAAGATCACATGCTCCCCGAATTTGAAAAGGTGGTACAAACAAAAGTTATAGCTCGTGAGCTGAACTTTCACCTCAAATTTTTTCATATTTTTTTAAGCTACAAACTGTGAGCTAGGATTTTATTTGTGGACCCCAGTTTGCCCATGCTATGCAGCCACACTCCCTCTTCCACTTTATCATTTTCCTCTTTCACACACACCTCTCCACTCATCATCCCCACCTCTCTCACCACTCCTCTCTGCACCCTACTCACCTTCTTCTAAACCTTGAAGAATAAGAGAAACCATGGTGAACTCATGTTTCCTACACACACTTCCATTCCAAAATTGACCACCTAGTCTCATTTTTCCTCATCCATATTACCCATATCTATCAAAAAACCATAAAATTCAGCCTCTTCTCTTGAAAGACAGCATCATGGTGATTGATTACTCATATTCAATTACCTTGGCTCCCAAAGGAAGGTCAAGAGTGAAAAAAATGTACCGTCAAAGGTAGTGGACCGTCAACAAGCATCAAAATTGACCCTACTCAAGACACTTGGAGCATCAACATTGTAAGAAATCCATGTTTTCTTACCTATTAAGAGTTTTTTCTTCCTTATTTGTATCCTACTTGGATACTCCCATTGTAAATATCCAATTCCATTTGTAAATCAATAAAAATAACTAACTCTACTAATTTACTAACACTAACCTACTATGAAAAGTCCTATCAGCTCCACTTCTCTCCTCTCTCTCTTCTTCTTCTATCCACACCAAATTCTTGATAATTCCAAGAAAAAAAATTAGATAAGTGCTGAAAATCTAACCCAACCATGGTTAGAGGAGTAACCCTAGCCTTCAAAATTGCTATAAAAGGAGGGTGTAGCTAGCACAAAGGGAGAGCCGTAAGCAAGAGCAGTATGTTATAGCTTGAGAAGCCAAGCTCAACCTCTCTAGAAGGAGCTCTTGAGTGGAAGCTCATTGTCTTATGCATATGCATGTGTTGTATTAGGGGTGATTAGCAAGGGAACTCTATGCCATTGTAAGAGAGAGTGATCATTCAATTGAGAGTAGGAAATCTATCACTTCTCCTACTAGTGTAAGCCCAACATTTGTTGAATCAAGGAGGGTGGATTTGGACTAAGCTTGATACTTTTTCTCTCTTCCAACGTGAAGTAATGGATAACAATGATTTGTAAGTGTCTTGGTGTTTTTTTAAAGTTCTTAATAGCTTGTTTCTGGGTGTTGTGATCAATTAGGCCATAAATCCCGCATACTGTAAGAGGGCGACAGGGTGGAGAGGACTCCCTAGGCCTTAAGACAGTGATTGGGGTGGCTTTTCTTGTGATGTGTTGTGGTGTAATTTACTCAATCTATGTTGAACAAATACTAATTTCACTTTGATTGGTCATGACAGATTTTTAAGAAGGTATTAATGCAACAAGCACCCCCTCCCCCTTCTCTCTCTTTCTTACACATATAATTGTGTTTGCTTGATTACTGTCGATACATTTCAAAACAGCCCGAGCATTATCTCTCTCTCTCTCTCTCTCTCTCTCTCTCTCTCTCTCTCTCTCTCTCTCTCTCTCTCTCTCTCTCTCTTTACACGTCCTAGTTCACATCCAAAACTAGGTGGTGCCCCAAATTTGTGTAGGGTTAGGTTGCGGGTGTGTGTGTGTGTTTGTTGTTTTTTCCAACGCCAACCCAATTGAGCAGCACAGGAGCCTAGAAGGGTGCTTAGAGGCCACTCTTCTTGTTGCCCACCCCGGACCGCCTCAAATTGGTGCCCCCACGGAGGACGGCTTGTGTATGTTTTGTGAAGGCTCAACCTTTAGCATAATCAAGTAGCTTGCATGAATCACGAGAATTTGTATGATCCTTTCATTCCGATTGCAAGGCAAAAGGTACACATAATTGTTAGTACTAAGTTGGAATTTCAACGAGTAAGTCGTAGAATTTTAGGTTCTCTTAGGTTAGCCGAAATAAACGCTTCGATAAATCCTGTTATTTTGCCTCTCATTAGGTACGATCTTTGTTTCGATGTATATATCTTTGTTCTATTTTAGGCATTAGGTTATGTATAGAGCATGGATAATGGCCCAAAAATTTTCCCTTTTTCCTTCACACCACATATTAGGATAAATATTGCACTTATTAGAAAGATAAATTTTCAGCAGCTTATGGTGTTTATGTTTGGGGCTAAAAGAACAAGGGAAATTCTTGCATCTCCACAACCTGTCATTCTACCTCTCATCAACTACCACACTTCTTTTGATGTAAATGTGTTCATTTTATTTTAAAATGAAGTGCAACCAAACAAAATAGTGTATATGTTGGCTTTTTGTTTGTCCACGTTTGTTACAAAAACAAAAAAACGATCATTTGTTCTAACAAGGAGTGTGTGTGCATTGAAAATTCAATCCTTAGAGATCTATCTCTATTACCGATTGAGTTGCAGGAGCAGGTAGTAAAGCGTCTCCCTCATAACAAGAGGGTGGTGAAGCTAAGACGAAAGGTCCTGCGTATGGATTCCATTTTCCTTTTGCTGTTGGGCACTAAGGAAGACCGTACATTCATCCAAATAGTGTGTGCCCTAAGATTGGTAAATAGAGTGAAATTTGGTGTTTGGCGAGTGCATTTCACCATTGAGGAAGACTCTTCAGGAAACTTGCGGCCAGAGTTCATGCTTCATAGACTCACATTTGGTGAATTTTTCCCTCATTTGGGTCTTATTAATAGTCTTCCTTTCACTTTCAACAAAGGAGATAGGGAGCTATTTAGGGCTTGTGTTAATAAAGAGAGCATCAAGAAGATTGCAAATTTGTATAAATTCTCATCCTTCTCTACTTTCTATGACACTTTGTTCATAGAGACATTGTAAATCTCTTGATGCTTATGAATGATTTAACCATAATCCTAAGGAGTTTTTGTCCAGGAGTTTTGTAGCACAAGTGGAGTCTTTAAATCTTGCAAGCTTGATTGGACTTGAGGAGGATGTTCTTTATGAAATTGTGAGAAGGTTGCCTCATTCCAACTATGTGGAACTCGAAAGAAAGGAGCTCCTAGTCAATTGCTACTTTCTCACAGCCTTCGACGAGCATGAAGATCTAGTTTTTATACAAACCGCTTGTGCATTGGGAATTGTAGAGCAAGTACAATTCATTACTTGGGACATGGTTGATCTTCTAGATCCAGAAAATGAAGTTTTAGATATTTTTGTATATCGTCTTAGCTTTGAGGAATTTCAACCCTTCTTAGAGCTCCTAAATAGTCTACCCTTTTGTTTCGATCAAAAACATCGAGACCTCATTGAAGCTTGGATAGCTGAAGAAGAAAACCTAGAGTGGTACTTTCTTACTTCTTCATTTGCAGATGAGTGGTTCTAAATTTCTATTGTATCCCTTGTTACAACTCGTGTTGTAATATTTCATAATAATGGAAAGCCAACGCCAAATGTCCGGATACCCTCTTTTCTTTGGAGAGCCTGGAGAGGATGCAGAATTATTTTTAGCAAATTTCAAGATGTCTTGTCGTATCAAGAGGATAGTAACTGATGAAGAACGTGTAGAGATGTTTGAGGTGGTCCCTAGGAAAGATGCTAGCACTTGGTTTGACTCTTTGCCTGAGGAAGTTAAAGGGAATTACACGGAAGTTGTGAATCATTTCAAGAGATACTTCTTTGATCCCCAAAACACTCAAAAACTATGGCAAGACATTGTTTCTCATAAGCAAAAAGATTTAGATGACTACTACTTGTACAAGCAAGAGTTTCTACGTCTTTGGGCTCTATGGATACGAAATGTTGCTAACCTTGGTGATGGTGCAGAATTTCTAAAGAAGGAGAGATTCATAGTTGGACTCTTTCCTGATCTTAAGGTAAAGGTGGAGGCGGATGCACCTGCCACCTATGATGCAGCTGAAATTAGAGCTTCCAAGAAGTATAGGAAACTCAAGTGCCTAAGGGGAGAGGTTCCAATAGAAGGTCTTAGACCCAAAGGTAAGTCACAAGCATCAACATCTAGGGAGCTTCTTGAGGTAACGACGGAAGTGATTGAGAAGTTAAATGAATCTTTAAGCAGCTTGTCAATTCACCTTGCACAAGCTGTAGGTCCAAAAGGACAAGCAAGGAAGTCTGAAGAGCGAGATCCACGACCTAGGAGAGTCTTACAATGTTGGAATTGCGGTGAGTCTGGACATGGGATGTATAATTGTCCTTGGCCCCATGGGGAGCCAGGGAGACCTAACTTGAATTACCCAGTGATGAATGCAGGTGAAGGAAATAGTCAGCAACCACGGCTTCTACATAGGCCAAATGGAGCTAGACCACCTTCACAAGGAGTGGAAGGAGTTCCACCTTTGCCAGACCCAAATGTGCATGTGGTAGAGGTGACAAATTCAAAAGAGGTTGACATGGAAGCAAATGGCATTAAGCGTGGCCGTGGAAAAGGGAAGGAGAAAGAAGGTGTCACATCACAGAGTGACCATGGATGAGGTAAGAAGGCAAAGGAGACCAAGGAAGCTAAGAGGACTCGATGTCGTATCAATCTCCAAGACTTCCCTCTTGGACATAGTATGGCTCCATACAACTTGTTGGAAGACATGAGAGGTAAGGGTCCTGATATAACATGGCCTTAGTTTCTTGCATTATGCCCACAAGTTAGGAGGGATTTAACAAGGGCAGTTAGCACTAGGAGAAAGGTAAAAGAGAGTGTGCCTGTTGTAAAAATTGCACAAGCTGAAATGAATGAGGACATTACACCTGTGCTAGATTGTTACATAAAAGGGAGATTGGTTAGGAAAGGTCCAGTGGATGGGGGTGCACAAATTTGCATCATGACAGAGGGACTCATGAAAAAACTAGGCATGCACATCCATGAGACACCTGAAATCAAGGTCAAGATGGCAAACAATAGCAAGGCTAGGTGCGTAGGCATTTGTAAAAATGTTTTTGTGGAGGCCTTTGGCATTAAGAAGGCAGTGGATTTCTATGTCATGTCTACCAAAGGAAATGGTTACCCATTTATCCTAGGGAGACCATGGCTAATGAAAATGCGAGCTTTGCAGGATTGGGAGAGTGGAAAGCTAATTTGCAGGAACGACAATCATAAGAAGGTTGTCTTTGACATGAAGGAGCAACGCCAAGAGGAGATCCATGAAGAATCATCTCAAAGTGAGACGGAGGAAGGCTGGACTGATAGCACTTCAGAAGGAGAAAGTAGCGATAGCATTACTGAGGAGGAGTCTTCCATCGAAGTCATGGGGCTAAGGTTTAAGCCAAACAACCAAGAGACCTCTTGCCCAGATTTGGAAGAGGTAGGTACTCAAGAGAACCAAATGTGGAAGATGAAGGAATGTTAGAAGGTATGTTGTCTACAACACTTACAAAGAACGAAAGAGAGGAGTTCAAATGTGTGCTAGGGAAATTTTCGAGGCTTTCTGTTAAAGATTACACCGATGTGCATGGAGTAGATGTTCAACACAAAATTGAGTTGAAGCCAGAGGCCACACCTAAGGCTCAAAAGCTACGAAGGCTAGGAGTCATCAAGGAGCAGGCTTTACTCAAGGAGGTAAGAAAGCTTCTAGCAGCAGTTTTCATTTATCCAGTGGAGAATTCAGAGTGGGTCTCTCCTGTTGTTGTCACTCCAAAGAAAAATGGCAAGTGGAGGGTGTGTGTGGATTACCATCCACTTAATGAAGCAACAAAAAGAGATCACTTTCCCCTCCCATTTCAAGATGAGATACTAAATGAGGTAGCTGGTCATGAGAAGTACATTGTGTGTGATGGCTACTCGGGTTACTTTCAAATAGGTATTGCATTGGAAGATCAGTTAAAAACAACCTTCATCACTCCTTGGGTTTGTTATGCTTTTAGAGTCATGCCATTTGGTCTAACAAATGCTCCTGCAACATTCCAACGTTTCATGAACATGGTGTTTCAAGCATTCTTTGGAAAGTCAATTAGGGTGTTCATTGATGATTTCTGCATTTATAGCTCAAAATCATTACATCTACAAAGGGTAGAAGAAGGTTTAAAGAATCCCTATAACATGGGAGGTCAACTCAACCCCGACAAATGTCACATAGGTGAGGATGAAGTGATCTTGCTTGGTCACAAGGTTTCCTATAAAGGCAATGAGGTGGATCCTTCAAAGCCAAAGGCTCTTATTAAGCTCCCATCACCCAAGAATCTCAAAGAGGTCATCTCATTCATTCAAAAGGTGAAGTATATGTCAAGCTTTATTCACTTAGCTTCCGAGTTGCTTCATCCTTTGCAAAATTTGACACAACAAGCAGAATTTGCATGGTCTTATGAGCTTGAAGAGTACTTTTGTAACATTAAAGTCATCCTGCCAGAGCTACCAACACTCATGCCTCCTTGTTGAGAGTACACATTCTTTGTTAGCTCTTGTGTTGGGAAAGAAACAATTGGAGCGGTTTTGCTACAACAAGATCCCCATAGTACCCGGATGTGACCCATCTACTTTGCTAGTAGGGTCATGAATGCTTTGGAGAGAGGCTGCACAGAGGCAGAACTCATGATGCTTTCTCTCATGTTTGCGGTGAGAAAGTTTAGATCCTACTTGCTACCAAAACCTTTTGTAATTCTCACTGCAGAAAATTTGTTTCCTTGGGTGTCATCTCAAATGAATCTTAGCACTAGGATCTCAAAGTGGATTATGGAATTGCAAGAGTTCCAATACTCTTTCAAGGTAGAAGATAGTGTGCGTGCACAATTGGTAGGGATCCGTACTTATAGGATACATGAGAAGGAGATTAAGGTGCCTGAAGTAACGACCCTACCATTGCCACCACCTAAAAGTATTCCTAATGTTTTTACCTTGTTCTTTGATGGAGCTTTTCGACGAGTCACAGGAAAAGCAGGGGGAGGGCTAGTGTTGCTCAACCCAAGTGGAGAAGTGGTCATGAAAGAGAAGGTCAATCTACCAGGTTCAACTAGCAACAATGAAGCAGAATACGACACACTACTTCATGGTTTGAAGATGTGCATTGGCCAAGGGATACAACGTCTCATGGTAAAGGGAGATGCACTTCTCATTGTTAAACAGATTTTAGGCATTTGGGCATGCAAGAATGAAAGCTTACGGACAAAAGTTCATGCCGTTCGTAGGATGTTTAATCAGTTTGAAGAAGTGCAACTATATCATATTCCTAAGAAACAGAATGAAGATGCCGATTTACTTGCACAACAAGCAGTTACATGTGTTGAGAAAGAAGTGCAGGTCATCATGGTGGCAGCAACTGTCAAGCAACCGAGATACCAGGGATTGGAGTCATTGACTCCCATTATTAGCTACATTTTGGAGGGTGAGTTTCCACAAGACTTCAGGAAGGCTCAAAAGAGGAGACTCATGAAAAAGGCAACCACGCATCTCTTTCTAGAAGGATCCCTTTATCAAAGAGGGAAGGATCAAGTGTGCAGAAGAGTACCAACTATTGAGGAAATCCCAGCCATTCTAAAAGGTTTGCATGAGGAAGCGTGTGGTGGTCATTTTGCACAGGAACTCACTGCAAAAAAGATTTTTCTTGCCGGATATGTTTGGCCTAGCTTGCACATTGATGTTCAACATTGGTGTAAAAGCTGTCACATCTGTCAGATTAATGGAAACAAGCATCTGTTACATGGTCCACGCCAGTTAGTCCTTGCAAATGGTCCATTTGAAAAATGGGGCATTGATGCTATGGGTCCATTGCCTAGGACTAAAAATGGGAAATCGTATATCTTGGTGGCCATAGACTACATGACGAGATGGATAGAAGCACAAAGTGTGGCAAAGGTAAATGAGAGGACAGTGAGGAAATTTGTCTACACTCACATTTGCTGTAGATTTGGCACACCTTTGGAGATTGTTTCTGATAATGGTCCAGGGTTTAGATAGGGCTTGCTCACAAAGGTCTGTGAAGAACTTCACATTCTACATCGTCATAGTACACCCTACTATCCCCAATCCAATGGTCTGGTAGAAAAAGCTAATGGTGTCATTGTAGGCATCATTAGAAAGATGGTGAAAAACAAGACAAAGTTGTGGGATGACTTCTTGGATGGTGCCTTGTGGGCGTATCAAACCACATATAGGGAAGCCACGGAGTTCACACCATTTCACTTGGTCTATGGTCAAGAGGCTCTGCAGCCTATCGAGCTCAATATTCCAACAATACGGCTTCATGGCAAAGGTGCACAAAATGATCAAGAAGCATGGATGGATCGACTTCTTACCTTAGCTGAGCTTGAGTGGAAAAGAGAAGCAGCATACGAGTGCTACAAGAGGAAATCCACACAGACGAAAGAAAAGCTTGAAAAGAAACTGAAGGACAAAGGCATCAATGAAGGAGATCTTGTGCTAAGGTATGACAATCGACTCGATAATCGTTTTGATATCAAGTTTGAAACTAGATGGCAGGGGCCATACATAGTCAAGAAGGCTTTCAATTCAAGTTACTATCAACTTATGGACTTGAATGGGAAAGAGCACTCTAGGAAGGTAAATGGTTATCGCTTGAAGCCCTATTTGAGTCGCCTTCTTCCGAAGGATCTACCAAAGACCTATCAAAGGGCAGGTATCTCATGTAAGTATTGTTACATGAAGCATGAGTGTAACTCCAACCAAAATTCTGAGGGGGCAAACAATGAGGACCTCGTCAAGGACTCTGAAGCACTCTCTTTGGAAAAGATGCTCTATGATGGTACATGAATATACCATCATCTTGGGGGAGGGCTAATGATAGCCGTTTTTCGGCTCTCCGTAATTGCCATAGTGAGTTAACCCACCCTACCAAAATCATCCAAACACTGTGGTTATCCCTACCATTTCACTGTATATAGGTGTGTGTGAGTTAGGGGACTTTTTCCATTTCTTAAAAACCCTCAGCTAGCTAGTCACTGGGCTAGTTGAGCCAAAAAATATAAAAAAATATATAAAATATAAAAAATATAAGTATATTATGGCCCATTTGTGTGTAAATATTTTATTGTATATAGGGCCTAAATAAAAGGATTTTTCATAATTATTTTGGTATTTATTTAAATATTTCTACCTATGGTGTGTTATTTATGTTATGTACATTGACTCACCATTACCATATTTTTTCTTACCATTTTGCATACTCTTTATTCCATATAAAAAATAATTTCATGCAAGCTTCTCTTATTTTTGGTGTAACTCCATCCCAACAGAAATCCAAAAAAACTAGTTTTATTTATGTGTATATTTTTTCACTATTGTGATTTTTCATTCCTACATCATTTCTCTTTTACTCTCATAAATTAGAACACCAAAAATATTCATCTTTTTATGGTAGATTTATAATGAGAGAGATTTATTTTGACCCCTTTATATTTTTTCCACCTATATTATTTATATTTGACATGAACATATTTTTTTAGACCCCTCAATATTTGATTTTCTTAGTTGTACTATTCACTTATATCATGATCTCAACAATATCTTCAATTATAGACCTACCAAATAAGGTCAAGGGTATGTGGAATGCATGCATGCACCATGGGGAGCTCACTCTTGGAGGTATTCAAAAGAATCATCCAAAGAAGGACCTCACAAGGACCTTGTGAAGTGGAAAAAAAAGTCGGTTTTGCTGAATTTTTAAAGATCACATGCTCCCCGAATTTGAAAAGGTGATACAAACAAAAGTTGTAGCTCGTGAGCTGAACTTTCACCTCAAATTTTTTCATATTTTTTTGAGCCACGAGCTGTGAGTTAGGATTTTATTTGTGGACCCCAGTTTGCCCATGCTATGCAGAATACACTCTCTCTTCCACTTTATCATTTTCCTCTTTCACACACACCTCTCCACCTAGTCTCATTTTTTCTCATCCATATTACCCATATCTATCAAAAAACCATAAAATTCAGCCTCTTCTCTTGAAAGATAGCATCATGGTGATTGACTACTCATATTCAATTACCTTGGCTCCCAAAGGAAGGTCAAGAGTGAAAAAAATGTACCGTCAAAGCTAGTGGACCGTCAACAAGTGTCAAAATTGACCCTACTCAAGACACTTGGAGCATTAGTATTGTAAGAAATCCATGTTTTCTTACCTATTAAGAGTTTTTTCTTCCTTATTTGTATCCTACTTGGATACTCCCATTGTAAATATCCAATTCCATTTGTAAATCAATAAAAATAACTAACTCTACTAATTTACTAACACTAACCTACTATGAAACGTCCTATCAGCTCCACTTCTCTCCTCTCTCTCTTCTTCATCTATCCACACCAACTTCTTGATAATTCCAAGCAAAAGAAATTAGATAAGTGCTGAAAATCTAACCCAACCATGGTTAGAGGAGTAACCCTAGCCTTCAAAATTGCTATAAAAGGAGGGTGCAGCTAGCACAAAGGGAGAACCATAAGCAAGAGCACTATGCTATAGCTTTAGAAGCCAAGCTCAACCTCTCTAGAAGGAGCTCTTGAGTGGAAGCTCATTGTCTTATGCATATGCATGTGTTGTATTAGGAATGATTAGCAAGGGAACTCTATGCCATTGTAAGAGAGAGTGATCATTCAATTGAAAGTAGGAAATCTATCATTTCTCCTACTAGTGTAAGCCCAACATTTGCTGAATCAAGGAGGGTGGATTTGGACTAAGCTTGATACTTTTTCTCTCTTCCAACGTGAAGTAATGGACAACAACGATGTGTAAGTGTCTTGGTGTTTTTTTAAAGTTCTTGATAGCTTGTCTCTGGGTGTTGTGATCAATTTAGCCATAAATCCCACATACTGTAAGAGGGCGACAGGGTGGAGAGGACTCCCCTGGCCTTAAGATAGTGATTGGGGTGGCTTTTCTTGTGATGTGTTGTGGTGTAATTTACTCAAGCTATGTTGAACAAATACTAATCTCACTTTGATTGGTCATGACAGATTTGTAAGAAGTTATTAATGCAACAAGCACCCCCTCCCCCTTCTCTCTCTTTCTTACACATATAATTGTGTTTGCTTGATCATTGTCAATACATTTCAAAGCAGCCCGAGCATTCTCTCTCTCTCTCTCTCTCTCTCTCTCTCTCTCTCTCTCTCTCTCTCTCTCTCTCTCTCTCTCTCTCTCTCTCTCTCTCTCTCTCTCGCTCTTTACGCGTCCTAGTTCGCATCCAAAACTAGGTGGTGCCCCAAATTTGTGTAGGCTTAGGTTGCGGGTGTGTGTGTGTGTGTGTTTGTTGTTTTTTCCAACCTCAACCCAATTGAGCAGCACGGGAGCCTAGAAGGGTGATTAGAGGCCACTCTTTTTGTTGTCCGCCCCGGACCGCCTCAGTAGTATGTCTTGACAACCTTAAAGGGCACCAAGAAAAAGGAAGGCAAAAACACGTACTGAGGTGCGCTAGAGGTGTTGACTCAAATAGCATATCATGCCATCGTCATGGCCGACAACCTACCACCTGCCCCTAATTAGAATACATGGATATTGGTAGCACAACCCTCTCCAAGAGCTACAAGGTCAGGTAAAAGATCATATAAATCTGATGATGAGTCAGTTGATGCTCGCCAGAACGGCACAACAGCGAGAGCTTTGACAACGAAGAAAAGAGAGCTTGAAGAGAAGAGATAAAAAGGAAAGTTGTTGCCGCACACCAAGAAGAGCCAGCTCAAAAACAAGCATGCTTTGAAAGAGAGAAACAGGCGTACCAGCGCAGTAGGCAAGCACAAGGGAAGGACCCTGAAAAATGGGTACCTGCAGGACTAAAAGGCCCTTGAACAAATCATCATACAAGAAAAGAGGCGGATGGTCCAACAGAGCATTTAGAAAGAATGTACCAAGAGGCTGAAGCTCTAAAGTTGAAGGAGGCAGAAGAAGGTGCTATTGTGGTTCATCAACACAAAGAAAAAATCGGTCCATCATAATGCTCTCAATCTCTCATAACTCAGATTTAACATTCAGAAATAGTAACATGACATAGAATATATGGAATGAGAGAAGAAGTAACTTAGAATAGAGAGTAAGATGCTTTATTCATCAAGAAAGAGCTACAGAGATATCTTAGTACAATCAGATCCTTCACAGCGTACAGAACCAACTTATATTAACTTTTCCAAGAAGTGATAACAACCTCAGTCTTGATACAGTATAACTGTAAAATATCGGATTGATCAACATCCGATTGACTACAATCTGACTTAGTACATATCCAATGAAGCATATTCGACTGACTAACCAAACAGATCTGACTAACTACTAATATGCATGTCAACACATGGCACGTCCCGGTAGTGGATTTCCCAGAAATCCAATTCGAATCCACATATCTCTTGATGAGAAAGTGATAGACAAAAATACTAAGTCTTTACCACCCTAAATTGCAGATCCTTCTTTGGCAACATCTTCAGTAAAAACTTCATGAACTTGATCTCCCACATTTGACTTCTAAACTTGATCATCAGCCTGCAAAGTCTGAACAAAAACATCCACCAACTTCTTCAATGCAGAACCTGATCCAAACATATGTTCTTTCTCTTTATGCAACTCTTTTCCCTTGTAATCCTACAACTGCTCTATATAAATCTGCTTCTCTTTCTTCAAGTGTTCCATTGTCTCCAACAAATCAGCTTCATAAGAACTGACAAATCCTACTTTCACAGCTTCATAAGGATATTTGACAATTGAATTCAATCTCTCTCTCATGGCCTTCCACACATCTTGCATCCCCTCTACTAACTGCTACCTCACCAAATTCAGATCTCCTTCTTCCATAAGCACATTTACATCCTCTTGAGCCAACACCTGCTTCTCTAATTCGTGTAAAGGTTTCAACCTCTGTTGAAGCATCTCATTTTGTACCTGTAATTTATTATTTCTGATAGAAATCTGATCCAATTCAGAATTAACTCTACTTTCCAGATCTTTTGTCCAATCCTAAAACATACCCAAGGACAATTTAACCTTGGCTACTTTATGTTGATGTAGCTGTAACTGAAGCTGCATTTCCTGCTGATGTCTTTCTTTCATGTCCACTATTTCCAATTTCAGAGCTTCCACTAATTCCGACTGCTGTTGTAGCATGACTTTTGAAACATCAAAATCTGCTACACTTTGTAATTGATCTTCCATCTGCTGTTGCTGATTAGTGACAAAGCCATGTAAAGCCTTAAGAATTTTAAGAGCTGTTGGTACATGAGAAACATTAATTTCAGACTTTGATGTAGAACTTGGACCAGCTACAGAGAAGTCCAGGGATGTGGCTACTTCACGCACAGAAGCATCCAATTTCCTCTTTTTAGGCATTGTGAAAGTCTTTCCTATAATCCTGCTTGGTGTTTGGGCATCAACATCCAGATTTTTCAATAGATCACCCATGATAAGTTATGCTCAGGACTAGACAATACCATTTTTGACTCTTGCTCAGTATAACATGCATCAATCAAATCTTGTAAAGTCTGCAATTTGTCTCCACAACCTGTAGTGATAGCTGATTTCTCAAATATTTTAATTTGATCCTGTATTGGAGTTGAATCAAGACTAGGAGTCATAACAAACACTGAAATCTCCCCTGTATCCACTCTTTGAGAAAAAACAAATAGAGCTGAAAGAAATGCTGATAGCCTATTGCTACACTGTGTCTTCCTCTTATCGGGATGAAAATCTCTGCATGGATTCTCTCCTAAACCCAGTGAGGCCAGCTAACTTTACCCCCATTCTCAGCAAAAAATAATGGTGCCTAGTTGTCTTTAGACATGTAGTCATACTTGGCTAGAAAACAAACCCTTTCTAAAAACCACTTAAGTTGTTCTCTTCTACAATAGTCCACATTTTTTAACATGAAATACTTTCTACCCCCTTCCCTTGGACCAAACTCTTTTTTCAAGTCTTCATTAGAACATTTGGGTGTTGTAGTTATAGAGGTGAAAGGAAGTTGAACTACCTGTGCAACCACACCCGGACTGAGATTTACCTTTTCCGATATAGCTCCTCTAGTCTTCCTCAATAGTTCCATTTGTGTCTTGGCATAGATGTTTTCCTTCCATTGACTCCAAGGAAGTGTAGCAAACTCATACAAGCCAACTGCCTTCAGCCATCTCTTATTGCGTTCTGCGTGACAGTCAATCTCCACTTTAAAATCTGTGAATGGCTCCATGAGGCACTACAACATCTTGCTAGAGGATAAAGGAGTTGTTTTCTCTTCTGGGAGCACTTCAACATCATCCTCTGGATCAGACACATCCACTCTGAGTGTGACACCTTTCCTGTGAGGGCGCAACTTACATGCATCACCCTGCTCATCATCTGGCGAAGGTCTCATCATTGAACCTGCTTTTTCTTTAGGCATGGTGGGCGTAGAAGGAGAAGAAATCTTAAAGGGCTGCTGCAAATACATGCAGGATCGGCCTACATGATTCACACAAGCGCGGCAACGTCTAAAAGTGTGTGAGGTGACTACTCCCTCCCTAACTCTTATGATAGCTATTAGTGGAGAGCACTTTGCATGCTCTTCCATGCCAAAATTGAATCCTAAACATTTTTTAAATAATCCAATAAGTTGCAATCCAATCCAGTATATTCTGAGCAAGCAAACTCTGAGCCAGTGAAATCCGACCCAGTATTTGACTGAAATCCCTGTATTATTTGATGAAGGTTCATTAGTAACCTGCTCCATAGTATATAGCTTCACAGAAATCAGCATCTGGCATAGTAGGTTTAAGCCATTCCAAATGAGGTGGCTTTCCTTGAAACTTCTTAAACCTGAACCCATTGACAGGTTTATCCACTCTAGTACCAAATACATCTGCCACAATGAATGTTCCCTGACCTAAGTCCTTCATAATCTGATATGGTCCTTTATATCTCAAGTTCAGCTTTCCAGGATGAGGACCCAACCTGGAGTTGTATAGCATAACCCAGTCTCCCACCTGGACAACTTTGAATTTGACATTCATGCTTACCCAAGCTTTCCTTCTTCTCTGAATCACCTCTAAAATGTATTAGATGACCAACCTATCTTCCTCCAGTTGCATTAAATACTTGCTTTTGTGCTGAACTGATAACTTTGGAGTCATTTTCTCAGCACTAATTCGGAGGCTAGGTACCACAAACTCCATAGGGACCACAGCTTCAAGACCATACACTAACCTAAAAGGAGTCATACCTGTTGTTACCTTGAAGGCTGTTTTGAAAGACCACAAAGCAGAATCTAGCTTCTCATCCCAGTCTTTCTTATTTTCTTGAACAATCTTCTTCAGAATTTTAATGAGTTTTTTATTGGTACTTTCAACCTGTCCATTGGCCTGGGGATGATAAGCTGTAGATTTTTTGTGCATAATCATGTGGGTTTTAGTTAACTTAGAAATCACTTCATTCAAAAAATGTATCCCTCTATCACTGACCAATTCAACAGGACAACCAAACCTGGTCATAATGTTGTGATACAGGAATTTTGCTACACTCTGAGCCTTGTTATTTTTTAAAGCCAAAGCTTCCACCTGCTTAGTGCAATAATTAGTAGCAATTAAAATGTATTTGCATCCCTTACTAGTTGTAGGCTTCACTAGTCCCACAAAATCCATACCCCATCTATGAAATTGTTCCAATGGTAATATAGGATGATCTGTCATCCTATCCCTAGAATCAGGTTGACCAAATTGTTGACATACCACACAAATGTTTGCATAGGAATGAGCATCCTTCAATACAATAGGCCACCATAAACCAGCTTGTAATATATTTTTTCCTATGATATTCCCTGAGAAATGACCTCCTGCTGCTCCAAAATGAGCTTCTTGCAACACAGCTGATTGCTCAAAATCTGGTACACATCTCCTAATTACCTGATCAATCCCTTTTCTATATAAATCTCTAGCAATAACCAAAAAAGGTCTACTAGTGAGAGCAAATTTCCTTCTTTGATCTGTTGTAAACTCAATTGGCATGATACCATCAGTTAAGAAAACAAGCATTTGATCATACCATGAATCAGTAATGGAACTCTAAATTTCAAATAATTATGTATCTGGTAACTGATCATGAACTCTTCTTGGTTGTTCTCCTGTCTCAATCCGACTTAGATAATCAGCTATTGCATGCTCTTTTCCAGGTGTATGAACAATGATGAAGTCAAAATCCTATAAAATAGCAACATCCACCTTGCTAACCTACCTGTTGATAGCCGTTTTTTGGCTCTTTGTAATTGCCACAGTGAGTTACCTCACCCTACCAAAATCACCCAAACACTGTGGCTATCCCTACCATTTCACTGTACATAGGCGTGCCTGAGTCACTGGACTTTTCCCATATCTTCTTAAAAAACCCTCAATTAGCTAGTCATTGGGCTAGTTGAGCCAAAAAAATTTAAAAAAATATATATATGTATATTATGGCCCATGCGTATGTAAATATTTCTTTGTATATAGGGCCTAAATAAAAGATTTTTTTCATAATTATTTTGGTATTTATTTAAATATTTCTACCTAGATGTGTGTTATTTATGCTCTGTACATTGCCTCACCATTACCACAATTTTTTCTTACCATTTTTCATACTCTTTATTCCATATAGAAATATTTTCATGTAAGCTTCTCTTATATTTGGTGTAACTCCACCCCAACAAAAATCCAAAAAAACTAGTTTTATTTATGTGTATATTTTTTCACTATTGTGATTTTTCCCTTCCTACATCTATTTTGTTTTTTTTTCTAAAAAATTAGAACACCAAAAATATTTATCTTTTTATGGTAGCCTCATAATGAGAGAGATTTCTTTTGACCCCTTTATATTTTTTCCACTTATATTATTTATATTCGACATGTACATATTTTTTAGACCCCTCAATATTTGATTTTCTTAGTTGTACTATTCACTTATATCATAATCTCAACAATATCTTCAATTATAGACCTACCAAATAAGGTCAAGGGTGGGTGGCATGCATACATGCACTATGGAGGGCTCACTCTTGGAGGTATTCAAAAGAATCATCCAAAGAAGGACCCCACAAGGACCTTGCGCAGTGGAAAAAAACGGTCAGTTTTGCTGAATTTTAAAGTTCACTTGCTCTCCGAATTTGAAAAGGTGATACAAACAAAAGTTGTATTTCGTGGGCTGAACTTTTGCCTCAACTTTTTTCATATTTTTTTGAGCTACGAGCTGTGAGCTATGATTTTATTAGTGGACCCCAGTTTTCCCATGCTATGCAGCCACACTCTCTCTTCCACTTTATCATTTTCCTCTTTCACACACACTTCTCCACTCATCATCCCCACCTCTCTCACCACTCCTCTCTGCACCCTACTCACCTTCTCCTCAACCTTGAAGAATAAGAGAAACCATGGTGAACTCATACCTCCCACACACAATTCCATTCCAAAATTGACCACCTAGTCTCATTTTTCCTCCTCCAATTTACCCATATCTATCAAAAAAGCCACAAAATTCAGCCTCTTCTCTTAAAAGACAGCATCATGGTGGTTGATTACTCAACTTCAATTACCTTGTCTCTCAAGGAAGGTCAAGAGTGGAGAAAAAATGTACCGTCAAAGCTAGTGGACCGTCAACAAGCGTCAAAAATTGGCCCTACTCAAGACACTTGGAGCATCAACCTTGTAAGAAATCCACCTTTTCTTACCTCTTAAGAGTTTTTCTTCCTTATTTGTATCCTACATGGATACTCCCATTGTAAATATCCAATTCCATTTGTAAATTAATACTAACTCTACTAACACTAACCCACTATGAAAAGTCCTATCACCTCCATTTCTCTCCTCTCTCTTTCCCCAGCAACTTCTTGATAATTCCAAGCAAAAGAAATTAGATAAATTTCTAAAAATCTTACCCAACCATGGTTAGAGGAGTAACCCTAGCCTTCGAAATTGCTATAAAAAGAGGGTGTAGCTAGCACAAAAGGGGGAGCCATAAGCAAAAGCACTATGCTATAGCTTGAGAAGCCAAGCTCAACCTCTCTAGAAGGAGCTCTTGAGTGGAAGCTCATTGTCTTATGCATGTGCATGTGTTGTAATAGGGGATTAGCAAGGGAACTCTATGCCATTGTAAGAGAGAGAGTGATCATTCAATTGAGAGTAGGAAATCTATCATTTCTCCTACTAGTGTAAGCCCAACATTTGCTGAATCAAGGAGGGTGGATTTGGACTAAGCTTGGATACTTTGTCTCCCTTCCAACGTGAAGTAATGGACAACAATGATGCATAAGTGTCTTGGTGTTTTTTGTTAAGTTCTTGATAGCTTGTCTCTGGTGTTGTCATCAATTTA
Source organism: Adiantum capillus-veneris (assembly GCF_014529385.1). Taxonomy (NCBI): domain Eukaryota; kingdom Viridiplantae; phylum Streptophyta; class Polypodiopsida; order Polypodiales; family Pteridaceae; genus Adiantum; species Adiantum capillus-veneris. The sequence goes on from NC_140935.1 coordinate 109,082,226, forward strand.
GCCATAAATCCCACATACTGTAAGAGGGCGACAGGGTGGAGAGGACTCCCCTGGCTTTAAGACAGTGATTGGGGTGGCTTTTCTTGTGATGTGTTGTGGTGAAATTTACGCAAGCTATGATGAACAAATACTAATTTCACTTTGATTTGTCATGACAGATTTGTAAGAAGATATTAATGCAACAAGTACCCCCTCCCCCTTTCTCTCTCTTTCTTAAATATATAGTTGTGTTTGCTTGATCATTGCCGATACGTTTCAAAGCAGCCCGAGCACTATCTCTCTCTCTCTCTCTCTCTCTCTCTCTCTCTCTCTCTCTCTCTCTCTCTCTCTCTCTCTCTCTCTCTCTCGTGTTTTAGTGTGTGAGAGTGTTCCATTGGTGTTAGGGTTAGTGTAAATTCCTTGCTTGTTTGTGGGTTGCTCTAACGATTCTCCTCTTTTGCATCCTAGTTCGCTCTTAAACTAGGTGATGCCCCTTGTGTAGTTGGGATTTAGCTGTGGGTTTGTTGTTTTGGTTTGTGTTGTGTTGTGCCCCAACCCCATTGAGCAGCACGGGAGCCTTGAAGGGTGTCTAGAGGTTGCTCTTCTTGTTGCCCGCCCCGTACAGAGAAAGAAGGAGTCACTTCACAGAGTGACCATGGACAAGGCAAAAAGGCAAAGGAGACCAAGGAAACCAAGAGGACTCGACGTCGTATCAACCTCCAAGACTTCCCTCTTGGACATGCTATGGCTCCGTACAACTTGTTGGAAGACATGAGAGGTAAGGGTCATGATATTTCATGGCCTCAATTTCTTGCATTATGTCCACAAGTAAGGAGGGATTTAACAAGGGCAGTTAGCACTAGGAGAAAGGTAAAAGAGAGTGTGCCTGTTGTAAAAATTGCACAAGCTGAAATGAATGAGGACATTACATCGGTGCTAGACTGTTACATCAAAGGAAGATTGGTTAGGAAAGGTCTAGTGGATGGGGGTGCACAAATTTGCATCATGACAGAGGGACTCATGCAAAGACTAGGCATGCACATCCATGAGACACCTGAAATCAAAGTCAAGATGGAAAACCATAGCAAGGCTAGGTGTGTAGGGATTTGTAAAAATGTCTTTGTAGAGGCCTTTGGCATTAAGAAAGCGGTGGATTTTTATGTTATGTCGACCAAGGGAAGTGGTTATCCATTTATCCTAGGAAGACCATGGCTAATGAAAATGCGAGCTTTGCAGGATTGGGAGAGTGGAAAGCTAATTTGCAGGAATGACAATCACAAGAAGGTTGTCTTTGACATGAAGGAGCAACGCCAAGAGGAGCTCCATGAAGAATCATCTCGAAGTGAGACGGAAGAAGATTGGACTGAAAACACTTCAGAAGAAGAAAGTAGCGGCAGCATTACTGAAGAGGAGTCCTCCATTGAAGTCATGGGGGTAAGGTTTAAGCCAAACAACCAGGAGACCTCATCTCGAGGTTTGGAAGAGGTAGGTTCCCAAGAGAACCAAAAGGTGGAAGATGAAGGAATGTTAGAAGGTATGTTGTCTACAACACTTAAAAGAATGAAAGAGAGGAGTTCAAATGTGTGCTAAGGAAATTTCCGAAGCTTTTTGCTAAAGACTACACCGATGTGCGTGGAGTAGATGTTGTTCAGCACAAGATTGAGTTGAAGCTAGAGGCCACACCTAAGGCTCAAAAGCTACAAAGGCTAGGAGTCATTAAGTAGCAGGCTCTACTCAAGGAGGTAAGAAAGCTTCTAGCAGCAGGTTTCATTTATCCAGTATCATTCATTCAAAAAGTGAACTATATGTCACGCTTTATTCACTTAGCTTCGGAGTTGCTTCATCCTTTGCAAAAGTTGACACAACAAGTAGAATTTGCATGGTCTGATGAGCTTGAAGAGTATTTTTGTAACATTAAAGTCATTTTGTCAGAGCTACCAACACTCATGCCTCCTTGTTGGGAGTACACATTCTTTGTTAGCTCTAGTGTTGGAAGGGAAACAATTGGTGTTGTGTTGCTACAACAAGATCCCCACACTACAACGATGCGACCCATCTACTTTGCTAGTAGGGTCATGAATGCTTTGGAGAGAGACTACACAGAAGCAGAACTCATGATGCATTCTCTCATGTTTGCGGTGAGAAAGTTTAGATCCTACCTGCTACCAAAACCTTTTGTAATTCTCACTGCAGAGAATTTGTTCCCTTGGGTGTCATCTCAAATGAATCTTAGTACTAGGATCTCAAAGTGGATTATGGAGTTGCAAGAGTTTCAATACTCTTTCAAGGTAGAAGATAGTGTGCGTGCACAATTGGCAGGGATTCTCACTTATAGGGTGCATGAAAAGGAGATTAAGGTGCCTGAAGTAAAGACCCTACCATTACCACCACCAAAAAGTATTCCTAATGCTTTTACCTTGTTCTTTGACGGAGCTTTTCGTCGAGCCACAGGAAAAGCAGGGGGAGGGCTAGTGTTTCTCAACCCAAGTGGAGAGGTGGTCATGAAAGAGAAGTTCAATCTACCAAGTTCAGCTAGCAACAATGAAGCAGAATACGACACACTAATTCATGGTTTGAAGATGTGCATTGGCCAAGGGATACAACGCCTCATGGTAAAGGGAGATGCACTTCTCATTGTTAAACAGATTTTAGGCATTTGGGCATGCAAGAATGAAGGCTTACGGACAAAAGTTCATGCCATTCGTAGATTGTTTAATCAATTTGAAGAAGTGCAACTATATCATATTCCTAGGAAACAGAATGAAGATGCCGATTTACTTGCACAGCAAGTAGTTACATGTGTTGAGAAAGAAGTGCAGGTCATCATGGTGGCAGCAACTGTCAAGCAACCGAGATACCAGGGATTGGATTCATTGACTCCCATTATTAGCTACATTTTGGAAGGCGAGTTTCCACAAGACTTCACGAAGGCTCAGAAGAGGAGACTCATGAAGAAGGCAAGCGCATATCTCTTCCTAGAAGGCTCCCTCTATCAAAGAGGGAGGGATCAAGTATGCAGAAGAGTACCAACTATTGAGGAGATTCCAGCCATTCTAAAAGGTTTTCATGAAGAGGCATGTGGTGGTCATTTTTCCCAAGAATTAACTGTGAAGAAGATTTTGCTTGAGGGGTATGTTTGGCCAAGTCTACATGTGGATGTCCAACATTGGTGTAAAAGTTGTCACAATTGTTAGATGAATGGAAATATAAGGTTGGTGCATGGCCCGAGGAAAATAGTGCTTGCAAATGGACCCTTTGAAAAGTGGGGCATTGATGCTATGGGTCCTCTGCCTAGGACAAAGAATGGTAAACTCTACATTCTAGTGGCTGTAGACTACATGACTAGGTGGGTGGAAGCACAAAGTGTGGCAAAGGTAAATGAGAGCACAGTGAGCAAATTCGTCTACACTCACATTTGTTGTAGATTTGGCACACCTTTGGAGATTGTTTCTGATAATGGTCCAGGGTTTAGAAAAGGATTGCTCACAGAAGTTTGTGAAGAGCTTCACATTCTACATCATCATAGCACACCATACTACCCACAGTCAAATGGTTTGGTGGAGAAGGCTAATGGTATCATTGCAGGAATCATTAGAAAGATCGTGCAAAACAAGACAAAATTATGGGATGACTTCTTGGATGGTGCCTTGTGGGTATATCGAACCACATATAGGGAAGCCACTTAGTTCACACCATTTCACTTGGTCTATGGTCAAGAGGCTTTGCAGCCTATCGAGCTCAACATTCCAACAATGCGACTTCATGGAAAAGGAGCACAAGATGATCAAGAGGTATGGATGGATCGACTTCTTACGTTAGTGGAGCTTGAGTGGAAAAGAGAAGCAGCATATGAGTGCCACAAGAGGAAAGCCACACAAGCGAAAGAAACGCACGACAAGAAACTGAAGGACAAAGCAATCAAGGAAGCAGAGCTTGTGCTGAGGTATGACAATCGACTTGACAATCGTTTTGATGCCAAGTTTGAAACAAGATGGCAAGGGCCATACATAGTCAAGAAGGCTTTCAATTCAAGTTACTATCAGCTTATGGACTTGAATGGTAAAGAGCACTCCAGGAAAGTAAACGAGTATCGCTTGAAGCCCTATTTGAGTCGCCTTCTACCAAAGGATCTACCAAAGATCTGTCCAAAGGCCACTGTCTCATGTAAGTATTGTTATATGAAGCATGAGTGTAACTCCAGCCAAAATTCTGAAGTGCCAAACAATAAAGATCTCGTCAAGGACTCTAAAGCACTCTCTTTGGAAAAGATGCTCTATGATGGTACATGAATATACCATCATCCAGGGGGAGGGCTAATGATAGCCGTTTTTCGGCTCTTTGTAATTGCCACAGTGAGTTACCTCACCCTACCAAAATCACCCAAACACTGTGGCTATCCCTACCATTTCACTGTACATAGGCGTGCGTGAGTCACGGGACTTTTCCCATATCTTCTTAAAAAACCCCTCAATTAGCTAGTCATTGGGATAGTTGAACCAAAAAAATAAAATAAAAATAAAAAATATAAGTATATTATGGCCCATGCGTATGTAAATATTTCTTTGTATATAGGGCCCATGCGTAAATATTATGGCCCATGCGTATGTAAATATTTCTTTGCATCCTTCAATACAATAGGCCACCATAAACCAGCTTGTAATATATTTTTTCCTATGATATTCCCTGAGAAATGACCTCCTGCTGCTCCAAAATGAGCTTCTTGCAACACAGCTGATTGCTCAAAATCTGGTGCACATCTCCTAATTACCTGATCAATCCCTTTTCTATATAAATCTCTAGCAATAACCAAAAAAGGTCTACTAGTGAGAGCAAATTTCCTTCTTTGATCTGTTGTAAACTCAATTGGCATGATACCATCAGTTAAGAAAACAAGCATTTGATCATACCATGAATCAGTAATGGAACTCTAAATTTCAAATAATTATGCATCTGGTAACTGATCATGAACTCTTCTTGGTTGTTCTCCTGTCTCAATCCGACTTAGATAATCAGCTATTGCATGCTCTTTTCCAGGTGTATGAACAATGATGAAGTCAAAATCCTATAAAATAGCAACATCCACCTTGCTAACCTACCTGTTGATAGCCGTTTTTCGGCTCTTTGTAATTGCCACAGTGAGTTACCTCACCCTACCAAAATCACCCAAACACTGTGGCTATCCCTACCATTTCACTGTACATAGGCGTGCCTGAGTCACGGGACTTTTCCCATATCTTCTTAAAAAACACTCAATTAGCTAGTCATTGGGCTAGTTGAGCCAAAAAAATTAAAAAATATATATATATGTATATTATGGCCCATGCGTATGTAAATATTTCTTTGTATATAGGGCCTAAATAAAAGATTTTTTTCATAATTATTTTGGTATTTATTTAAATATTTCTACCTAGATGTGTGTTATTTATGCTCTGTACATTGCCTCACCATTACCACAATTTTTTCTTACCATTTTTCATACTATTTATTCCATATAGAAATATTTTCATGTAAGCTTCTCTTATATTTGGTGTAACTCCACCCCAACAAAAATCCAAAAAAACTAGTTTTATTTATGTGTATATTTTTTCACTATTGTGATTTTTCCCTTCCTACATCTATTTTGTTTTTTTTTCTAAAAAATTAGAACACCAAAAATATTTATCTTTTTATGGTAGCCTCATAATGAGAGAGATTTATTTTGACCCCTTTATATTTTTTCCACTTATATTATTTATATTCGACATGTACATATTTTTTAGACCCCTCAATATTTGATTTTCTTAGTTGTACTATTCACTTATATCATAATCTCAACAATATCTTCAATTATAGACCTACCAAATAAGGTCAAGGGTGGGTGGCATGCATACATGCACTATGGAGGGCTCACTCTTGGAGGTATTCAAAAGAATCATCCAAAGAAGGACCCCACAAGGACCTTGTGCAGTGGAAAAAAACGGTCGGTTTTGCTGAATTTTTAAAGTTCACTTGCTCTCCGAATTTGAAAAGGTGATACAAACAAAAGTTGTATTTCGTGGGCTGAACTTTTGCCTCAAATTTTTTCATATTTTTTTGAGCTACGAGCTGTGAGCTATGATTTTATTAGTGGACCCCAGTTTTCCCATGCTATGCAGCCACACTCTCTCTTCCACTTTATCATTTTCCTCTTTCACACACACTTCTCCACTCATCATCCCCACCTCTCTCACCACTCCTCTCTGCACCCTACTCACCTTCTCCTCAACCTTGAAGAATAAGAGAAACCATGGTGAACTCATACCTCCCACACACAATTCCATTCCAAAATTGACCACCTAGTCTCATTTTTTCTCCTCCAATTTACCCATATCTATCAAAAAAGCCACAAAATTCAGCCTCTTCTCTTAAAAGACAACATCATGGTGATTGATTACTCAACTTCAATTACCTTGTCTCTCAAGGAAGGTCAAGAGTGGAGAAAAAATGTACCGTCAAAGCTAGTGGACCGTCAACAAGCGTCAAAAATTGGCCCTACTCAAGACACTTGGAGCATCAACCTTGTAAGAAATCCACCTTTTCTTACCTCTTAAGAGTTTTTCTTCCTTATTTGTATCCTACATGGATACTCCCATTGTAAATATCCAATTCCATTTGTAAATTAATACTAACTCTACTAACACTAAGCCACTATGAAAAGTCTTATCACCTCCATTTCTCTCCTCTCTCTTTCCCCACCAACTTCTTGATAATTCCAAGCAAAAGAAATTAGATAAATTGCTGAAAATCTAACCCAACCATGGTTAGAGGAGTAACCCTAGCCTTCAAAATTGCTATAAAAGGAGGGTGTAGCTAGCACAAAAGGGGGAGCCATAAGCAAGAGCACTATGCTATAGCTTGAGAAGCCAAGCTCAACCTCTCTAGAAGGAGCACTTGAGTGGAAGCTCATTGTCTTATGCATGTGCATGTGTTGTAATAGGGGATTAGCAAGGGAACTCTATGTCATTGTAAGAGAGAGAGTGATCATTCAATTGAGAGTAGGAAATCTATCATTTCTCCTACTAGTGTAAGCCCAACATTTGCTGAATCAAGGAGGGTGGATTTGGACTAAGCTTGGATACTTTGTCTCCCTTCCAACGTGAAGTAATGGACAACAATGATGCGTAAGTGTCTTGGTGTTTTTTGTAAAGTTCTTGATAGCTTGTCTCTGGTGTTGTCATCAATTTAGCCATAAATCCCACATATTGTAAGAGGGCGACAGGGTGGAGAGGACTCCCCTGGCTTTAAGACAGTCATTGGGGTGGATTTTCTTGTGATGTGTTGTGGTGAAATTTACGCAAGCTATGTTGAACAAATACTAATTTCACTTTGATTTGTCATGACAGATTTGTAAGAAGATATTAATGCAACAAGCACCCCCTCCCCCTTTCTCTCTCTTTCTTAAATATATAGTTGTGTTTGCTTGATCATTGCCGATACGTTTCAAAGCAACCCGAGCACTATCTCTCTCTCTCTCTCTCTCTCTCTCTCTCTCTCTCTCTCTCTCTCTCTCTCTCTCTCTCTCTCTCTCTCTCTCTCTCTCTCTCTCTCGTGTTTTAGTGTGTGAGAGTGTTCCATTGGTGTTAGGGTTAGTGTAAATTCCTTGCTTCTTTGTGGGTTGCTCTAACGATTCTCCTCTTTTGTGTCCTAGTTCGCTCTTAAACTAGATGGTGCCCCTTGTGTAGTTGGGATTTGGCTGTGGGTTTGTTGTTTTGGTTTGTGTTGTGTTGTGCCCCAGCCCCATTGAGCAGCACGGGAGCCTTGAAGGGTGTCTAGAGGTTGCTCTTCTTGTTGCCCGCCCCGGACCGCCTCACTGTAAGTGAGGGCTTTTTGATAAGGCAAAGCAAATCTTGGTGATCAACATGGAATATGACCCTATTGCATAGGAGGTAATGCCTGAATTTATTCAAAGCATAAACCATCCCTAACACTTCTCTCTCAGTTACTGCATAATTCTTCTCGATAGAGGTAAGTACCCTACTGGCATAGTACACAGGTCGGAACCACCCTTGGGTCTTCTCCTGCATTAACACAGCTCCAATAGCCACATCCAAGGCATCAACAAATACATGGAATGGTAGTACCCAATCTGGAGGTTGTAAAATAGGAGCAACTGACAACATTTTCTTTAAAATTTGAAATGATTTCTCCTGAGGTTCATACCATACAAAGTCTACATGCTTTTTTGTTAAGTGGGTAAGAGGCATGCACACATTGGCCAAATATCTTATGTACCTGCTATGCCATTTGACTTGTCCCACAAATCTGCTCAATTCTTTGAGATTGGTAGGTGCTTGTGCTGATTGAATTACTTCCATCTTCTTCACATCTATGGACATTCCTTCTTGAGATACCAGATGACCCAATAGCACACCACTTCTAACAGCCATTACACTTTTGTAATGATTTAAGGATAATCTAAACATCCGACACCTTTCAAAAAATAACTTCAGATGCTGAAGGTGTAAGCCTCTTTGACCAAAAATTGAGAAGTCATCCACAAAAACCCTCATGAAATCTTGCAAAAAAAACTCAAATGTTTTATAAGGTGTAAAATTGAATGATGGTGGTCCATTCTTGAGACCAAAATTCATGATTGTAGATGCAAAATCTTCCCAATCTGTTATGAAGGCTGTTTTGTGTTGACCCTCCTTCTGAAAAACCATCAAGGAAACTATACATTTCTTTCCCTGCTACTGCATCCAATATAGCATCACAAAAAGGCATTGGGAAAGGATCTATAATTGTGGCCGCATTTAACTTCTTGTAATCAACACATACTCTAATCTTCCTATTTTTCTTGTGTACCACAATGATTGGTGATAACCAAGTAACCTCATGAATAGGTTTGATAAATCCAACTGCCAATAACTTGTCAATTTCCTGCTTGACCTGCTGTGCAAAATTAGGGTTCATCCAATGTCGGGGGATAAGTGTTCGAAACTTGAGCCAAGTCAGCACCGGGCTGTTGGCTGTGGAAAAAATTGTCGCACCGCACAATACAACATCAATTAATTACTCGGTAATAATATCAACTCACAAAACCTACTTGAAAATTGATAACACCGACGAAACTGATACGCAATCGAGAAGAAGTGTCATTAACGACACCATTAAATAATGCTAATGACAGTTAAGGAGCTTAAACTCCCATTACAGATCACTCCGGGCCGTTAACGGCTCCACAATCCATCAAAAAGAGATAATTAGACTAATTTGCCTTCTGACGAGGAAAATCCTATTGTGTCGATTCTATCTGTTGGATTTTTCTTCAATCAATGTCGATGCCGAAAGTATTTCTTTTCCTATGTCTGCTTACAAGCCCTTGATGATATCTCCTTGCCTAAGCCAATGAGGAATAGTCTCCTTGGTTGCCTTGGTTGCAAAGCCCTTGCTGCTTATGGCCGAGAGAGGGAGAGAGAGATTTAGCTTTCCTTCCCTTCGTTGATGGCCTCCTTGAACTCCCTCGCCTTCTTCACCTTCTTCTTCTCTTGCTCGTTTTCTTGCTTCGAAATCCCCTTTTGTTTCCTTCCCAATCACTATCCAAGCGCGAGAGCAAGATCGAAGTGCCTACTCAAGCTTGCTTGCTTGCCTTCTCCCTCCTCGCCTTGGTTGCAAATCCCTTGAGCTCTTTCCCCTTCTTCGCTGTTTTCTTCCCTCGAGAATGAGAGAGAGAGAGAGAGAGAGAGGGAGAACTCCCTTTGCTTATGTGCTAAGGACAAGTCGAATCCCTTGCTTGTGTTGGAGATTGGAGATCAAGAGCTCCAGAGAGCTCGCCTTCTCTTCTCTTGCTCATTTTCTTGCTTCGAAATCCCCTTTTGTTTCCTTCCCAATCACTATCCAAGCTCAAGATCAAGAGCGACGTCCCTACTCAAGCTTGCTTGCTTGCCTTCTTCCTCCTTGCCTTGGTTGCAAAGACCTTGAGCTCTTTCCCCTTCTTCGCCGTTTGCTTCCCTCGAGAACGAGAGTGAGAGAGAGAGGGAGAACTCCCTTTGCTTATGTGTTGAGGATGAGCTGAAGCCCTTGCTTGTGTTGGAGATTGGAGATCAAGAGCTCCAGAGAGCTCGCCTTCTCTTCTCTTTCTCGTTTGCTTCTCCACACACTCATGCAAAAAAGACCTCTTCTATTAATAGCATGCATCTTCCCTTAGCAACGACGGCGGCGTCGTTGCTAGGGAGGCATAAAAACGCTCTCCGGCTGACGCGGCAACGCGAAGTCAAACTGCACGAAATTTGCTGCAACTAGGATCAAAATGGTGCGCGCTACCGAGTTCTGCATTTTTCGCTTCTTCACAAGGCTCATCCCCGGCTCGTACAAGACGCCGCAAGCTCCTTTTGCCTTCCCTGCTTTCCTGCGTGTTGTTGAACGCCATCCTTCTTTGCTTTTGCTCATACCCCGTTTTAATGGGCAGCCTTAGTTTGTATGTGGGCGGCCTCGCCATAAGCGGGCGGCCTAGCCTTATATAAGGTTATGGCTTTGGGCATCACAATCGGGCACCACGCATGCCATACATCTCGGCCAAGGTATTGCCAAGCATAACATCTTCGGTACACCCTTTTTTGCATACATACCGACTGCCTCAAAGGAATATCCATGCTCCATGTAAGCTTGTATTAATGTGCTCCAACTGAAAACATCTCGTCGGTGCCTAATTTTCTTGAAAACCACGCATGCACAATCTAGGTTTCTAAGATTGGCATACATACTGACTAAATCAATGCCAAGCAGATTATTTTTCTCTATTGGGCGGCCATAGCCATTGTTAGGGCACCACAATTGGCATACATGTCGGCCAAGGCAATGCCTGGCACCTCATTTTTCTCCAGCATGCTGCAGCCATGTTGACTTTTCCCCGCAATCATTGCATTCCAAAACCTGGATAAAGCTCAAAAAATTTCCAGTTAGCACTCTAACCGAGCCCGATCAGATTGGTACAGAACCGGCCCCCGGTGAATATTTAACGGCCAATAACTTGGCAACCGGAACTCCGATCGCTAATCTGAAAAGACCGATGCACTCCACAAAGTGAGAACTTCAAGCCCATGCATTCACTTCAATTTTGTCACCTCAGCTGCAGTTGCCCAATCCGGTGTCAATCTGCATTAACTCCAACTTCAAATTGCCATAACTTCTTCATCGTAGCTCCAATTGACGAGCCGTAAAGACACGCCGGTAGAGCACTTCAAGCATTGCAGTTTTACATCATAATCTTACATATGTTCTCACATCAAGCATAATCATTTTTGGCATCATTAAGGCATATGTTTTGGCTCTTTCAGCCGCATTTGACATACATTCAGCATTGAACTTGGCATGTTACCAGGCCCTAATCACTGTTCATTAATCCTGTAAGCTTCAAACAAACTTGATGTGCATTTTCTTGGCATCTTTCTTAGCATGGGAGTGGAGCTTCACAACACCGATATCTTTGCTGCACAATCAAAATTGCAGCTTCTCTCAGATTAATGTGATGCTGATGCAGTAGTGGATCAATACCTTTAACATCTGAGTAATCCCAAGCAAATACATCCTTATACTCCAGCAACAACTGCAACAAATCCTGTAAAAATTCTCCATCCACATAAATGCTGACTTTGACCATCTTTGGGTCATCCTCAGTCCCTAAGTTCAACTCTCTAAGTTCATCCAGTTGTACTCTTTTAGAGCCACCAAACCTTTTATTATAGATCTTTTCTACCATGTCTCTAGCATATTTTTCCTTTTGCTGAACTTCCTCTTTGGTACTGGAAGATACACTCTGATCCATCAACTTTAGTATGTCGGATCCCTAAATTTCCTAACCCATAGTAGTTTCAACAACAATTTCTTTAGGTTCTTGTTCTTTCTGCAAGATACCTTCAATGTGAATGTCAAACACTGGAACGACAGTCGGATTAGCCTGCAAAAAGGCTTCCTCCTCATCATCCTCTACTTCTTCATCACCAAGACTGATTGATTGAGCAAACATTGGCCTTTCTTTGCCAGGAATGTGCTTTCTACCGAGCATAGGAATAGTGGTTACCTGTTTAACCTTGGTAAGAACCACCTGATTCTCACCCCAATCCTATTTCACCTTGGCCAATCTGAACCAAGGTCTCCCCAACAACATCTCCTAGGAAGCATCTCCATCCTTCATTCTGAGTACAACAAAATTTACTTGAAAGTGCATACATGCAATCTGAATGGAAGAGTTCTTTAAAATCCTTATAGGCTGGACCCTTCTTTGATCATCCATTTTAACCTGGAAAAGGTGTTGGCTCCAACTTTCCTAAGCCCATTGTGAGATAAGCTAGCTCAGGTAAAATATTGACTCTAGATCCTCCTTCCAGCAATACCTCTTCAAATATCCTATCTTGCAAAGTCACCTTAATAACTGGGACCATGAAATCCACATCAGAAGGATGAATGGTATTCACACCTGGTTCCTTTTTGCTGAGTCAGAATTCCATAGGGCTCTCCCAAAAACTTGTGCAATAACCTTTCCTTAAATGCTGGTACTATGGAAAGAATTTGATCCAAAGATAAGTTCAAGGGAGAGTTAATAAGTACCTCAAACCAATCAGGTTCAGATACCTCCATCTTCTTTTGTTGTTGCAGAGGTTCATCGAAATCTGAATTCTCCTCTAAAACCTGATGTTGTTGCTCCTTCTGAACATGTTTATGCACCTGATCTCTTGATCCTCTTTGATGCTCCTAGTCAATAGGACCTTTGGCCTTAGACCTTGTGATAGCCAATACATCAATCCCTGGCTCCAGATGCTTTGGATGATTGTAATCAATCTCCACATTATCATATTCCTCAAGCTGGTACGTTGTTGATCCAGTATTTGGCCCTTGATAGATTGGAGTATCTATAATGATGACATTCGCATGTGCCTGTGTTTGATTCTGAGGAGGTTGTGGAGGACCTACTTGTTGGTTCTCTTGATTAAAAGGCACGACCAGAATACCCCTTTCCTCTCTATGCTTTACCCACAATGCACATCTGAGACCTACCCAATGTTTAGGATCACCACAATAGACACAAGGAATTACCCCTTGGGGTCTTCTCTGATTATTATCTTGATTTCTACCAGGTCCTCTTTGATTCCCCTCTCCCGGTGGTCTTCCTCGGAATGGAGCCACCTGATTTGTCTCTGCTGAAGCATTACCCCGACCAGTACCTGAAGATGGTTTATTCCTCTGTTTAGGATTGTACCATCACTGAGTAGTGGTATGCCCATCCTTGTCACAGATTTCACAAAATCTCTTGTCCTTAGGAGCTATAACTGAATATCCAATACTCTTCAATTGCTCGATCAGATCAACCTCATCACCTGCCTTGTCCTTCTTTTTCTTAGCAGGACTCTTTTTCTTCTTTTTGTCCTCTTCATCAGAGGAACTTTTTGAATCCAATTTAGTAGAAGAAGATGTATCTGACTCAGAACCTGATTCAGAATTCTTGGCTCCTCTTTTGCTAGACTTGGTCATGCCAATCCTCTTCTCAACTCTAGATGCATCTTGTACAAGGTTATCAAATCCTCCTGCAATGTGAATGCTAGCTACTGCATTTTTAATTCCACCTCTTAAACCTTTCAAGAAATAACCCGCCAACATTTCATCAATCGGTCTCTCATTTCCCTGCAGTCTTTCAACAAAGATTCTGAATTTTTGAGAAAAATCTTCTACTAGCATTGTACCCTGTTTGATACGATGCAACTTTCTTAAAATATCAGTAGGAGTTTTCTCCTTTATGAATCTTTGTAAAAAAGATAGACTAAGTGCATTGTAAGTAGGAAAGTGAGCCATACCATATTGGATGAACCAACTCATGGCCTTTCCTTCCAATGTGGCTGTAAATTGCTGAAGTTTGATAGGACCAGGGTACATAACCTGATATCCACTTGCTTGCCACCTTGTTTCAAATTGGGCTACATGAGAATCCTCATCCTCTTTTGACTTCCCTCTGAACTTGGTTGATTTAATCTGTGGGTTAGGAGGTGGTTGGGCCATGGGGATAGGAGTTGGGAGTCTTGCAGGTCTTAGCCTGTTAGAAACCCTCAGTGGGTCAAAGTGGAGTTGCCTTCTACTTCTTGCAGGGCCTCCTGTCAAGAGTAACGCTCCAACCAATTGCCTCAGTGGCCTTCCTCAGCTGCTCCAGAACCCTCCCCACCAGAATTTACCAATGGTTCTTCACGTGATTGATCAGTCCCATCATCTTCATGTATATCATCATAATGGAAAGGATCTATATTGCCTACCATGGCCTGAGCCCTTGTATAATATACTCAAGAGTGTCTCCTACCCCTCTCGGACATGCATTATTCCAAAAAATACCTTCATAGACAGAAATGGAATACCTGATAACTGCATACGTCCTCAACAAAGAGAACATAACCCACAGGATCGCCAAATTTGTTGTGGTTCATCAACACAAAGAAAAAACCAGTTCATCATAATGCTCTCAACCTCTCATAACTCAGATTTAACATTCAGAAACAGTAACATGACACAAAATATATGGAATGAGAGAAGAAGTAACTTAGAATAGAGAGTAAGATGCTTTATTCATCAAGAAAGAGCTACAGAGATATCTCAGTACAATCAGATCCTTCACAGCGTACAGAACCGACTTATATCAACTTTTCCAAGAAGTGATAACAACCTCAGTCTTGATACAGTATAACTGTAAAATATCCGATTGATCAACATCCGACTGACTACAATCCAGCTTACTACATATCCGATGAAGCATATCTGACTGACTAACAAAACAAATCTGATTAACTACTAAACTGACATACTAATATGCATGTCAGCTGCTGCAAAGAAAGCCAAGGAAGCGGAAGACCAGAGGCAAGCCGAGGAAACAGCTAGCCAAGAGCAAAGTCGTGGATCTCCCCGACCCACCTCATCGCCTACAGAACAACAAGACCATACCATGCCTAGCCCGCCACCATCACCTGCAAGCAAAGACACCAATGAAGCGGAGCCTGAAAAAGAGAAACATTCTGAGTCCACCCAACAAACAGAATCTGCACAAGAGGCTGACCACCCCAACGGACAAAAATAAAAAGAAGATACTCAAAAGCTAGAAGAGGAAAAGGCAAGTAGAACTGAACAAGAGATAAATAAAGAAGAAGATGCGAAAAAAGAGTCTACCCCTGCACATGAGACAGAACCTGAGCCAGAGAAGGAAGAAAGGCCGACACCTGAAGAGAGAGCAAGGGTTGAGACAACACCCTCTACTTCTACTCAGCCAGAAACTGTCAAGGCATCAAAGCCTAAGGATACCCAAGAAGAAGATTGACCATCTACCTCTGCACAAGAACCACCAGCAGTTACAACGCAGCAAGAAGCCACACACGAGGCTGCAGCCACATCCCAGCTGGCAAGACAGGAGGAGTGGCAGTCAAATGACGAAGTAATAGTACAGGTCAATGAATATGTATGGCAGATGCAAGAAATGACGGAGAGACTCTGCTCAGCAGCACTAAACCGTAGCACCAAGGCCAAAGAACTTGAGATGGTGATCAACGCTCTCCAAGGAGAGTTAGAAGATAGGATGACTTTCATCACTGATCTTCAAAGGCAGGTGCAAGAGCTGAAGGCAAAAGCGGAATAGCATTAGTTGGCTAGAGATAAACAACATAAATAAATACAGGAGTTAGGTGATCTACTCACTAAACTGTCCGATGCCTGCAAAGCAAAAGATGAGCAGCTGACAGAAGTTACAAATGAACTTCTTACGACATCTTCGCCAGCTCAAAAAATTCAGGTGTAACTAGATGTTGCCAATGCTTCTCTGTAGTATTCTGAATAGAGGATCAATGATCATGCCATTTTCTTACGGCAAATCAGAGAAAATCTAGCCATGGACTCGATCAAAGGAACTGACAAAGTGTATAAGGCACTTGAAAATAAAAACAAAGACCTAGAATTGGAATTAAAGCTAGAACAACCACAACGCAGGAACCTAGCATTGATGTAGGTTCAGAGAGAGGAGAAGCTTCTAAAGGAGATAGCAGAACTCAAGAGGATTAATCAAATCTTCAGAGATGGAAATCCAGACATGCAGAAAGAGGCAGGAACTTCAGAGCCTCCACAGATAGACATACCCTCAGTCTCGTTTGGTGAGTTTGAGACACAGTCCACAGCAGAGCCGAGTGGTAATGAAGACTTTCAGATTAAAATCATGGATGAAGACACAGTGCCAATGGTCTAGCTATCAAAAGTTGAAGAAAACGCACTGAAGAAGAAGATCACCCTAGAGGTGGATGAGCAGTGGAAAGCCACTATGGATTGAGAGTTGAGAGTTTTACACTCTTTGAACGTCACTCAGCTCACTCCCAATCAGATCAACACTCAATGGTACCAACAATCCCTGCCGTACCCTCTCATCAAAGTAGAACTATTACAGGTGAAAGAAAGGTTGTACAAGGATATGCAAGAAGATGGCGTAGATAAAGACCACCCAAATTGGAGGTTAAGTTGGCTGAACAAGAATCCGAGATACCTGATTCTATTCACAAGAGCATCCGCAACCCTTCAAAGAGATTCAACCTTCTGTCATGTACCCAGAGTAAGGACATGGCAAGCGCATGAAGCACTGGAAAAGAAGAGGCCAACTTGGATCAACTTCTCCAGGCTACCAGATCCAGAGAGAGGCCAAGTGATGGAGGAATACATGGTGAAAACCCTAACGGGCACCATGTCTTTCTTCAAGAGTCTGCCAAATCTCTCCTATGCCATGTTATATAAGATCTACAGAATGATGCTCACATGTATACAAGTTTTTAATGAGCCTGAGCAAACAGGAGCCCCATGGCTATCATTCTTGGAAGGAAACAAAGGCTTATGCTACGATCTGAGTAGGCAACCTTTAGAAGAGGTCCTTTACAAATTCTATGCCAGGTGCATGTTCTTGCCATAGAATAATATGTTGGCCTTTGAAGAAGCTTTCTACACTGGATGCTTTGCCTGGAAAATGAAGATATTTGCACTAGTGATCAGCAACCTAACATCCAGGTTTGTAGGCTACTCAATGGTGGAGCTCAAGAATCAAGTAACAATGCAGTTTCTGCAAGTGCCCGACAAAGAACGAAGAATCAAATACCAAAAGGCATTGGACGTGCTTAATGACCACCTCGCCATTTGTCAATCCGAAGACTATTTCAGCCCATAATGTTGTGTCAAGGGACAACACCGGCGAGGAGGGGAGGAATGTTAGCAACAAGCTAACATAGACACCATTTTTTGGAGTTCTCTTTGTAAAACATTTATTATTTTGATAAATCGAGAATATTGTAACTCCTATTTTCTCGGATAAACTTTGTAATTAATGAGCCGGGCTACAAGCTTCTAGATTGTATCAACAGTCATCACCCAGCTTTGGTAGAACTCCAAATTATTAGTTTTGACCACCCAAAAACCTTGGGTAAGGTATAAAAGCCAATTTTTGTAAGTTTTTATAGATAAGAAATACACAGCGTGAGCTATCGGTGCTCACTTCTCTCCTTCTCGCGCTTCCTACTCCCTCTCTGGTTGTCACATTGCGATTGCGTTTGTTGCATTGCAACCGCAAGTAAGAGCTCTACGCATTGACGTAAGCCATTCACAGTATTTCGTAGCTTTTGACGTTGCCGACCTGTGGCCTAATTTCATCATAACTAGGAATTTACATGTTCAAATCAAAAACTAAGCATAGGTGGGGTATTGGGACATCATTGCTAAGCATTTAGATGCATTTTGGGTCAAAAACGACTAGGTCAAAAATCCACTGATGTTAATAATCGTGATTTTGGAACTTGACCTAAAAGGGGTTTGAGGCCATAGGCATGTGTGCTTAGGTCTTATAAACTTGTCCTAGAAGTTTCGTTATGTTTAGATGTCATTTGATGCTGTAACGGATGTGAATTGTTTGCCGATGAGCGCTTGGTTTTTGGTAATTTCAGTCACTTGAGTGTAGCTTGAGTTAGATGCGAGTTGTTAGTTGTTCTCCAAGAGATTGACAACCTCTTGTAGCCTCTATGCACTAGTTGAGTCAGCTTCGTCCCATGGTTTGACAAATTAATCGTGGTTCTCGCTAATACTGCAATAAGATAGAATGGTGAGGTTAGGCATGTGCCCCACAGCTCCTCCTTGCATGAGAGCATGACCTAATTGATTCTTAGTAAAAATATGAATGGTTGTGTATTATGCATAAATGTAATATATGGATATGATGGAAAAAACAGGCTAGTATATATAAACACTTCATGGAATCTAGAATAGTATGATATATATATATATATATAATAGATATATGAAAATATAGGGAATCAACTGAGGAGGGCCCTCATTTGTTTTTATTGATGTATATTTATTTGCAAGAGGTAAGAAAAAATACCTGTTAAAAATAAGAATTTAATGAAAGGAAATGATTGATGGTGGAAGGTATTTTTTTGAGGTTCTGCCTTTGGAGTGGATTCACACCAAAAATAAGAGAATCTTGCATGAAAATATTTCTATATGGAATGTACAGTATGCAAAATGGTAAGAAAAATTGTGTAAATGGTGAGTCAATGTACATAGCATACATAGGCAAATAACGCACACCTAGGTACAAATATTTAAATAAATACCAAAATAATTATGAAAATTGCTTATATTTAGGCCCTATATACAATGAAATATTTACACACAAATGGGATATTATTTTTTTATTTTTTTTATTTTTTTTAAAACTTTTTTGGCTCAACTAACCCAATGACTAGCTAGCTGAGGGTTTTAAGGAGATATGGGAAAAGTCCCCTAACTCACACACGCCTATGTAGAATGAAAAGGTAGGGATAGCCACAGTGTTTGAGTGATTTTGACAGATTGAGGTAGCTCACTATGGCAATTTCAGATAGCCAAAAAACGGCTATGACTATCATAAATGTCATGTGAGCTTACATTACTCTCTCTAGTACATGCCAACAAAGGCTAAGTAGAATCTTCTACAAACACATCTCATAAAACCAAGATAAAGTGTTGTTTGTGGATGTTACCTTTTCTTTGAGTATTGTAACCAACAAAAATGCATTTGACAATGTTATCTCCAATTTTTTGTGTTGCATTTTTGGCACCAAAGCATAAGCTAAACAACCAAAAACGTGTATATGATCAATAGATGGCTTCTTATTATGCCATGCTTCATAGAGAGTCATAGAACTCAAAGATTTTTTAGGACACCTGTTAAGTAAATAAGTAGCACACAATAGCCTCAAGCCAAAACAAATGTGGCAAAGCTTAACCCTTGCCATACAACATTCCATCCCCATAAGAAACATATTTCCTTTTAGCAACACCATGTTGCTGAGGTGTATATGGAACTGTAAATTGGTGTTTTATTTCATGACTATCCAAAAATGCATTACACTCATGAGACATATACTCCCCCCTCGATCGGAACAAAGGGTGCCCATAATATATTTATAGACGTTTTGAGCCATAGCCAGAAATTGATTGAAGCACATGGACACTTCAGACATATCTTTAAGTGGGTACACTCATGCATGCTTGGATTAATCATGAATGAAAGTCATGAAGAGTAGGTAATTACCTAAGTACAAAGTTTGCATAGGCCCACAAACATCAATATTCATAAGTTGTAGTTTGTATGTAGCCCTTATTGAACCATCCTTTAAAAACTTTAAATGTTGCATCTTACCCAAAATACAACCTTCAAAAACATGCTTCACAGGTGCTTCAAGAGGCAGCTAAGAAGAAACCATGTCAAATTTCTACAAATGCAACAAGTTGGAAAAATTCAAATGTCCAAAACGTGCATGCCATCTAAAAACCCTTTGAATCCACAACTGCATTTGCAAAAAATTTCCCATACTTGCTATATAAAGTGAGCTTATACATCCCACATCACAAAACACCAGATGCAACAATTTCATCACCAAAATTGAGATCATGAATATTACTTCTACCATTCAAAAATTTAACAACAAGGCCAACTCTAGCAAGTGTAGATACAGATAAAAGGTTCTTCTTGATCCCATGTACATAAAGTGAATCAACAAGTGGGAAAGAACTTCCATTCATAGTTGTCAGCACAATCTTTCCAACTCCCTTGACCGGATAAGAGACATTGTTGGCACAAGTGCCTATACCCATGAGGGATAGCCTCAAGAGAGGTAAAGAAGTCACAATATAAGGTAATGTGCTTTATAGAACCACTATCAAAGTACCACACATGTGAACTTGCAGAAAAAACTGACACACATGCATCATGGACATAAGGATCATAAGTGCATTCGGCACTAAATGCCCACTCTGCATTTACATCGTCATTCCTTTCATAGAAGATTCTACAATAGCTGCACTTGTGGTTGAATTAGCCTCTTTCTTCTTGTCCTCTTTTTCCTTCAATTTAGGACATTTCTTGATCAAGTGATCATTAGCTTTACAATAATGGCAACGCATATTCTTCTTTCCTTTTTCATAAGAATTTTGAGATGAGATGTTTCTAGTAGAACCATTGAAAACATGTAATTTTCCACTCGTCAAAGAACCATGAGAAGAGGTGACATTGTTGTTACCACCTTTTCTTTGAGAAGCAACAAAAGCCTGCTCAATTGCACGATGCTTAGCCTTGTTTTTTCCTGGAAGTGACTCTTGTAGAGAAATGTGCATAATGCATCCAAATTGATGGCATCCAGATTAGGGTCATAAGTCTCCAAGTACTAGCAAAAGTCTAGTAAGATTTGGGCAATGCATCAAGAACGCTGATCTATAGGAGGGAACTGCCATAAATGACTGCCTACAAAAATGAGTTTCTCATTAATATCCTTGATACTAGAAAGGAAAATTTTCATGTCATCTTCCTCATGCATAATGTTTGACTCCAGCTCTTTACGTAACAATGCAATTTTAGCCTCATTGCAACTTGCATAAAGACCAGCTAGAACATCCCAAGCCTATTTTGCAACTTTAGTTGAATGAATGTGGGGAGTAATAGTGGGCTTCATAAATAATGCAATAAATGCATGAGCTTGTGCATATCTAACATCCCAATGAGGCTGCTCAACTATAGGCAAAACAGATCTAACAGATACAATCCTACCACCAAAACCTGCAACATCCTTAATAGAGCCTGTATCCATAGATTTTGGACATGCATCAATGCCTTGCACAACATTCCAAATGCCCTTTGACACAAGAACATGTTGCATCATGTAAATTGACATTGGGTAATTGTCCCCATCCAGTTTATCCTTAGTAGAAAACATCTTCAATACATCTATGTTGTTGTCATCCATGGTGAGTGCCTGCACTTGATGTGAAAATTGCCTTCAAAGAAGAAAAATGAAGTAGGACTAACACATGCTATATAGCACAAGTTAAAGAGGATTGTAAGGGATCTGTTGTGGAAAAAAAAATCATTGATAGAAAATCTTCACAAAAAGATGAAATTACTTGTACAATACTACATGTTGTGGCCCACGAAGGCCAAAATGAGCTTGAGTGAGAAATTTGAGTAGACCAAGATCTACAAGCCTTCTCAAAGTGTTAGTCAGACGCACTCACCAAAGCTAACCCAAATTGAAGAAAGTGAGAAGGTGTGTGCTGGAAACATTGGCGATTATGCATGGGAGGACGCAACCTGCTTTGAGACCAATTGTTGGAAATAGGGGAATACACACACAACTTGAAAAGGATGAAGAAGATCAAGGCACACAAAAGAAAGTATGTATTGCTTAATGTTGTCCTAGAATGATGAGAGTATATACAATGTATGGTGGAGAACCTCCTAGTGAGGGAAAAATGCCTTGGTGGTCCTAAGTGTGTTCCTAAGTGTGGTAGTGATGTGTTCACACACATCACTACCACATATGTATAGTAACATTTTATTAATTAGCTTGTGTGCAACTTTCCCTTGAAGCGAACCCAGGCTACAACCTACTTGATAATTTAGGACCTACTAAATTAGGATTGACATTGGTAAAAAGTAAAACTCACCATTTGAGCTTTAAAACTTCACCTCTTGTGTGAAATTTTAGCACAATGCTTTGGCGATGCCACCAAGCTACTCCCAAAACCTGCTGAATTTAGAATTTCTAAATTTAGGTAATTTATGGAGATTTGCAATTTTACCCTAAGGCTTCCTAGACTTCATAGTTGGATTTGAAAGAGTTATTCTAATGACTTGAATTTAGCACAACTACTTTCTATTTTTAAAATCCTTTAATTTCTCTAGGTCATCTTCTTTGTCATGTACCTTTGACCAAGGCTTCTAAGTATATATTCATGCTTCCTTGACCTATACCTATGATTGAGATAACTAAATAGAAATTAACCTTGCTCTTTTATGGACTTTTCCCGTTTTGGTCGTCCCAAGCCTTGATCGGGTTGGTCCACTAACACTTAATAAATTTCACTTGCTCTTTTTAATTTCCCTGGGCTTAAGTGGCCAAATTGAGATCGAAATTACTTTTAAAAGGTTAGAAATTAATACTCATGACATTAACTCTCCCTTGAACTCATAGTCCTCCTTGACTACAGCGTAGGGAAAATAAAGTCATATCTAGCCATGTTGCTTTGGAGGGAGGATCTCTTTTTACCCGTCCGACATCCTTCCATAGTGGTGACTAACTCCACTTTGTGAGATCATGCAGAGAAAGGAAAAGCAAATGAGAGAGAGAGAGAGAGAGAGAGAGAGAGAGAGAGAGAGAGAGGGAGAGAGAGAGAGAGAGAGAGAGAGAGAGAGAGAGAGAGAGAGAGAGAGAGAGAGAGAGAAAGAGCAGAGAAGCTTCAACAATAGAGAGAAAAACAAAACACACCATATTGGATTAAATTTCTTATTTTATGTATATATATATATATATACACATGCATATATACATATATATATACATAATATATATATGTATATATATATATATATATATCAAAGGGCTAACAATAACTACCATCCTTTTTACCCATGCTAGGGAGTGGTTCTCCTCAATTTTCTCATAGGGTATGATTCCACATTGGCTAGAACAATATCGACCAAGTCTTGAAACCCAACAATCCCCCCTCAAGCCCAAACCACTCACAATGGGCTGAGTACAAACCACGGCAGAGTAGAAGCCCCCCCCCCTTCCCCCCTTGATAACAACAACATCAACATGTGTGTACTTCTCTCAAAGAACAATCAAAGTGGGGATAATAAGAAAACAATCCAAAATTTACAATCTGGAAGGTATTTACCACTTTTTATGTGGTAGTGTCTATAACCCGTACAACTAGGACATGAAAATCATTGACAATTGACAACTCAAAACAAGGCTTTGATAGAAAATATATAATTGTATTGATAATAGACAAATCATAACAAATCTATGACACTAAAAAAGGAAAACCATTTTTGAACTATGCATGTGTTGATTGACGAGCTTGTTGTAGAAAACCTCTCATTTGGATGCTCTTCATCCATAAGATCACCTTTTTCTAGATCAACATATATCATCAGATCAATCTCCATCCAACTAATCTCGATTGTGTGAAGCTCACAAATCTTGGTGGCTAAGCACTTCTTGACTGGACCATTATCAACCAAGGCTTGAAACCCAATAGTTGCAAGCATGTTTTCACTTAGTCCTAATCATCTCTATAGTAGATTGGCAAGGCCTACTAGATGCTTGAGAGACTAAGCTGTCACAATCTTGTTTCATGGTATACATAGACTTAAAACTTATGAAGATTTAACAGAAATCTTAGATTATTCAAAACAAGACAAAACTCTTTATGAAATATAATTGTTCATACACGATTTTCATGTTTGACAGGGGATGATTGAAAGTATTTACAAGGTTTACATTATCCTTTAGCCAAATGTCTCACATCCACCTTGCATCTTGAAAAGGATAATTCTTAAATTTGACAAGATATTGTCGAATAGTATTAGCACTTCTTAAAGACTTTTCTTTGTGTAGTAGGATCCTCTCCGACTATAAAATCTCTTCTTAACCCTCAACTCAAGTGGAGGGTTCCCTCACTAGTTCTTTGGGTGCTTCCCCCTTATAAGGCTTCAAGATACTCACACGAAAAGCATTATGAGCCAAGTACTTGGAAACCTTAACTTTTAAGTTGTTTCATTGATAGGCTTAAGAATTTGAAATGGGCCACTGAATCTTTTTTGTAACTTAGCATAATATTTTGGGCAACCCATTGGGTGTCCTTGTGTTCCCTTGCCTATAGTGTAGCTTAGATGTGTTCTTGGAAACTTGAGCAATACTCAATCACTTTTTTGAAGGTAAAGGCTCATCTATGCTTATTTATTAGTATCAACCTTTGATTATGTTGCATGATGGATATAGTTTCTTTGATCTTTTAAGAAGATTCTTTAAGATCTCTACTACACTCATTAGCAGTAAATATCTTCCCAAGTGTCTTGACTATCAATGGGAGCTTGGGTCTTCCTTCAATTACCTCAAAGAGTGCCTTTCCTATACAAGTATGGACATGGTTATTGTACACATACTCTACTAAGTGTAAGTAATTTTCCCATTGATCTACTTCCATAACATAGTATTTTAGTAGATCAATGATGGTTGAATTTGCTATCTCATTTTGGCCATCAAATTATGGGTGATAGACCGAAGAGAAATTCAACTTAGTACCAAGATTCTCAAAGACAAAGTTCCAAAAATTGATGTTCATTCTTGGCAAATAATATAGATGTTGGTAAGCCATGATACTTAAAGACATATGAGATAAAGAGGTTTGCCATATGGTGTGGTTTTTGACTCAGACAAAACCCGTTTACTTGCTATACTAGTCTACTATTATCCATATTCTTGTATCCCATGTATGGATTTTGGTAATCCAAAGATGAAATCCATGGATATACTTTCCCATGGGCAATTGTTGAAGCAATCTAAGCTGCTTCTGTGTGTCATACTTTATCTTTTGACATGCAATGCACTTGGACACATAGTTTGGTATGAAAACCTTCATTGCAAGTGGCTTGAATCTCTCTATGTTCCACAGAGGGTCAAACATGAGATTCATATATAACCTTTTAGCATAAACTATGTGTAACACAAAACCTATTGACATAGAGAAGATAATCATCTTGCACATTGCATGGTTCCTCTTTATTCCCTAGTGCAATAGCTGCTGACATTACATCTTTGAAGTCTAGATCCGTATCATACTCATCTATCATAGTGGATAGATCATTGTGAGTAGCTAATGATATAGCATTCATCCTTGGTCTTGTGAAAGAGCATCTGCTACAAAGGAGATGCAAAAGGCCCTATAAAATATCAAAAATAACATACTAGAAGCCATAAAATGAGAGATTTGCATACTTGACAAATTGCACAATGCATAATCCATGCTATACGTGTATGGAGAGAGAGAGAGATCAAGATAGAGCGAGAGAGCATGTGCAAGCGCACCTCCTAGAGCAGAGTGCTATGCCAGCTTGGTGAGAGATGAGAGAAGAGAAAAGAATAATGGACATGGGCATTGGGTGCAATCTCCCACCGTGAAAGAGTGAGCATCTTTCTCTTGCACGTATTTACTTATAGATTTTTGAATGCTAAAAAACGAATACACATTGTCCACCCAAACATAAAGCGATTATAGCTCACAAATATCTCTTTATATAATAATATGATGCTAATGAATCTGCTATCCATTGCACATTCCATGGAGTAGCTATGCATTTCCTTGTCGGTAGTAGTAAATCAAAATATCAATTCCATTACATACCTCTTCGTTCCTCAGTTGCAAAGATAAGAGTCCGCAAGTCATACTTGTTTTAAAAAAATAGTGATTAGTATTCTATGTCAAAAATATTACATAGTAAAAGAAAAATCTATGAAACTAAACAACATTGCTTATGCGTGCCGTCATCCACATAACACCTATTTTAGTATCCCATACCACCAAAGTAAGTAGTATATATCATACCCTGATGAATCAAGATATCATTGGTCACACTCATCAATCTATATATCAATTTTCACCAATCTCAAGTTCAGTTCCATAAATATTTTCATGATAGGAAATCAACATATACCAAGTTCAAATCCAATTTCAAATATAACTCCGAATCCAAATCACTTTAATTTTGTACCCAGGTAACAAAATCATACCAGTTACAGTGGTGGCCAGCCATTGCAACATGATTTGGTGATTAGTGCTGTCTAGATCGATGAATCTACACCAATAAGATGTGTTGCCTAAATCAGAAAATTTGTACTAATGCTGCCTAAATTGGTGAATCTGCATTTGGTATTGTTGAGAAATCATGAATCTGTAGTTTGTTGTTGTGCTGCCTAGATTGACAAATCTGCACAGACAACTGGTACTACCTAAATCGGCAAATCTACACCAGGATGAGCATTGACACACTGCTTAGATCGGCAAATCTATATGCATGTGACCAATGGACCAGAGATGGCATAAAAAGTGGAAAATAGACTACATGTTTGATATGAATTGGAATAGACTGGAATGTGTAAGCATGTACCAAATGTTAGCAATCATCGCACACCACCTGAGCTCATGTAAGTAGTGGTATGACAAGTCATCGCAGTAAAGATTCGAATCAACAAAAGTAGAAGCCATGACATTAAAAACAATGGATTTTGCAACATAATGTAAGCAAGTAACAAAGTTTTGTCTTCTTAAAAGTATTTGGAAGAGTTCTTACCTGTTTCAAAGTTGCTTGGGTATCTATAAGGGTTTGAGAATATTTGCAAAAAGACTCACTTAAAAGAAATTAAATATAATCAACATTAATTTATTAAATCGCTAAACTAAAAGAATCTCGCATAAGGAGATGTTGTGAAGGGTGGGGGAATTTGGAAGGGCCAAGATAAGAGAAGAAATGGAATAAGCTCTTGTTGCAAATTAGATAATGTTAGTTTTAGGTCTAAAGATACATAAATAGATCATACTTATCAAGGATAATTGAAATGTTTTTTCAAGAGGAGTATTATCAAAATGCATTAAGAAATTTCATACCTGGGACTTGATATGATAACATTGTAGTTAGCTTTATCTAAAAACTTGTTTTCTAAAAAATGAAGCACTAAAAATGACTAAGTGTTAAAAATTCAACAATAATCTAATCATACATTAAATACATTAACATTTTAAAAAAAACTATTAATGATAAAATTGATACAATGTTGGGATTGAAGCCAACAAAATTTAGTACAAATAAATAGATAATAAAGGTGCTATATAAATTTGCAGAGTGGTTTGCAAAGCTAGGAAAACTAGTGGGTTGGTCTCGTAACAAAGTGGTACTTAAAGCTCAATGTATAAATGTTTGCATAGACTACAAGTAGTGTTCCAAAAGTTGTTGGTATCAAATTCTGGTGTAGAGGTAAGTAATCATTAGTAAGCGTTTCCCAACATATGCTTAATTGAAATCCATAGAAGTGCCACGTAAAGTGGCCAAAAGCCGAAATATCTTGAGTCTATTGATTTTAAAATTGATAATTCTAGAGAGAATTTTTACTAAATGCGAACAATCATATCGATAGACATGCAACGGACATGCCATGTTAACAGTTAGAAGTTGACATGAATGTGTGATATATCTATGTACAATTGGCATTAAAAGTAGAAATATAAATGCACAAATAGTTTGTGTAATTAAAAGTCAGGTGGATTCATTTGAAAAGAATGCTAGATAAACATAGAAAACAATTATGAACATTTTAATATCAATAGAAAGAACTTATCAAGTTTATGAGTTGTTGCAGGTCAACTTGTGCTCAGGTAGGTTTGAAGCACCTAATTTTGGTTGAAAGTTTCATTGAAAAACTTCTTTCAACTCGGTGACCATGTTCAACTAGAATGAGAAAAGTTTCTCGAGATAAGCTTCAATTCTAAGGGTGGTTAGTGCATGACACTAGTGCCCAAATTATATATGAGCCATGCCTTTTGTGTTTTTCAAGTACCAGGTAAATGAGTGTTATCTAATGTTAAAAATATAACATTATTGATGTCAATTACCAAAACATAACAAAAGGGCAGTGACGGGGGGTTGTGAAGAGAGAGAGAGAGAGAGAGAGAGAGAAATGAAATGAAATGCTATAGTAACCATTGTTAAATTTCCAAAATTACCTATGAAAACAAAGTGAGACAATCCTTGTGGATCTAATACAATGTCTAGAGAGAGAGGGAGAGTTCAAATCTAGTGTAGTTGGGCATGTTCGCCTATTGCAAACGATCAGGGAGAGTGAGAGATGGATAGGAAGAGGAAAGAGTGAGTTCAATGGCAGAAAGCTCCTAGGGTGAGATCAAGAGCGGTAGTGTGTGGGTTGGTCCATTCACTCACAATGTGGTGAATGCAATGCATGAAGGTCTTTCAAAATCACAAGGCATCTCTTCTTTCTATTGTTCCAAATCATGTCCATTTCCATGACATACAATATGTCTCCATTATAGAGCTTGGTCGTTTTGTGAAATGGTTTCAATCAAATTTCCAAATTCTTTCAGATAAGAGCTTTACCTCATCATCTTCTGGGGATAATTTGGTCCCACATCTTCTTGATGCCCTGCAAAAGCAAGAAGGTTCCATGGCAGTGGTTGCGGCCTTCTCTGTTTGTCGCCTTCGAGCTTTAGGTGTTCTTGTTTGGTATGTAGCAATACTTGATGTGCTTCCCCTCAAACCAACTTCTTCTTTGCTTGAGGCTTTTGCAGACTGGGGTGCATTGAGTACTATTGCCAACGGTTCTTTTCTTTTCAGCATGTGGTGAGTGAAAAATTAGCCTCCAACTTAGGCCAAGATTTTTCTCAATGTGCTCATCAAACCTTGGCTATGGTTGTAACAAATTTTTTAGCTTCTCCGACTATAGAATTAATGAGTTTAAGTAGGAGGCCGAGTCTTGAATGTAGAATTTAGAAACATGAAATAACAAGAAAGACTACATAAATGAATGTGACGCGTCCAAGAGCTAGAAGAAAAGAGAAAAAATTCGAGTTTGAAAGCTGCACTTTAGCACCAAGAACGATGGAAAAAATGATGGTCCACATACTGCAAAGGAGATATGTGATGTTCCTAGGCGGAAGTCTTTTGTGTGGGTAAGAACAGTTGAAGGTGGGTCTTTTTGGATGGTGCAACTTCATGTTACCTACAGTGTAGCCGCCAATTGACCACTAAAAGATAAAAACAATCAGTTATCTACAAGCTAACTAAAAGTGGGCATCACGATTGCTACTGCTTGGGATAGGGTTCAAACTTTGGTTGCATGTCATCACCCATGCTCAACCACTCAAACTGAGGGTTACCAGAGTGAGAGAAAAAGCGTTGTACTGGTCGTCAAAGACAGAGAAAGAGAGTGGCTTGGTGGGGGTAGAAAAGCGAGCTAGAGGGTGCTACCCACCTCATGCAAGGAAAAAAAAGTAGTGGTGGCGCTTGAACTACTAAGAGCTGAACCTGCCACCAATTGGTTTCTGTAGTGAGATAGAGAGAAAGAGAGAGTTTGGTTGGCCATCTGCATGATTGTGTGGTGTGTGTACCTATCGAGGGTGAGAGAGATAGGAAAATGGAGAGCATGCAGAGAGAGAGAGAGAGAGAGAGAGAGAGAGAGAGAGAGAGAGAGAGAGAGAGAGAGAGAGTTTGATTGGTCATGAACAACTCATGCACCTGATGGTGCAGATGATGGTGGGCAGTGGGCCTACAATTCAAGCAAGTGGAAGGGTCCAATTGTTGGTGGTTGCATGCTAGCTATTTGGCTGCTGGTTGGTGGTCGATGTCCTACATGCAGCTCATCAAGGTCTCCCTGCACACAACTCCTCATGGCCTACGAGCACTAGTTATTGTGCTGATAGCGATGACAATAGAGAGCATAGTGGAGGGATATTTCTTGTGTTTGCATTGAAGCCACGGGGTGATAGGTAGATTTGATGCCAACTATCCATGCAATTAGCTCCACTTCTCACCATGCTTTCTACTCTACTACTTCTGTGGTCCACGGTTGAGGAGACCCTCGCCTTTACTACCTTCCAGCAGCGATAGTTTTTGACGCCCTTCTGCCCTTCAAACGGCTGTCAACCTTGCGTAAGAAGGGTCGATTGGTGGAAAACCTTGCACTTGAAGGGATCGAATTGAAGTTTCCCTTCAACTTCGAAGGAAGAACATTTGTCCAATCTATCATTAGAAGGGCTAGCCATTCAATTTCCCTTCAAAAACCAATGTCAAAGACTATAGAATATTGGGGGTATTTTGGGAATTTTTGAAATTTGAGGGGTATTTTTCTTATCGATATTTGACTTTTAAAGTTTGAAGTCTGGACCTGGGGCCGAGGTTTGTCCATGGTCGTGTGAGATAATAGGTTTGAACGCGTAAGGCTCTAAACTATCCCTAGGGCCTAAAGGCTAAAGAGCCAACATTTTAATTTTGAATTCACTGCCCGCAGCGCGACACCCGTTTTTGCCTGCTCCTTGCTCGTAGCTATGGCATCCGAGCTGCAGGCATCGATATCGGCGCTACTAACTCTTGGAGTCCTGAGCCAGTGAGAGTGTGTCGTTGCTACTGCGCGCCTGAGTCTTCTCAAGTCTGTCGTTCCCTATTGCTCTGTCCGAGGCACGACCTGCGCCCACCTGGTTGAGCCTCTCAACTCACGACCTGCCGCACCGCAGCCTGCTACCCCTTGGAGCCTTCTGCGTGTGTGCTGCAACCAGTTATCTCCTAGCCCCGAGTCCCGACTTCGTCTTCATTGCAGCCTGCACAGTGCAGGCTATTGTGAGTGAGTTTAATACTTTCTTTATTTGTGGTCTTTTAAGTTTAAATTTATGAGTCATGACAGCCTATTATAGTTATTGTTGCCTTAACCAATGGTAATGTGGACCATTAGTTGCATCATAGACCCCATGCGTGCATTCGGGGGGTATGTTGTAATGTGAAGTATCCAGAAATCTTTTGTGTTTTGGGTCAAAATTTGAAGTTTTTGTCCGATGTTTACACTAAAACTTATGTAATTTTTTCGGTTTACTTCAAGGCCAGCTCAAAATCTAATCGGGATTTTATGATATTAGCTCACAGTTAGAAGCATCTGTTGGTAATTACACTAAAGCACAGTTTGAAGGCATACTTTACATTAAATCGGTTTTTAGATCACAGCTTGAAGCAGCTCTTGGTAATTATACTAAATCTTGTCACATTTTGTCAAATTTTTTCAAGGCAAGCTCAAAACTAGCATAGATTTTGTAAGTTAGTGATAATCTTTAGAAATTAGAATACATTATCTCAATTTTCAATGTCCATTAAAGAGTTTAATACGCCGCAATCTTTTTTGTTTTGGTCATACTCACAATTTTAGTGGTAGTGTTGTATTAACTCAATAAAGAATGTACACTTAATCTCAAACTGGGTGTGTGACATCGTAGCGTTAAAAATTTTAAGATTGTTAGTTTCTTTTTCATGTAGTTACAAATTCTATAGTCTCAATTTTCCACATGGTCATATGGTTTGACCGGGTGTGTTATCTTGAGCTATAGTTTCTTGCCAAAACATGTCTAGCATACCTTGGGTATGTTTACATCTCACTTACACAATGTCTTTATTTTGTATAAAATTACAAATATAGTCTCAATTTGTCACATGGTCATATGGCTTGACCGGGTGTGCTATCTTGAGCTATTGATTTTTACCTTCAGTTATTCTAGCTATCCATATGGCTTGACCGGGTCTCTTGAGCTATCCATTCCTACCCAATGTTTAGTTGTGCCTCTTTTTACAATAAAAAGCGTTATAGATTTTAAGATTGTTAGTTTCTTTTCTATGTAGTTATAAATTCTATGGTCTCAATTTCCCACATGGTCATATGGCTTGACCGGGTGTGTTATCTTGTGCTATAGTTTCTTACCAATGATACATCTAGCTTATCTTTACATAGTGTCTTTATTTTGTCTCAATTATTTTTTGGCCATTTTGATGTAGAAGGGTGCAAAATTTTCTTTTTGTTCATTAGAAGGGCAATTGTAAATTTTGCCCTTCAATGTAGAAGGGTATAAGGTGCACATGCTTGTCATTAGACATTTGGGGTAGCCCTTCAAATTCTATCACTGCCTTCCAGTACGTATTGCACCATCCCCACACTATCTGTCACCCACTTGTTGCAAGTCACGATGTTACTTGTTATATGAATTGTCAGTTATTTTCACAAAGATATCTTTAGATTCATTCCCACCAAGCTGACGTGTTGTAGATTTGTCAATCAAATTCCTTGTCAACAAGAGATCAGGTTTTTGAGGCCCTCTTTTGTTAAAATTCACCTCCCTTCCACTCCCTTGACAATTTCTCTACTTCCCATTCCTCTACTACTCTTCACATGTATCCTTGCACTCGCCATAAACTCTCATTTTGCGATTTTCTAGTATGGTTGTCCATGTATATATTTCCACAATTGCAATCGAAATTGCACTTATTAACTCTTCTATATACTTGATTAGTGTTATTTCTAGCATACATCCACTATTAAGTACTTAATTTCTCTATTATACACTTCAAAGAGCTACATCTAACGATCAATCGTGCTCGAATCAATCAAGGATAAATAAGTTAAACATAAACAGTCCATGAAAGGGAGAAGACCTAACCTCAAGATTTTAAGAAGGTAAATAAATAAATAAAATTAGTAATACTTATCTTTGATCACTCGTTCACGCTTATCTGTAATTATTGTGTAGCCAAGAGCGTAGCCATGCCTTGATACCACTACTACAAACGGAGACATGGAAGGTCCTGCAAAATACCAAAAATAACATACTAAAAGCCATAAAATGACACATTTGCATACTTGACAGAGAGTGATATAGAGCAAGAGAGCATGTGCAGGCAGGTAAGAGAAGAGAAGAGAATAATGGACACGAGCACTAGGTGCAATCTCCTCCCGTGCAAAAGTGAGCATTTTCCTATTGCACATATTTACTGATAGATTTTTGAATGCTCAAAAAATGAATACACATCGTTCACCCGAACATAAAGCGACTATAGCTCACAAATAGCTCTTTAATAATACGATGATAATGAATCTTCTATCTGTTCACATTCCGTAGAGCAGCTATCCATTTTCCACTTGTTAGCTACAGTAAATCAAAATCTCAATTCCATTACAGCATCAACCACTTGGTTGTGCTTACTAGCAATGTTGGCGGATTCACTGAATAATTGCCAGCTTGGCCGGACACTTAGACAAACGCCACATGTGCAGTCTCTTATTTTTTCACGCTAGTGTAGCTACATTGTGTGTAAATCTTGATTCCAGAGTAGCAGGTCGATTTCCTACGTTGTAATTCTATCATGATAGTTGTAAAGGCCCATGTGAGCTAGCCACTAGCCATTTAGAAAGCCCTAGGTATAAATGACAATAACCCTAATGTGAAAGGAGGCCAACCTTTTGGAAGAGAAGGGGCTCTACTATACATACGCTCAAGCAAATCTTAGCTCAGATTTGTAATCGACATAACTAATGATTGGGTAATCCAGTTTTTATTTTGAAACTTGCATTGTGTTCCTCTTTTCATGCTCTTTCATTCAAGTGTAAGCATTTTTAATTTTTTTTGTGGTTCACAACTACACGTCAGTGAGATTAATCGTCAGATTTGAGTGCTTAAATCACTATTTTTTTATGTTTTGGCCATAGGAGAGTGTTCCTAGACCATAGGGAGACCTTTTTAGATAGTTCTATAGTTTCGTTGTATTTCAAATCCATTCAAGTGTCAAAATGGCGTGATGATCGAGAGTGATGAGAAAGGACATGGGAAAAAAATTTGATCATTGAGTAGTGATTTGCTTGTCGAGTTGATGTGTTTTCTTGTTAGGTTCACTTCTTGAGTACTGACAACCTCGAAGAGTCTTCATGCCCCATTCAAGTCACTCATTGACACCATTTTCAGGGAATGATCCTTAGATGGTGAGTGAACTAGTGCATATATAGA
The DNA here is from genome assembly GCF_014529385.1 of Adiantum capillus-veneris. Lineage (NCBI taxonomy): Eukaryota > Viridiplantae > Streptophyta > Polypodiopsida > Polypodiales > Pteridaceae > Adiantum > Adiantum capillus-veneris. Next base: position 109,116,129 of record NC_140935.1, read on the forward strand.
GCATTGTTTTTTAAAGACTTGTCTTTCCATTCCATTTACACCTTAGCAGTGAAGTAGCTAGACACAGGGTTTAGTGCTTGGTAGAGTCTAGAAGTTGGAGACTTGCTAGATTTATTCTCAAGAGGTAAAGAAGGTTGTGAGTGAGACAACCAAAAGGATTTGATATTTGCTTTTCTTGTTACTTTCAGAGTGCTGTTTCATTTTCATCTACAACTTTCATTTACATTGTTTTGTTTGTTTTTGTTCCTAGTCTCATTTCACTTAGGAGTAGGTTAGGTAAGTACAATCCAAACCATCAAATTAGGCTGAGAAGTTGGGGGGGGGGGGGGAATGCACAAACCATGTTTTGGTAAGAGACCATAAACTCTTAAAAAATGAAAATTTGATGGTCAAAATCCAAAAGTTGATCTAAACCCAAAAATAAGTGCAAAAAGGGATAAGTTGCACTAAGCCAAGATGGGCTTGTCCTAGAATATCTTGAGAGATTTGTGTGAGCCTTGACCATGAAAAATCATCCACCATGAGGGTTTTCTACTCAGCTAAAAGATATAGACACCGCAAGAAATGCTACAATACCTTTAACAGTGGGATTGGTAGAATATCTAGAAGAGAGGCATCCTCTGATCAACAAATTATCAAATGTGAGATTCATCAAAATCAATGAAGCCATGAGAGTTTCAATAAATTATGCCCATGAGGGCTTGCAACCCAATGTGAGAGAGTTGAATGACCATAGTAACCTCTATGCATTGACATATACAGATGTCCAATGAGTGCCCAAGTTTTGATGGTAGATAATTATGGATGAGAGCACAAAATTGTTGATCCGATTGATCTAGAACGATTAGAGTGCACATCAGAGAGGATTCCACCAGGATTTTCTCCAAGACGAAAAGAGAGAAAGAGAGATGTATTTCCAAGAGACCAAAAATTGATTAGATGGGTGACTGAACCAAGAAAAATGAGACCATTCAAGTGGGAAAATATATTAAAGCAAAGTACAATGGGCTAGGGGATCCATATGCTCATGTCTCACTCTTTCAACAAGTTTTGAAAGTTGAACAGATTACACATTTTCATACTCAATACAAGGGATTTGGGTTCACATTGGAAGGGATAGCGTTGACATGGTTCCAATCACTAAACAAAGATGACCTTACACACATAGAACAAATCTTACAAGGATTTTCATGGGAGTTCTCCAAACGAGGGATCAAGAACAACACTGTGTCACAAATCAATGCTTTCAAATAGAAAGAGAACAAGAAGGGGAAGGAAGCTTTGCTTCACTTCAAACAATACATAGAGAGGTGTCATGTGAGAGAGTTATCACAAGATGAAAGATTATCAGTTCTCTTCATAGAGGGATTGAGGAACAAAACTCTCAAAAAGGCCCTACATTTAAAAGGATGCACAATGTTCAAACAAGTCACTAGAGAAGCTTTATATCTAGTTGACAATTGTAAGGCCTATGGAGAGGTGATGAAGGATGGAAATAATGCGTCTAGTAGTGCCTCTTGAATGATGATCGAATCCAAAAAAAAGAGAGATGTTCAAACTCCTACGTTCTGAGCATTGATCTAGTGGTCAAAGAAGCGGTAAGGAGAATAAACCAAGGCCTCAAACAGAACCTAAAGGAATGACCACAAACCACGAGAAGGTTTGATACTTGTGGAGGGGATGATCCCACCCCATGGTGTAGAATTCAGCAGAAACCACAACGTGTGTTAGGAAAACCACCTCTTTTGAACGATAGAGAGAAACAACTTTTCTTTCCCCAAGGTACGTATAATAGCGAGAGACCCTTCCAAATTGGTCAAAAGAGGGAAAGCCTTCTTGAGCTTAGTCAAGAGATTGAATGAAACTTATCCATTGCCGATGTTGAGTGAGCAAAAGAGAGAGATTCCTTTTTATGCTTTCCATCCGTCCTCTTTGCTCCTTCCTTGCCCCATATGCCCTTGTGACAAGGTGAGAGCTCTAGAGAGCTTGGGAGGGAGAGCCAAGTTTTATCAGAGTGCCTAAGCTTGAGAGAGAGCCATACAACAATTCCCCTTCATTCCTCTCTATCTCCTTCTTTGAACCCCTTGCCGAGAGAGAGAGAGAGAGAGAGAGAGAGAGAGAGAGAGAGAGAGAGAGAGAGAGAGAGAGAGAGATCCCTTTATCGAGCTTTGTTTTGCCTCATCACCACATTTGCTTTCGTGACCCCCCTTCACATGCTATTCCATTCTTATCTCCCCTTTATTATCCCTTGCCATCAAGCTCCCTTTATCCATCTTTGTTTCACCTCATCACCACATTTGCTTTCGTGACCTCCTTTCACACGCTACTCCTTTCTTATCTCCCCTCTTTTCCTCTTGCACGTCAATCAAGGTGTCATGAATGATGTGACATGTGAATTGGGTGTGATGATATGGTAGGTGAATTCTTGAGCAACTCGCAACTCAGCAAGAGGAAGGCCAAAAAGGGGTTCCATGTGCTGCTGAGGGTTTTTTGCTTCATAGGCGACTTCTTCGTGAGCTTCTCTTGAGCCCCCTACAGCCCACCAGTGCAAGGTTAATTTCCTCCTTTGCTACACCCTGCTCACTGCTTTGCCTTGCCCTCCCTCTATTTTTTCCCGTCTTCACATATAGTATGCCCTTATTTGCTCAATGGTGGCCATCCCATGGGCGGCCCATCCATTTCCAAAACCCTTATGGGTAGCATCCTTGGGTGGTGGCCATTTGCCTTCAAGTTGCAAGCATAGGTGAATGCATTTCGCTGAATGCCTTCCCTTTGCATTTGGTTAACAAAGACAAAGCTTCATTGCCACAATCCAGAATGAGCATACCCAACAATGAATGTGTTCCAATAGACGACATTTGAACTAAAAGTTCATCAAGAACTTTATTTTCTTTCAGAAGGTCACCACATCATTTGACATACATAATGACCAAGAAAATGATGAGCATGGCATTTTCCCCCTATAGCTCCACTTTTCCTTGTGTATTTGGCATAATCTCACACTCAATAGCTCCTCAAGCACTTATTGCACTCTTAAGTGCACATTATTTGGCATGCATATCAGCTAGGGCATAGCCCAATGCACCATATTTGGCATGAATCCTCAGCATATGACATGCATATTAACCATGGTAGTCCAATAACAACCGCCAACAATTTGTATGAAAGATGATAACACTCAGGAAGAGATATTGTCTTTGAGTTTCCCCCTTTAGATGGACAGCATCACAACAACGTTGTAGTAAGTACCCATCTCGAAGATCAACATGAACCATGAGATTATCCTAGGATATACAATCATTGTACGGAGATGCAGGGACAAAAGTATCCACAAAGAGTATACCAAAAATGTTAAGGAATTTACGTTCTTTTGTAGGGGAACACGAGACAAAATTTGAGGTGAGAATTGTGCCATTTTAATGGAATCCAATTCCACAGATGATGGACACAAAGAGCCTGCACAAATTGATGTCATCCCTTATAAGATTCACCATTACTCTCACAGAACTTTTGAAGATCAAACAACATCTTCGGGGGGAAATGAGCAAACACCTAGAAAAGATAGGATTGAAAATGCCTTCACATGACAAACTCGTAGATGAGAACATGGGTACAATTCAATCCGAGAAACCAAAGGCAAAGAGGTACCGATGAATAAGGTAGGTGACTACTATGAATTTGAAGAAGGAAACACCACTAGAGTACAAGGGAGTAATCCACTCAAGTACAAGGGAGTAAAATTGATAGCCATACTTGATAGTGGGTCAGAGAAGGGCATTGCTACAAAGGAAATCTGGGATAAGTGGGTAGAATAGCTCTCAAAAAAACACAAATGAAGTTGCAAGTAGCAAACAGATTGATAAAGAGACCCTTGGGGATGCTTGAAAAAATAAGTGTATCTTCTCGTGGAATTGAGTACAAGCACACTTTTGTGGTGGTAGACTTTGAAAAAAGCAATAACTTTGAGGTTATTTCGGGATGACCATTCATGCGTCAACTCAAAATTGTTCAAGATTGGGGCTATGACCATCTCTACTTGAGACACAAGGGTGTAACGACAAGGGTTACCACAAAGGACCATAGTTACAAAGGCATAAATCAAACCCCAGTACAAGACTTTGATTTAACTACGGAATTTGGAACACAATTTTCTACTCGATTGATTAAACCAGCACATGTTTGGATGTGCGGAGCATCAGAACATGGAAGCCTCAGAAAGCAAAATTGTATCCTAGAGGGAGCATCTGAATATGGAAGCCTGAGAAAGCCAAATTTTATCCTAGAGAGATTGATGGAAGATAGATACTATGTCAAAGATTCATTTCCTAAAGAATTGTTTGAGCCTTTTGGTTGGGAATAGATACTAGATACTCTAGATGTGTGCGTAAACAAAATAACACCTACAAAGTTTTGCAATGAGCATGGCTATGACATAACTCCCTCTTTTATGATAAAAGTGTTGAAGTAAGCTAATGAAATTTATGAGTATAAAAGTAGAAAATGTGAGACAGATAGCTATGTCATGGAGTGTGATGCAAAAGTGCAAATGAAGGAGGAAGAGTAACCACAAGAAGATATGTCATTATTGACATACCTACAGAATTGACCAAAGTTGTTTTCAAAGAATCCAAATCCAAAAAATGAACAACTAAAAGAAGATAAAGAACCAAGTTCTAAATCAGATGCTCAACAACCAAATGCCCAACAAACTCAAGATCTAGAGAAGAACATGAAGAAGGGAAAAAAAACATTTTCTCCTATAATGATCAAATTCAGCATATGTGGAGAAAGAAGACTCAAAATCACATGTTTAGTTGTGATAGATCATTTTGCAACAAGGAATATAATGTCTTATGGAACATGGATAATGATGGGAAAGCCACCAATCACCGAACTAGAGGAGATAGTGTACACAAGTTCTAAAACAAAAACTCCTAGCTTTGGAGTGATAAAATCCATACTCAAGTTGATCATTGGGGAGTTCAAGGACACCTTCCACATAATCGATTCCCATCACATATCAAAGAGAGTTTGATCCTCACCAAAACCTGGATGGACATCTTCTTTTGAAAACAACAAAAAGCTTCAACAACAACACCAAAAGCCTTAGAAGAACCTCAAGTACATGCAAACAAGAAACATCCAATTATAGCACAAAAAGGTAAAGCTAAATCAAACACTGAAGCAGATAAATCTCACAAGTCAACTTTACTTCCACAAGACTCCATCAAACTTCTTGCATAGCCTTGACATCAAGAGACACACCATCAACAATGCAATGGAAAGCAAAGCAAAAAGATTATCAATCAAAGCTTCTATCACAAAAAAGACTCCAAAACAATCCAAAGAGAGTCAACCAAGTGTCGGTATCCAAAGAACACATCAAAGTCAAAGATTGAGTTTGGCTACATCAGGCACAAGTTCAACTTCAACAACCAAAGGTCATTGGGTGGATCGCATCAAATGCATCAATCATTGCTCAATGCTACTTCCAAGGAAACACAAATATTTGTTCCAAAAAGGCTAAGGTAATATTCTGGACCTACTCACCCCAAGAAAGCAGTTCTACAAAGAGCAAGTCGAGCCATCAACAATGGAAGAGCACCTCAACTAGGAGAAACAACACCCACAAGAGGCAAAAGTGAAGACATTTAAAGAAGCAACCAACATGACAAGTTTGTGTGTCAAAGTCATACTTCAACCAGGCTACCCAACAAATACAGGAGAAACAACAAATGATTCAAGTCAAGCTACTTGAAGCACATGGGTTTTATGAAGGTAACACTTGAATATGGTTATCAAAAGCAGTAGCGCAACCTGGAACAAGGAAAATCAGTCATGTAGCACACAACTTGACCCAAAAGAAAGCATTCACAAAAGAGATCCAGTAGAAACCAGTCACAATCGAGGGTGCAACAACATCTAGATGGATACTTCATCATCAACTGCAAAAGAAAGTCTTTTATAACAATAGTCATGAGGTCTAGATAACAAAACCTAGTGTCCATCAAGTTATCAAGTAAATGGAGCAAATGCAAAGGATGGTCACACGGGGACCAAAGAAAAGGTGGATTCCACAATTGTTAGTAGAAACTCAACCACAAAGAACCCACACACATCTACAACCGCTTCTCAAAGCGCAGTCTTCATCAGTCCCTACTACAATTGTAGCACCTATTTCACAATGTAGCATTGCCATTCGACAAACAAAGCAAGAGGAGCCAGCATACTTGGCCTTGAAGAGGTACGTCCAAGTTGCCATTAAAATGCACGGCATAAAAGTCAAAGGCGAGCAGCTAAGCCACTAAATGAGTGAGGCATTAGTCCCAAATCTTCAAGTAATATTTTGTGTGGTCTAAGAAACTTAGCTATTTGACAGGAGGAGAGTAATGCGTGTGCTAGTCTCCACCCAATCATGCTATCTTATAGCCTACCCCTAACATACACACTGTCCGGCCGTGCCGGTGGCCTTGCCCATTGGGCCCATGTCCTTACATTACCCCCCCCCCCCCCCCCCCCCCCCCCCCTTGGAGAACCATTTTTTTCCTCAAAAACAAACGAAGGAAAACGTTTCTGAAGTGCGTAGACATTCTCCCATGTAGAACCTTCTTTAAGTCTATCTAACCATTTTACCAACATTTGTCATCTAACATGATGTTTGGTGCCAATATCATGAGAATCCAAAAAATTTGGGTTCATGAGGAATGCTTGGCGATTCAATACGGTCAACTAACACATTTGTGTCAATGACAATGTCATTTGTGTCAATGACAATGTCATTTGTGTCAATGACATTGTCATTTTGTCCTAGCTATTTTCGTAAATGGCTAACATGAAAAATAGGATGAACTCGTGAGTGCTCAAGAAGAGCTAGCTTATAGTCCACTTGACCTATACGTTTGAAAATGGTAAACGGTCCACAATAGCATGGTGAAAGTGTAGAAACTTTTCCCGTCTTCAGACTTTTTGAATGCTCCGAAACTTTGAGGAAAACCTTGTCTCCTTCTTCAGAAGTAACAAGACGACGATGCTCATCTGCGTACTTCTTATATCGATCTTGAGCTTGCTTAACATTCTGTCGAGCAACTCGAAGCATATCAAAATGTTCTTGGAGAAAATCCTTCACTTTTTGTATCTTCTCCTTAGCCAACCCCACCATAATGGTTGATCTAGGTTGAAAACCATATAAAAGGATAAACGGACTAACCAAAGGATAAACAGACTAAACCCTGTAGTCACATGCTTTGAACTATTATAAGCAAATTCCAATATAGGTAAGTAGTCTTCCCAATTGGTTTGCTTCTTGCTAATGTACACTTGTAGCATATCATGTAGCACTTGATTAACTCTTTTGGTTTGAACATCTTTTTCTAGATGATCAGCCATAGTAAGATTAAGTGTAGTTTCCAAATTTTGAAACACAGCTCTCGAGAAGTGATCATCAAACTTTCAATCTCTGTCACTAATAATACTAGCTAGAAGACCGTAGAGTCTATATATATGCTCTATAAATAGCCGTGCTAAATTTGGTGTCTTAATCGTAGTCTTAGTGGGAATGAATTGACCCATCTTTGTTAGACGGGCTACAATTACCCATATGGCATCATGGCCACAATTTTTAGTAGGTAGTCCTACTATAAAATCCATAGAGATACTCTCCCACTTACCTTGTGGAATCTATTTAAAGGATGTAAAAGGCCAGCTAGCTTGAGGCACTCTGCCTTATTTACTTGGCACTGTAGGCAGTTTAGTACATACTCTTGAACATCATGATGTAGGCATGGCCAACAAAATTGCCATCGAACTAAGGCATACATCTTACGAATACCTAGATGACCAACACTTGGACTATCGTGACACTCAATTAATATTTGGTGCCTAGTATTTGAGTCCTTTGGCACACATACTCTACCCTTGTGGAGTAAGTAGCCATCATCAATGGAAAAATTCTTCCATCGCTTAAGCTCTTCCTGAGTAGGGGTGGAGCTCTGTGTGTTGGAGTTTTAATCTGCACATGCAAAGACATGTTGATCTACCTGTACAAAGACATGTGAGTGTGAGGGATCCCTTCTTAAAACTGCACTCCACACTTTAGCATATGATTGATCTTATGCACACTTGCCATATAATGACTACAAAAATGCACTCTTTATTTCTATGAAAGCAAGTACATTAATCTGAGCCATCCGACTTAGTGCATCCGCTACTACATTATATCACCCCTTGCGATATCGTAGCTTACAATCATAATCTTGAAGGATCTTTGCCCGTCTAGCTTTACTACCCTTCAAGTCCGTTTGAGTAGTAAACCATTTAATACTCTCATGGTCCCAAACTACTCGGCACCATATAAATAGTGTTGCCACTTTTGTAAAGCATGAATTATGGCATAGAACTCTCTCTCTCATAGATAGAATAATCTTTTTGAGCTCTATCCAACTTTTCACTTTCAAAGGCTATAGATCTTCCCTCCTAAAGAAGTACCGCACCAGTTGCTTTATCACTAGCATTAGTCTCCACCACAAACGGCTTAAGTGGATCAATGATTGCTAGGATGGGAGTAGTGACTACAACTACCTTGAGTTGTTCAAAACTGTGTTGTTGGGTTTCTTCCCAAGAAAAGGTCATGAGCTTTAAGTTGATCCGTCATATTAACAATTATTTTGGCATAATCACGGATATATTATCGATAAAATCCATCCATGCCTAAGAAGATTTGAAGCTCTTCAACCGTGTTGGGATGTGGCCATCAAAGAATGGCAACGACCTTGTCAGTGTCCATTTTGATGCCAGAATAAGAGATCACATGATTGAGGTAATGTATCTCTGTTTTAAACAAACCACACTTGCTTTGCTTAGCATACGGAGTGTGAGCTCATAGTTGTTCAAATAGTAATCGTAAGTGTTCTATGTGTTTCTGCAATCCTTTTGTAATGATAATGTCATCAAGGAAAAACACAATAAATTTTCCAAGATAGGGACGTCAGACACTATCCATGAGTGTCATAAATGGAGCTGGAGCATTGGCTAGACTAAAAGACATAACCAAAAATTCAAAATGCCCGAACCGTGTTCTAAAGGCGGTTTTAGAGATATCTTTCAAAAGGATACACACCTGGTGGTATCTTGAATGAAGATCTATCTTTGTATAATATCTTGCCCCATGAAGTTGATCAAACAACTCATCCACTCAAGGTAGAGGATACTTGTTCTTGATGGTTATGGTGTTTAATCCGTGATAATCTATGCACATGTGCATAGTACCATCTTTATTTTTTACCAATAGAATCGTTGATGCCCAAGGCAAAGTGCTAGGTCTAATGAAACCATGGGCGAGGTAGTTAGCTAACTGACTCTCAACCTCCTTGGCCTCACTAGCACTCATACGATAAGGTGGTTTACTCATCGGTTTAGTGCCCGGCAAGACATCTATGCCATGTTGCACCTCACACGCAGGGGGTAAACCCGGCGAGAAATCACTTGAGAATCATCACTATACTCCGTGAGTAAATGAGTCATATTTTTTCGTAAAAAAGGAGAAAGTAAACTAGAGTTATGATGGGATGGAGAATCTTGTAAGTCCTATAATGTTTGTTTTACAATAGTTGCACATTGCTCAATAGAATTAAAATTGAGAGCACTTCGCTCTTCAACACTTTTCTTAAAGTTTATTGCACTTTGCATACCATAACTAGAATTCACAACACTTTGCTCTTGAGAATTCACAAGACTTGGAGACAAGCAGTAACACAAAAAGACTTCATCTATTAAATCTGCTTTATGTAAAATAGAAAGCTCCACTATACATATAAGAGGTGTAGATGGTATATTTTTCTCACCAAGCAAAAGCACATGTTTACCATTGTCCATAAAGGATAGGGAGTTCTATTCATAACTAGTGTACAATGTGTTTCCTAAACCATGCAGCCACTGGCATCCTAAACTACATCAGCATGGTCCATGTTCATAACTTGAAAGTCAAGGGTCATCGTATGATCTTGAACAATAAGCTCAATCCCTTGAACTACTGTGTCCCATACTTCTTTATCATTTTTGGACATCTGTTCTACCACATACTTGTGGGAGCAAGGAGTCTGTGTAAGCTTCAATTTCTTGAGTAGTTTACAGTTCAGGAAGTTATGAGTTGCACCATCATCCACTAAAAAACAAACACGTTGTCCGTTAATAGTGTCATGCATGTGAATCGACTCATGGGGGCAAAGGTGATCTGTCACATTGAAGCGGGCACACAAATAATTGTGCTTTTCTTCCCTATGAAGAACCTCTACAGCACAATATTTAGGAGATAAATCTAATCCGAGGTGTTGCACCATGTGCATGGCCTTTTATTTGCCTTGCAAAAGAGGATAATCCTCCTTGTTATGGTGGTCTGAAAGACATCTGAAACACAAATTGTGTTTCTTTGCACGCTCAAAATCAGCAGTGTTGAGAGACCCACGTGGAGTATCTTGTGACTGCTTAGGCTTCTTAGCCTCTTGTGGGTGTGGAGAGGTAGATTGTCTCTTATTCCTCTTGGAACGTGTGGGAGATCTACCTCGCCATTGGCTCTTAGCCACATTGCTCTTAGCAAAATTATCCTTAGAGTAGGGAGCATTTTCCTTCCTCTCTTGGTCATCATCATATCTTTGGGCATGACCGATGGCTTATTCAAAAGTTTTAGGATGTTGGGTCTTGACATGAAGATGATAGACTTTGTCAAGACCCCTATTAAAACCCAGTATCTCTTCTAGTTTTAATATGATTTCTTGATACTTGGAAAGGTACTAAGTGAGAGAGAGGCCAAACATGCGGCATGCATCCCATTCTAACCAAATCTTATTCTCTTCATTGGAGTCCAAAACTTATTTGGAGAAAGAAGCTTGAAACGCAGCCCAAGGCGGAGGATGAGCATCTATTGTAAATGTCATCCACCACTTATAGGCCTTTCCTTTAAGAGACAAACTCGTTTCCACAACTGTCTTTATATCCGGGGTGTGTCTCAACCTATGAATATCACTCCATTTGTGTAAGAATGTATTGACCGCATCCTTGTTGCGATCACGTTCTTCGCCGTGAAACTTAGGAATGATGATATTCTTAAGCAATACATTGCTACCTTCTATATCTTCTGAAGCACTTGTCTCTTGGATTTCTTGAGCCGTGTGAGCTTGGGTTGCTTGAACCGTGCCACCTGGGGCTCCATTAGGAAATTTCGGAGGTCATTTGGAGGGCCTTCTAAGAAAATGTATTTTTTGCACTCTCTCTCTAGAAAAAATGGCATATAAAAGAGCTGGGTCTTTCATAGTAAAACTTCAAAAAGTGTACTTTAAGTAGATTCCTTACTCCTCTGAACATTCGTTCGTAGTGATTGAGGGATAATCCTCTTTTCAGTTGCATTGAATGAACAACGTCAATACGGAGGGAATGAGGCTAACATGGAGGGACGAATCCGCAGCCGCTATTCACTTTCCATTAAACCTGCACATTTGGCTAATGGCGCACTCCTCAAATGGCACAAGTGTTACCCAGAAACGAGCCAAATATCACCTTCACATTGATTTGGACAATGAGTACCAACCATTGATTAAGCGTAGTAAAACAAACACACATATACCTCCCGCCTCCATAGACACGCTCAGAGCTCAAGGAGCTAAACACATAGATATCTGGACGAGAGGCTCTCTCTACCCTAAGAATCCAATAACTAATGCGTCTCCACCGTTTGTCAATCCTACAAGCTTATTGACCTTTGCTGGTGATGGAGAAAAGGGCCTTCTGGGTTATTGTAAATCACTTACAAGAGAAGCTGAAACTTACAAGAGCATTCTCCAAGCTCAACAATGTGAGATTGTTCGCCTTTCACATTTACATTCTACAGATCAGGTTACCATTTTGCAACATAAAACAGAGGTACAAGAACTGAAAGGAAAGGTGCGAAGTTGTCAAATGAGGGACACCATCTTGGGTGGTCGTATCCGAAAGAAGAAATTGCGCAATCTTGAAACATTGTAGGTTGCATCAGGAGGTCTCAAGAAAAGAATCCGAGCATTAAGGTGATGCTTCTTGGTTGGCTACATTGTCTTAGTTAAGTAATCTCTTTGTTTTTTCTTGTTATGCATTGTTTTCATGTGCCTAAATAGTTATCTTTTTTCATGTGAAGCAAATTTTCTGTTATTTACTTATGCATTGTCTTCATGTAGAGATTCAATCTATCCTGACAAGGAAAACATTGACCCCAAAGCCAATATAGGAAAGAGATTGAAGCCACTTATAAGTAAAAGCCTGGCAGCAGATATAGTACATGACAAGAAGTTTAAGGTTCTACAAAGAAATGTAGTGGACCGCTTTATTTCAGAGAACTCAGTGCCTGCAAAAGAGATACAAGGCACACTTGATTCACTTGGTGTAAGCAAAAGAGGATATTCGGCTATCCAAAAGTTTGTCTCATCCATATTTGTTAGGAAGGGTATAAAATCCAAACTTCTACCATCAATCTCAAGTGTTTGGAAAGAGAGGCTTCAGCTCAACGAGGCACAGGGAGACTATCTTGGACAGCCCTTTCATATTAAAGCAACTTACAGTGGCCATGGAGCGAACATGGCATATGATGAGTTCAATAATATTTTTATGGACCTGCGGATACTACATAAGAGAATGGTGGAGTTTTACAACATCACATTTGAAGAGTCACGTGGGCTATTACATTTTGTGTTAAAATTGGATGAGTGTGAGCTTGTTAAAGAGAAAAAGCTAGAGCGTGTTACTATTACTTTAATGAATAGAGCCCTCTCAAAGTGTCCCAGTGATGATCCTTTATATTTTAGTGTTCAATCAGAATCTAACATATGGTGGCTTGGTGCGTTTGAGGTAAGCGATATTCTCAAGTAAGCTCAAATGTTCAGATCTACTTAAGTCTCATTTATTTTGTGTTGCAGGTAAAGAAAGAAGATCATGAGATTCTATATTGGGTGTTCCATCGAACTAATATATTCCGGAGCTGATTGATCGACAGACTAACCAGGGAGAGGTACTACGTCTAGATGGAAGGGGAGACTTTCAAGTTCAGTGGCATCTTGCAGGTGACCTTAAAACATTAAAGTGCATGTATAATTGTGGAATGGGTGCAATGGCAAAGTCACCATGTTTGTTCTGCATGGAGCCTGCAATGGTCATGGACCCAAAGTGGTGGAGAAAAGCTCCAACACGTCACATTGAGGATCCTGCTTTTCGACCAGTTTTGAAAATACCACTTGTGAATGTCCACATTTGTACAATGCATGCCCTTTGTAGAATTGTGGAGAAATTGGTCTATTTATACATCGGGTTTGCTTGGAAGATTAAGAACTCCGCAGAACGACAAGTAGCCCTGCAGTGCTTAGAAATGGTACTGTCGGATATGGGGCTTCATGGTGGCAATGTGAAAATCCAACGGGATGAAAAGAGATCAACTGCTGAGAAGGATGTCCCATGCAAACCATCCATCGGTGGGGTGAAGGCACGGAGGTTTTTATCTAAGCCCCAAGGTACAAGAGATCCAAAGCTAACAAAACATGGAAAAATATATAACACATCTTATGTTAGCAAGGTAGAGTATCAGAGCTGGAAAAAGCTACATATTGCAGTCAAAGACCACGAACCAACTACTCGTAACGCGAAGGCTGAGGTTTGGCGATCAATAGACATCCTATTTTTGATGTGCGACAAAGATGACTGGTCACAAGGTGATATGAACAAGTTCAAGGAAAATCTCAACCTTCTGAAAAAATCATTCAAGACAGCATGGACAGACACCCAGATTACTCACTACATGGTATTATAATGTATTCTTTCTCTCTTATGTGCAAATATGTGACTGTAAAACATTCTAACTAATCTGTTTTCATATCCAGCACATCATCTTCAATCATTTGCCATATTTTATACAGAAGTATGGGAACCCGGCAATATGGAATACCCAAGGGATGGAAAAGTCTCATTACATGGCGAGAAATGCTTATTTCAGGCACACACGACATGGTGGCTCTCGAATCAAGGCTAATAGTTTGAGAGAACTATTTGAATGGTTCTATCGTAGAATCATTCATCGAATGCAGGCAAAAGAAGTCTTGGCAAATTCAGAAACAGCACAAGCCATCAGACATTTACAACAACAAAAAGCTAAAAGATCAATGGCATACAACAACTCCGGAGCTCGTGAAAGTCAACGAAGGTGGAGAGAGACAATGGTGTATGTGAATCACAAGTGGAGAAAGATACTCTGAGTGGATGACATTGTACAAAATTTATGTAATACATGATCTTATACAATTGGTACTTGAAGTGTATCAAGATTTTGCAGGTTCAATTTTGTTTTTTGGCACGTCACCCTTGTAACGAATCATGAGATGTTTGCCATACTCTAAAAGTTCATCTGGGTTATGTCTACCAAGAGCTAGTGCCATTGCTGTGTAGGTGTAGTAATACGCTGCCCGACCACCTGTATAGCCTGGGCAGTAACCAAAACAATCTCTAGCAAACACTTTGTCCACAAGAATGACTTTATCTGCACTTTTGGGCAGCACCGGTCCACCCAAGAAGCGTGATAGTGTCTTGAATGTGTAAGTTGCTATTGAACCCTCTTGTGACATGGAATTGTGAAAAACTACTATCGGTGACTCGCAAAGCTTTGAAAGGTACTGTGCTAGGGCCGCATCCCTTCCTCGATACTCTCTTGTCCGGCGCCGAAGGAAGTCATCCTTGTCAGCAATCCAAGACTGCACATACAATGTCAGAAAATGACACAAACAGAGAGAGAGAGAGAGAGAGAGAGAGAGAGAGAGAGAGAGAGAGAGAGAGAGAGAGAGAGAGACTTACCATGAAGCTCTCATCCTGCAGAAAGAGGTTTTCTTGCCACAGGTCTACAGATGTAGTTGACCCCTGACCTGAATGGTTAAACCAATCCTCCACTTCTTTGTTACTTTTCGATGGTCTTAGGCTTTGTCTTATTGCTTGGAAGGTGGCTTCATCAGGTAGTGTCTCCTTGTATTTTTCAGCTTTCTCAAAGCATCTTCGAAGGCATTCCATTGGATTGCTGGATGTTTCCATTGCCTCATCATCACTACTATCCTCTGAAACAAATCCACTCCTCTCCTCTTGGACTCTGGAAATAATAGCTAGGGAGAAATCCTCCCTTAAATAAAACACACTTTGCACATCATGTAAGAAGATATAGGTCCTGTCCCCAATCTTGAAGTCAGGCATAGCAGGCAACATCATCTGAGCATGCTTCTCAGTGAAGTTACTGACATCCAATGGAAGTTTGATTTCTGTGGTTTTCACAGAGAGCATCTTACTTCTTTGTACTTCAATTGCCTCAACCTCAAGGTCGACTGTGTCTTCAACCTCCTCGACTTCTTGCATATGAGTTGTCTCCTCGCATTCCTCATCTGGTGCTGCATCCTGCTCCTCTAACACCTCATCAGGATTCTGCATGAGGAATCCAAACAGGCTGTTGAGGTAAATCATAAAGCCAAAGGCTTCCTGAATGAGTTTGCATTCTTTTTGGTGCAAAGGGCAGACTGAATGTCGGCAAGAGGGTGGTAATTCCCTATACTTCTTCACTCCCTGTCCCTTTCCACCACAGTCATTTAAATGCACAAGAGTCATAGTAGGCAGAACAACCCTTCCTACCTGCACCATCACTTCAAACTTATCTCTGTAGGACTGCAAGAAATTACTGTGCTGAGCTAACAGGTCTTCAATGTCAAACTTTGGATTAAACATAGAATGAACTAGATCATACTTGTCCCCAGCACCACAAGATGCTGCAAAATCAAACAGCCTCTCATCAGTTGCAGTTGGGTCTTCCAGAGAAGACACATCCTCCTTCTCTTTACATTTAGTACTTTCTAGCACATCTGCATCATCTGAGAAGTCTATATTTCTCTTTCTTGTATTTTTCTTCAGAAATACTTTACAGGGCACCACACCCTTGTAGGGTGAGGGATCCTCTTGCCCTGGTGACCTCTCTGATTGATCTTCACCAATCGACTTTTCCTCAAATATGTCCTGACAAAAGTCAACAGTTCTTTTGGCAGATACATTAAGCAACTGAGCCTGCAAGGGTTGAAATCCTGGCACAAGCTCTGGATCTGGTTTCAGCCTCTTCTGCCTACTGGACCTTAATCCTATTCATCAAGAAACATAACAAGTCAAAACCATGAGGAAACATGACAACTCTGCCAAAACCAAACCATCATGATCTCTCTCTCTCTCTCTCCTGATAGATATAAATATATATATAAATATATATAAATAATATATATATATATATATATATATATATATATAGATATATATATATATATATATATATTCATATATATATATATATATATATCTGTCTCTCACCAAAGCACAAACACAAACACACCTAGTCTCTCTCTCTCTCTATCTCTCTCCAAAGAACACTAAAACATACACACAGCCTCTCTCTCTCTCTCTCTCTCTCTCTCTCTCTCTCTCTCTCTCTCTCTCCAAAGAACACTAAAAAATGCACACAGCCCCTCTCTCTCTCTCGCTCTCTCTCTCTCTCTCTCTCTCTCTCTCTCTCCTCTCTCTCTCTCTCTCTCTCTCTCTCTCTCTCTCTCTCTCTCTCTCTCTTTGCATTTGTCTATTGGACTAAAGGCGCGCGAGGAAGGAAAAGTGCCTTTTGCAAACCTCTCCGCGCGCCTTAAGTACAACTGAGAGAGCAATAACAATACTAACGGCGCGCGGAGAGAGTTGCAAAAGGCCCTTTTCCTTCCTCGCACGCCTTTAGTCCAATAGACAAATGCAAAGAGAGAGAGAGAGAGAGAGAGAGAGAGAGAGAGAGAGAGAGAGAGAGAGCGAGAGAGAGAGAGGCTATGTCTGTGTCTCTGTCTATGGAACTAAGGGTATTGAGGTGTGTGTGTGTGTTGAAAAACACACACACACACAATTTGTACCAACTGCTGGAAATACAGAGAGAAAGAGTGAGGGATCACCTTTTTTTGGTGGGGTTTGCAGGAACTCAAAGGGAGGTGTCTCCTCCATTGCTTTTCTCTGTGTCAAGCTGACTCTGCCTTTCTCCCTCCCTCTCTCTCTCTCTCTCTCTCTCTCTCTCTCTCTCTCTCTCTCTCTCTCTCTCTCTCTCTCTCTCTCTGTACAATCTGATCACTCTTTCTCTCTCTCTGTCTCTCTAAGACTCTCTCTCTCTCTCTCTCTCTCTCTCTCTCTCTCTCTCTCTCTCTCTCTCTCTTTCTCTGGCTCTCTCCCTCTCTCTCTCTCTCTCTATTGTTCTCTCTCTTTCTCTCTCTCAAAATCACACTTATAACGGATACACACGGCGGCGCCCCACGTGTCACTATAAATTATAATATATTTGCATGCTGTCGCATGTGTGGTCATTATTGAGACCGTATACTTTTTGTACGCCATATAAAGCGGTCAAGAGAGAGAAAAAACACACCTCGTGAAAGAGAGTGAGTGAGTGAGAGAGTGAGAGAGAGAGTGTGCAAGAGCATCGCCTGCGTCTCCGACAGCAAGGCCATGCAGCGACATAACGAAGGTCTGCTTCTCCCTCTGCCTTTGCCTTAATCTCTCTATCTCTGTTTCTGTCACCCACACACAAACACACAGACACACATCTTTAAAATACAAACACACACACACACAGACACACACATACACACCCACACACTCACAAACACAGACACACTCACAAACACACACACACACACATTCTCTCTCTCTTTCTCTCTATACCAAAGGCGCGCGTAGAGAGCCATACCCGTAGTGCATGTCTCTATGCGCGCCGTTAGTACTATCCATTGACTAGAGAGAGAGAGAGAGACAGAGAGAGAGAGAGAGAGAGAGAGAGTATGGGTGTGTTATTTTACCCTATACTAACGGCGCGCGGACGTGCTTGTTGAGGTTAAAAAGTGGTCCGTGCGCGCCTTTAGTAATGTGGATTCTCTCTTTCTCTCTCTCTCTCTCTCTCTCTCTCTCTAGTTATATATGCTAAGCTATAGAAAGGAGAGAGAGAGAGAGAGAGAGAGAGAGAGAGAGAGTGAGAGAGAGAGAGAGAGAGAGAGAGAGAGAGAGAGATTCATAGAAAGAGAGAAGGGGATTGAGACTCTTCTTTTGGTGTACAGTAAGATGGCTAGAACAAAAGCCACTGCAAGGAAGGCAGGCAAGGGTCCAGGATTAGCATCGAAAGCAAGTGGTAGATCTGCAACCCCAAAGAAAAGACTTGGAAAACCAAATAAAATTCTGAAAGGGCCAAGGATGAAGAAGCTGCAAACCTGCATGGGACTTTTCACAGAAATCAGAAAGGCACAGAAATGTGTAGATTTATGCATACCAAAGCTGCCCTTCCAGAGGATGGTGAGGTCCATATGTGATGAAGCTACCTGGGGCACCAAAAGGTGGAAGGTGGTGGCATTAATGGCTCTACAGGAAGCATCAGAGGACTTCCTACTGGAGTACTTCAGTGACATGACCATTGTTGCAGCCCATGCCCACAGGGTTACTATAATGGACAAAGATAGTGAGACATTGAAAAGAATAAGGTGGAGGTATGACAAACTGCTGGTCCCCAATGTCTGCAAGGATAAAAAAATGAGGGAAATTTTGTTATACCCCCCGGAGCTAGTGCCACAGCTCACAGTTGTAGATGTCACACATGATGTGAATACAAGGGCAAGGGCAGAGACTATTGCTCGCCAAACAGAGGAAATGAGGGAAGAAGAGCTTAAGGAGAAAGCAAAAGTAGCAGTGGAGTCCCAGAAACAAACAGAGTGCAATGTGACCTTGTCTATAGAGGCAATGAATCAAGAAACTCTACTTTCAATGAAGAATGGTTTGCTTGCAGAGATACCATTTGTAGATGGAACCAGAAAGCTAGCTCTGGAAAAGGTGGACATTGATTTATTGCAGAATCCAGATGCTGAGATTTCAGACACAATTATCTATGCTTGTCTTAAGTAAGTGTTACTATCTTGCTAGCTTTGAAAACTCAGATAATAGGTTTGCTAACTCAGGTAGAGTCTCTGCAGCCTGATCAAAAGTCAACTCCCATTGCACACTCACACAGAGGTGTTTCTCCTTGATCCACAAATGTCTGTAATTATTAGACAAAAGAACAGTCCATCTGGGACCTTTGAGAGCTGGTTTCTCCACTGTGCTATGCTGGAAGTTACTGTGATCATCTTCCCATATGAGAACAACCATCACTGGTAGTCTCATATGCCTTGATGTTGACCAACCAGCAGTGTGGGTGTTCAATTCAATAAAAGGAACCCACCCTGAAATTAGGCTGTAAGTGTTTTGTATCAGAAAGTGTTTATTATAGATATCCATGTAAATTTGAAGCCTCATGCTAACATCTTGACATTGCTTTGTGCAGTTGTATAAAGAGGTTGTTGCTTGCCTATGGCAAGCTATGTGGAAGGTATGAACTATACAAGGCCCCAATCAAAGAAGTACCTGTCCCAAATCAAACCGATGGGAATTCTTGCGGCTGGAGATGTCTTCTCCATGCAGAATATGTCTTGCAAAGCTACTTTGCATTAAAACCTTTCATGACTAAGGTACCCATTTGGCAATGCATGCAGTTAGTTTTGGTTTAGTCTATAAAAGAATTCTCACCATGTGGTCTTTCAATTTTGCAGAGTGCTTTGAAAAACTACACATATGATTATTTGCAAAGATACCGGGTAAGTTTAATACAACACCTGCTTACTATGTCTAGCCCTAGAGAGCTTGAAGATAGCGGCTTGGATGAGCGCACTATTGATCTTACAAAACATGACGTGCCACCACGACAAACCCCTACATCCGATACAGTGGAATCGCATCGGGCCGAGGGTGTCATATCAGCAGAAGATCAAATAGCCAAGGATGAGGAAAGGACAAATGAGCATATGGAAGCTGCTAAGGTTCAATCGGAGGAGATAATGAAAGAGCCAAGTCAGCCAGTGGAAGAGCCAAAAGAGCCTATGGCTAAAACCCAAGATGAGGAAAGCAGGCCTATAGATGAGCAAAAGGATATGGATGAGGAAAGCAGGCCTAGGGATGAGCAAAATGATATGGATCAGGCAAGGATGTATGAGGCAAGCCGATCAACCTTGAATCAGGCAGAAAGGGCCATGGGGGAGACCCCTGATGATGATTTGAATGATGACTATGAAGATAAAGCGGAGGAGAGCAACAATGACATGAACACTACAGAGACCCAGTATGGACCCTTGCTACCTGTAGATACGGTTGTTCCGGTAATGTCTATTCAAGTATGGCAAAATATGTTCAGCTTCTAACTACTTATATGTACTTGTCAACTTTTACAGAGGTTGATTATCTTGGACGTCAATGGATTGCTGCTGATGCGGGTGCCTCTCGGTGACAGAGGACCCTTTGAGGATTTGCAAACGTTTCGGATGGGAACTTGTCGAGTCGTGGTTCGTCCAGGAACCAAGGAATTTATTGAGTTTCTTCTTCCGCGCTTCAGAGTTGGCATATGGTCTTCAATGCAAAGGCAAAACTTGTCGCCACTAGTTGCAATAGTTTGCAGTGTATGCCAAGCTCACACGTCAGATTTTGCCTTTTTGTATGATCAAAGAAAATGCGTTACCGTTGAGGGCCACTACCCCCCTAAAAAACCAGGATTACCTCTTTTGTACAAACCGTTTAGCCAAATCGGTGTACCCTTTGATGCAACTAATACACTACTAATTGATGATACTCCTGAAAAGGAGAACTAAATCCGCCGGGAACAACTATCTCACCACCTTCTTTCGAGGGGCATTCCTTCGATTTTTACCTTGAAGACATTCTGATTCCATACTTACAGAAATTGTATCTCAGTCCATTGTTCACGGACGAGTTTGTACTTTCTAATGAATTAAGATGATTCTTCTATCTGTCTTTTGTCTTGTCTAACATACATACATTATATATATATATATATATATAAATATATATATATATATATATATATATATATTATATATATATAGAGAGAGAGAGAGAGAGAGAGAGAGAGAGAGAGAGACAGAGAGAGAGATTTGACGTGGTAAAGAAATGTATTTCAAGCACACTTTTTCACAGGGCACAATTGAAAAATGAGATCAATAAACTTCATGTCTTGAAAGTCATTTGTATACACTTGGGTTTACAAGAATATCTGTTACATTGACACTACTTCAACCCGACCATCCAACTCTTTGCACAAAATATCTTTTTCTCTTCGCCGCATCACCTTACGGCCAGCTAAGAAAAGGAAAAAATCTGATAGTTCCTTGTCCATTGACTCTTCAATGATGTCATTCGCAAATGCTGAAGACTGCATAGCTCCCTTATTGTAACCACCAATAGTAGGCCATGCTCTTTATCAATCACTTCCACAGCCACAGTAGGATTATCTTCCAAACCTGCAGAAACCTGGTCCATAGGAATGTACTTACCGTTTAGCATTTGTGATCGCATATACCAAAATGAGAGTAACAGTGATTGGCTTGCAATCATGTACTTGACAACTAGAGTATCAAGCGCGACCTCGCACCGTAAACCAATCTCTTCCTTTGCATACCATCCTTTGTCAAGAAGTTTGTCACAGGATGACTGCTGAAATGACTTGCACATGAACATAGTTTTTGTAACTCTGATGTTGTAGCTATGAAACAGCTCTATGAAGAGTGCAACAGGACAAAAGTTTGCAATTCTAACCAGTTTGGTAGGAATAGAGCTACGTAGAGACCTTTGTATATCCTTGTAGAGCTTACTTCGCATTGCCTCCACCATTGTTTCCTCGGGAACTGGCCAGTCCACAGTGTTCCAATCGGTTGGTAGAGGCAGTTTCACCAACATGCCATTCTTATTCCCTGAGCTGAGTTGGTAAAAGTGGTCATAAAAAAAGATTCCCTCATCAGCCAATCTTTTGCTGCTCCTCTCTGAGTACTGTAGAGAACCAATATGGGCATGAACAACATGGAAGAGGCCTATTATGCACTCCACAGGCTCCCATTTCTCAATAAGAAGAGGGATAAACATCTGCAATATATATAAGAAGAGTTAAACTAAGAGTATCAATAGTACAAATGACAAATCTAATGTAATTGAGTTGTGAAGTGGAGACATTACTCATAACAAGCGGGAGAACATTGCAAAATATATAAGAAAAGCTATAATGAGAGTATCAATAAGTTCACATGTCAAGAGTACTTACAATTGCAACGTGGTTGATGTATATTTGATACATTTCTACCGTTTGCTATCACCTCTGGATGGGTAAACACATGCTGAACAAGAACTTCCTTTACAGATCTTTTGCTGATCTCAACTTTGAAATCCAACACCCTGGCCTTCCATGCTGAGCGGTAAACGTTGATACCACTAGACCTCTTGGGTCTTCTTGGTTGCATGAGGACCCATGAACCTTTGTTTATCCTTTGTCCCACCCATGGTTGTCTGCACTTATTGAAGCTGGTATTGTAATTGAGGATATGCTACTACTTGGCCTTCTAGCAAAGTGCCGTTGTTGGTTGTTGGTGTGAGAGACAGTAAACACCTTGAGGCTCTTGGGCGAGAAGACGTGGATGCCATAACTCTCAGAGAAAAGCTTTGGTGGAGGGAGATTCACTTTGAAAGCATTCTAATGGAGGAAAGTGTTTTAAAATTCCAATATCTTGTGCGGGCTTAATGGTCACCCTCCAGTACGTTAATGACCATAAGAGAATATCAGAGGGGGACCACACGCAAGCATCTAAAAGCTCGGTAAAAAGGAAGGAAATTACTATGCTACAATCCTAGTTTCGTGAAAGTTTTATGCTATTTTCCTATTTTTTGAGTCTTTCCAGGTACTTTCCTACGTAACGTAGCCTTCATGCTCATTGGACGCGCTCTATTTTTCTCTCTCTTCATATGGCCCTCCAAATGACCTCCGAAATTTCCTAATGCTTGAGCCGTCTGTGAATTCATAAATTTCACAAGTAGCTCAGTAAGATTGGTACCATTTGTATTTAGTGCAGAGAGATTGCGTTCAAGTACGCTTTGGCAGTTTTCCAAAGTTTTGAAAGCAGCCATGTCTTCAAGGCCATGATCTCCTAGATCATCATCATCAGGCATATTAATATTGATAGCACCCATGGTGTCCGGATTTTGATGTATGTGCTCAAAATCAAAAGTGTGTGTAGGTGGAATATCCTCATTGGCCATGGTAAACACACACTAATGTGGAGAGAGAAAAAAAATCAACTTGTACATTGTAAAACTTGAAGTCTTTGTGTTTTTTATGCTCAATGACTTTTGCATTGCATGCAAACCTTGCCTTGCAAAAATTGTAGTGCTTGACATGTCGCTCGTTGATTCTTCACAAAACTTGTCATTTTTGTGAAGGCTTTTGTTCACTTTGAAGCTTCCTCCTTGAGAACAAAATAATTTTTGGAAGAAAACTTGCCTTTCTCCGAGAAGTGAAAAGTGAAAAGGAAGGGTGAAACTACTTCCTTGAAGTTTTTAGCTTTCCTTTCCTTCTAGCTTTCCTTGTCAACTCAAGTATGTTATCTTTCCTTGTTATACACAACAAGGCTTAATAGTTTGGATAGTAGAGTGTTGGCCTCTTACCCTCATGAGGTGGGGCTTGGAGCCTCAGTGCCATAGAGTTGCCGATCGAGTTTTGCCTTGATCGCCCATTGTGGCCCGGGCGTATGTGGGGCGATTGCGATCGTTGTTCGCTGACTGTCTTCTCTAGAGTGCATAGAACTCTCTGCATGTATTCTTTTTTGCTACACTGCAGGGGCGCCTACAGATTCTGGGAGAGAAGAAGCTAGTTGCATACACATGCAACCGGATTTTCTCCTTTTCCAAGGATAGCTTGGATACCAGTGAAAGGACGAGAGTAATGCGTGTGCTAGTCTCCACCCAACCGTGCTATCTTATAGCCTTCTCTGAGTTAGGTCTTCCAGCGCGAGCTCAACGGAGCGAGCTTTGGAGCGAACTTTTTTTTTTTTGGAGTGCCGCCCTCTCTACCTCCCCTTCCTCCTCTTGCCGCCCATGTGCTTTCTCCTCTTCCCTTCTTCCTACCTAGCCTCCTCCTCCAAAATCTTTCCTCTCCTTCACCTCCTCTCTCCATCTACTCCTCTAACCACCTTCCCTTCCTCCAGCTCCTCCTCTAGAAACCACCATCCCTTCCCTAAAGTCCTCATATCTCCTACTCCCTTCTTCCTCTCTCTTTTCTTAGTCGCTCTATAACCCCTCTCCTTATCCCTCTCTCTCTCTCTCTCTCTCTCTCTCTCTCTCTCTCTCTCTCTCTCTCTCTCATGTTGTCTTCTCTCTTGCGTGTGTCCCTCTCTCTCTTGTCCGCCACCCCTCCTCCTCGTTGTCTCCCCCTCCCACCCCCTACCTCCCCCCCCCCCCCCCCCCCCTCGCTCCCCCCCCCCCCCTCTCTCTCTCTCTCTCCTCTCTCTCTCTCTCTCTCTCCTCTCTCTCTCTCTCTCTCTCTCCCCCTTGCCTTCCCTCCCTTCCTGGAGTAAGCTTCACCCCTCTCTCCCCCATGTCTTCTCTCTCTCTCTCTCTCTCTCTCGCTCTCTCTCTCTCTCTCACACACACACACACACACACAGACACACACACACACACACTTGGACGAGAGGGAAGGGTGGCAAGGGTAGACTCTCTCTCTCTCTCTCTCTCTCTCTCTCTCTCTCTCTCTCTCTCTCTCTCTCTCTCTCTCTCTCTCTCTCTCTCTCTCTCTCTCTCTCTCTGACACACACACACACATACACACACTAGGATGAGAGGTAAGGGTGTCAAGGGTAGAGAGAGAGAGAGAGACAGAGAGAGAGGGTACAGAGAGCTATTTAAAAAAAACAAAGCACTGGCAGTATCTCTAGTGCCTCCGTTTTTTTGTAAAAGAGGGAGAGAGGGGGAGAGAAAGAGAGAGAGATAGCGGGAGGGGAAGGGGAAGAGAGAGGGGGGGCATTGGGAGGGAGAGAGAGATCAAGAGAAGAGGGGTGGCAGGTGGAGAGAGAGTAGGAGACTGGGAGGGAGAAAGAAAGCGAGCGCGGGGGGTGGCGGGGCGGGGGGGGGAGGTTGTACAGGGTGAGACAGTCTTTCTTTTAAAAAAAAACAATACACTTCACCTCTCTCCCTCAGAATTTTGTCGCCCCTTCTCTCTCTCTCTCTCTCTCTCTCTCTCTCTCTCTCTCTCTCTCCCTCTGCATCTTCCTTTTTTTTCTCTACCTCCTATCACATTGTCGCTTTTTGAGTCCCTCCAATCCTAATGACAAATGAAATGAAATGCTATGTTAACTGTCATCAAAAGGCCAAAATGACCCATGCGACCAAAATGATACATTCATTTTGGCCCATGCGACCAAAATGATACATTCATGGTGGATCTAATATAATGTCTGGGTACAAAATAAAATGAGAAAGAAGGGGGGGGGGGGAGAGAGAGAGAGAGAGAGAGAGGGTCCGCAAGGGAAGGGAAGGTTTGGACACACGGGGGGAGGAGGGGATTGTGAGAGGGAAGAGTGGAGTGTAGTTTTTTTTTTTTTTTTTGTTAAAGGGAAAGAAAGGGAGAGAGAGGAATGCTTAGCCCCAAAAAAAAAAAAAAACCATGCAAAGCAATAGCGAGGCCACAAAGGGAAAATGGAGGCAAGCTAATAAAGTTTTTGTTTGTTGCTTATCAAAGCTACTATATTGAGATCAAGATGTACATAGTGTGAGGAAGGTTTAGAATATTCTTGGCATTTCATAACTAAGCTTTTGGATCATTTGGAAGTTCTCCCTTTCTTTCCCTTTATTAAAAAAAAAAAAAAAAAAACTACACTCCACTCCCCCCCTCTCACAGTCTCTCCCCCCCCCCCCCCCCCCCCCCCTCTCTTCTCTCTCTCTCTCTCTCTCTCTCTCTCTCCCCCTTTCACTCCAAGTTCGAGAGTCCGAGTACCACACACTTCTAGAGTGCTCAGCTTTTGGTCACATATAAACTTACTTCCTTCACATTTTTCAGTCATGACCTCAACCTACACACTTTCCTCTCCCAGCCATAGTGTGGACTCTCCATTGCGACTCTCATCACCACAATTTTAGACCATCAAGAATCACTCATCAGCGACACAAATACTACATCACATATAACTTTGGTCCCATATGTCATATCCCATATGTCCCATGTAACTTTGGTCCCATATGTCATACGATAAACAAATCTATCTATCTACCTCTCCCTCCCCCCGTTGGCCCCTCCCTTCCCCTCTCTCTCTCTCTCTCTCTCTCTCTCTCTCTCTCTCTCCCCTCTTTCTCTCCCATTTTCCTTTGTACCCATGCATTGTATTATATCCACCAAGACTGTATCAGTTTGGTCTCATATGTCATTTTTACCTTATGAAAATCCTTAATACAACATTTAGTTTCATTTCTCTCTAGGGTTGGAGGGACTCAAGGGGGGGGGGGTGTGTGGGAGTAAAGAGAGAGAAAAGGAATAGGGGTGGGGAGAGAGGTGGCAAGTGGAGGGGGCAGAGAGAGAGAGGGATAGGGAGAGCAATATAGGAGGACATATATATATATATATATATATAATATATATATATATATATAGAGAGAGAGAGAGAGAGAGAGAGAGAGAAATGAAATGTTATATTAACGTCTTCAAAAGGCCATAGTGACCTATGAGACCAGAAAGTTACAAGGTGGTGGATCTGATACAAAGTCAGAGTAACAAAATAACCTAATCAACAGTACAAAACAAAGATATATATTATGGGACTCTAGATTGGTTGATGTGAGCTAAGCCGAAAAACTAAGCAAAAATGGGCGGCTAGTTGGGATAGCCGAATCACAAAAGATCTAGCATCGGTCGTTGGCGAATCTCATCAATTTCCTCCATGGTTAGTAGTCTGACCGGGCGTCGTGCATGCCTAGCTAGCGTGCTCTGAATCTTTTGACGTAGCCTCCGTCGATGCTGTGTAGTCTTGCGTAGTCGTGGGCACCTGGATTTCCCCAGTTCAATCGCTCGGTCAATCAGTGTGCCTCTGGTGTGAGACGGGGGGGAGCTCTGCTGTGGGAGTGGCTCTTGCGGCTGTACCGTGTCTGCTCTAAAGAAGTCTGTAATCCATCTTTGAGACTGGTTAGCCTCGCCATTCATCAGGCTCTCTCTGTGTCTGCGCAGCTCGAGCAAGAACAAACCCATGCATCTTTGATCTTCGTATCCCATTACTCTTGAGAGTGGTCCAAAACCCTCTCTGAACAAGCAATGGAAGCGGCCTCGTATCTCGTAGTAGACGGGGCAGCGGCATGTGTAATGCAGCTCTGTCTCAGGTTCCATGTCACACAAGGGGCATGTCCTGGCCTCTGCTGGTACTCCGCTGTATCTCCCATTTTCAATCCGCAGCTGGTGAGACGATGTGCGTAACTGGCCAATAGCACATCATATCCCATGAGACAGGTGGGTATCCATGTATCTGGGTCTCATCACAGAACCATCTTCTATAAGTTGGAGAAGGTGGTCTCTGTAGAAAGCCATCTTCATGCCCAGTTCTTGTGCTGGTTGTATCCATGTCCTCCTGGTGTCTAGCTGGGTCAGGTCTTGGTGGATGAGCTTGGTGATCTCCGACCGTGTAAGAATGAGAGATGGTGCATCCGATGAGTACTGGAATGGTGGCAGCCTGTCTATGCTGAACCCATGCTCCTGAAACCATGATGTCATCTCCCCATGCCAGCATGTTGTATCTCCTTCTATGGCTAACTGTCGAGAGGACTCAAGTGCTATGCGAGCATATCTATCTCTGGGAAGTTCCCATGTGCGGTTTATGAAGGAGAGTGATCTGGTGAGCGCCTCTACCACTAGTGGGGGGGCGCCAGCTATGCTCAGATAATGGCCCGTGGTACTGATGCCTTGGCTCTAATGAGCCGCGAGATCATAGAGACGAGAGGTTTCTCCATGTTCCCCCATCCGTCTATGTGACCCGGCCTCCCGTGGTGATCCAATGAAGGTCCCCATATCTCAGCCCCATAGAGCAATGCTGAGGCCACCAAGGTGTCAAAAAGCTAGATCTTCGTCCGGGGTTCCTGAAACTGAACCTGCGAACACATCCTCTCTAATCTACCCAATGCTGCGTGGGCTCTAGTGAGTCTGGTCTCTGCTGCTCTTCTGAGTGAGAATGTGGGTCCAGTAAAAACCACTCCAAGGTAAGTGTAAGCGTCCATGTACTCCACAGTTTCTTGGCCGTATGTGAATGTAGGTGTTGATCTCCTGATCCACTGTGGAGTGGTATTAAACACCATAACCTTGGTTTTACCAAGGTTGAGAGACAAACCACTTTCGTGGGCAAACGTATGCAAAGCATCCAATTGGCGTTGCATTCCCTCTGGGGATTCGGATATCAACACAATATCGTCGGCATATAACAAAAGTGTAATCCATGTCCCTGCCAATTGTGCACCTTCATCCCCGTCCCTGTCAATGTAGTCAGAAACCTCATCCACATATATACCGAAAAGAGTAGGAGAGAGCGGGCAACCCTGCTTCACCCCAATAGTGGAGTGAACCGGTATTGAGAGTCCCTCCGGGGTGCGTACATGCCCTACCACTGATCTGTATAATGCCATGATTCCCCAAATGAGCTCTGTGGGTACTCCCATTTCCTGTAATCTGCGCATCAATCTAGCTCTGGGTACTGTGTCAAAAGCTTTGCGGAAGTCCACAAAGCTACAGTAGATCCGTCTCCTATGGGATCTGCCTTCCTCGATGATGGCCCTGAGTGTCAAGATGTGGTCAAGAGTAGAGAAGCCTCTCCTGAACCCTGCCTGCCCAGTTGCCCGCAGTCCTTCCCTCTCTGCCCATCTACTCAGCTGTTGCTCAAGAATGGATGCATACAATCTTGCCAGTGTGTGCCCAATCATAATAGTGCGATAGTTCCTAGGCTCCATGGGGTCTCTTGATTTGAAGATAGGTACGATCGTAGATAGGCTCCAAGTGTCTGGTAGGCCCTCACACATGGCACAGTTAAACATAACTGCTATAAGCTCTGCTAGTAAGTCTTTGGCATGCATGAAATGCTCAGCGACTAGGCCCTCATGATCATATGCTCTCCCAGTCTTCATCTTGTCAATAGCTTTTTTCACCATCTCAGCGGTGAAAAAGACACATGTGTGTGGGCATGGATCAGGGGGGTTGGGGAGGGGCGGCTGTCTAGGTACTGTGTACAGAGATGATGCGTACTGACCCCAGGTCTCTGTGGAGGAAATAGCAGGGGGGGGGACTGCTCATGAAAGAGCCGCCATGCCTCGCGCGAGTCCTGACTCAAGAATAGCTGATATAGATCCTGATCGAGTCGAGCCAAAAAAGCCCTCTTCTTGCGCCACACCAGACGTCGGAAGTTCATCTGTGACTGTCTGTGAGTGATGTCCCCCAACAGCACCTCCCTCTGAAGTATGGCTCTAGTCTCGCGGCACTCCTCATCGTACCAGCTGTTCTGAGCCATGCTCCCAGATCGGCAGCTCTGCTCAGGCTGGGTGTGTGGGTATGCCTCTACTGCTGCCTCATGTAATGTCTGTGTCAGTATAGTAGTCAACTCCTCCAAAGGTCGCCCAGGGTCTTCAGTGCATAGGCGTCTGTAGATTATGTCCATGTATACAGAGTCCGTCTCCCTTGTGAATGTGTAGCGAGTAGGGGCTGCTACTCGTGGCCTATGTGCTACACTGAACTGGAAGGAGATGGTCATTGACACCAGAGCATGATCCACTGCCACCCCGACCGGTCTGGGCCCAACTGTGAGATCCTGGATACTAGAGATGAGGTTCGGTTGTGCCATGACATAGTCCACCGTGCTAGCTCCATGTCTGTGTGGGAAGCATGTAAAACCTCCCGCAGCAGGAAATCTCTGTAGGCCGTTCAAGATGGCCAATCCATGTGCAGCGCCCATGTCTATCAGGTGTCGCCCATACTCAGTATATTCCATATCGTGTGATAGTCTGGAAAGGCCCGTTTCTGCCACATCTATCTCTCTTAGCATCTCCTCTGAAGTATCATAAAACACTGCTTGATGATGGGCAGTCCTAGCATTAAAGTCCCCGAGGATGATAATGTCACCGTCCCTAGAGAACTCCCATATGTCATCATCCAAAAGAGAGAAAGGGGACTGTCCTCTAGGTGGTGCATAAACTGATGTACTCGGGGGGAAGTATCAAATATCTAGATAGAGGTATCTGCCTGTCTCTGTTTTCAGTCTCACCCACATGTACCTAGCCTGCTCGTCCTGCGGGCTATATGTATCAGTGGCTGCAGATCCTCTCTGAATAACATTGCCACTCCTCCCAAGCCCCGCCCTCTGTGCTCTGAGCGTGTCTCCTGTCTGTAGGCTGTCTCCCACCTGTATCCACTGATGTGAGGCATGGATTGCCCAGGGGCTTGGTGTGTCTCAGAGTAGAAGGTGATGTCTCTTCCATTAAATCTGTCCTCAAAAGCACCCACATCAAGATGCATAGATCCATTGCAGTTCCAGGTAGCTACTTTGAGTGTGGTCCCATAAGACTCGCACCGTCATGTGGAGCGTCGCTCAAGTATTACCACTTTTCCGTCTCGATAAAAAGCGATCTTGCCTTTTCCCCTAGCCGCTCTAATCTCTGGCATTACTTCCTGCATATGAGCGATCTGCGAGAGGGTGAGATCATCCCCGAGAAAGATGCCAGTCTCTTTAAGAGGCTGTCTTTTCTTCAAGAATGACTTCTTTGCCTCCATGGAGGGAAAACAGAGGATGAGTGCTCTTTCTTTTGAGGTTTCTCCACTGCCTCCGTTTTTCTTTATGTTGCCCACTCTCCATGCCCTTGTGTGTGTCGGCTCATGAATCCCCATCAAGGCTGTGAGTTCTTTTACTTCTTCGTCCACATTGCCTTTGTCTTTAAGACCGCAAATTCTCACATGTAAAGCATCACCCTTCTCCTCTGCTCCTCCTCTAGTGTTTGGTTAATGATGTTGTTTGGTGTGGACATGGGCGTTATCTCCTTGTCTTTTTCTTTCTTGGCCACCTTGATCCATTTCTTGGCTTCGTCCGCCTTCTGTTGGGTTTTGGTAAGAACATCCACCCAAGAAGTCATCATTTCTTTGTGCTGTTCTTCTCCCTCTTTGATGGCCCGTACTTGTTCCTTGATCATGTTGATTTCTTCGGTTACCGAGGGTTGCAGTTCGCCCTCTTCCATTGTGTTTCTTGATAGGGCTTCGGCGAGTTCTTTCTTGAGTGACGCGATCTCTTCCTCTTGGGTCGTCACTCGGTCTTCCAGCGTGCTTATTTTGCTCTCTTGGATCAGCACACGTCCTTCGAGTATGTTTATTGTGCCCCAGAGACTGCGGTTCATTTTGGTAATGCTCTCCGTCATTTCTTCTTTACATTTTTGAATGGCATTCTCTAGGGGGTCGGATTTATCATTCGTCTTCCTCATGCTCGATCGCCGTCCGCAAGGGGGGTGAGGCCGTTGGACATGCGGGGGGGAGTCGGCCGCAAGGAGTCGCTAGATGCACGGGTGCACCCACCCTAGCGGCGATCTCGGCTAGTGGAGAGCGCGCGGCAGTACGGCCGGGGGAGATAGCAATAGTTATAAATTGGAGAGTGAGAGAGAAGGGGGGGGGGGGGGGGGGGGGGGGGGGGGGGGGGGGGGGGGGGGGGGGGGGGGGGGGGGGGGGGGGGGGGGGGGGGGGGGGGGGGGGGGGGGGGGGGGGGGGGGGGGGGGGGGGGGAGGGGGGGGGGGGGGGGGGGGGGGGGGGGGGGGGGGGGGGGGGGGGAGGGGGGGGGGGGGGGGAGGGGGGGGGGGGGGTGGGGGGGGGGGGGGGGGGGGGGAGGGGGGGGGGGGGGGGGGGGGGGGGGGGGGGGGGGGGGGGG